>NC_067473.1:146673319-146984819 GCF_947179515.1 Apodemus sylvaticus | reverse complement strand
GGTGGCACACGCCTTTAAGCCCAGCACAGGCAGAGGCAGGTGGATCTCTGAGTTCAAGGCCAGCCTGGTCTACAGAGTGAGTTCCAGGACAGCCAGGACTACACAGAAACCCTGTCTCGAAACTCCCCCCCAAAATCTATTTGTGTATATTTACATGTATGTATGCATGAGTTTTTATATGCGCCTTGTGCGTGCAAGTGCCTTTGAATGCCAGCGGTTATACAAGCCTCTTCACAGAAGTCAAACAGCTTGTATATGTATATATTCACAGAAGCAGCGCTAGCCATAATCATGGCAGAGTGGGAACACTGATGTCTGTCGGCAGGCAAGCAGACGGCATGGCTAACTTAGGATCATTCAGCCAGAGAAGGGGGGAAGAAATGGTGGTAAAGTGCTAAGCTTGTATCCTCAGGGCCCCAGGTACCATCCCTACACCCTCGGCACCAGCCCTTAGCCAGAAGCACTAACAGATGCTTCCATATGGATGATCCTCCAAGCACACGGAGTGTAAGAAGCCAGACACAAAGGCCCCCGAGAGCAGAAGATTCCTTTTACAAGGCAGTGACCATGGCAGGAGAATTCATGGACATACAAGTAGATGAGTGGCTCCTAGGGACAGCGGGAAGGACACTAAAGGACAGATAACAGACACAGAGTGTCTTTGAGGGTGATGGAATATTCTAGAGCAGTGGTTGAACCCCTTTGGGGGTTGAATCTTTTACAGGGGTTGTCTTAGACAATCAGAAAACAAGGATATTTACATTATGATTTATAACAGTAGTAAAATTAAAGCTATGAAGTAGCAATAAAAATAATTTTATGGTTGGGGGGGGTCACCACAACATAAGGAAGGGTTGCAGCATTAGGAAGGCTGGGAACCACTACTCTACAATGAGACAGTGACGATTTACATGAAAACCTTCTTAAATCATGCATCTAACCTGGGCATGGTGCATCACAGCCCTAGGGAGTCTAGACAGTAGGGCTGTGAAATCAAGGTTAGCCTGGGCTATATAGTAAGATAAAATACATATATTAGCTAGTTAATGAAAAGTATGATTTATTGTATATGAATTGTATCTCAATAAAAATCTATTTTACAAGAAAGCTGAGAAACAGTCTCTGTTCCCTCCCCCTCCCAGGTGGAAGCTTGCTTGTCTTTTCTTTAGCCTTCTCCATTTCCCTGCCACGTTCCACCATCCTGTGTTAGGTGGGTTGTGACTCTGCAGGAGAGTAACCAACTAAGCACGAAAAGGGGCTGAAATCCTAGGCCCTGTTCATCCTCCTGAAACAAGGGCCTGCCTCTCTTTAGTTCACAGAAAAGTGTCCAGCACTGGCCTTGATTTTTTCGAGAGCGTTTGGGACAGGGAGTGTAGCTAAGCACATGGCTTTGCTCAAGTCTTCCATCTTGAATCTGAAATCAGGTACTTCATATTACTATGATATCATCATGATTTACACTCATAAATCATTAAATCATTCTCCTGAATAGAATATCTCTGAACCTTTTATTTTTAGCAAATTCTTTGTTTTGTTGTTGTTGTTTTTTTTTGGTTTTTTTTTGTTTTTGTTTTTGTTTTTTGAGACCAGATGTTTCTATATAGAATAGGCTGGTCTTAAGCTATTGGAGATCTGCTTACCATCGCTTTCCCCAGTACTGAGGTCAAAGGCCCAGCCGTCTGAGTAATCCAAAGAACAGGCTTCTGGCGTGTGTGTTCAGCTCCTTTATATAGCATTCTCTTTTGCTCAAAAGGCATTCAGAGACTCGTTCAGTTTCGCACTGTGGTCCAGGGTTGGAACTTACATGTGCTGAGACCCAGAGGGTTTCTAATATCACGGTTCTGTGACACTTTTCGGACAGCGTTTGTTTCTCTGTCAATTTCAAAAGCGCTCAAATAATTGCATTTTCTACACTAAATTTAATCAGTGACTCAGCACACATTTTTTGAATTACTATTATGTTCAAAATCTCACACTCTTCCAAACAGGAAGAGCCTCAAATCCTAGAACTTTGTATATCAATTGCTTGTGGGTCTAGAGCTTGGTAATGTTTGTAGACGAATCAATGCATAGAGACCAATGTTGTTTATTTGTAGTGCCTGACGATTAGATACTAGAAAATATACACTGAACTTAATAAGTCCTTAACTCATCTCACATTGGAGAATAGAAACCTATATATGCAACAAACAAATAAACATAATATTCTAATGTTATGTTCTAGTTTAAATTTTTCTGAGATTACAGGCCTTCCCCACAGTGCCCGGGCCACGCCCTCTTTTCTTTCTTTCTATCTCTTTCTCAAGCTCACCCTCCTACATTAGACTCTTTCTTTGCAAGTAGCTTCTGTCTTTCATGCTAAGAAAGTACAGGGCAGCAGAACATACTTTGTAGGGTTAGGAAGCCATAATTTTAAACTGGAAGTATTCTTAAGATTTATTTTTACCCTTTAGAAACAAGGTGTACGTGTGTGCACTGTACAGACGTCAGCAGAGGCCAGAGGTGTCAGACACCCCTGGAGCTAGAATTGCAGGCAGTTGTGAGGCATCAAATCTGGGTAGTGGGAATTGAACTCAGGTCCTCTAACAACTGCAAGGTAGACTCTGACCTCTGTCAGCCTTCCTGAATGGGAAGGCATCAATAGTCAAAATCTCCTCATTTATTGTCCAGATGCTATTCCTCCTTCCATGATTCAGCACTTCTTATATACGAGGAAGTTTGGGGTCATCTCTGTGATGGAAAACCCAAAAACATCCCAGAGCTCAAGGTGCAGGCTGGATATCCAAAGCTGTGTTTTGCTTTGTGAACTGCAGAGTCTGAACTCCAGTCCAGGCAGAGAATTGCTTTCCCAACAAACTGAGAGCTGTCGCTTAAGATGCTATCTCACACAAAGAATCTTTTTCTTCTCACGAAATTCTGTGTAGTCCCAATAGCTCTCGGTAAGAAAGGCAAGCTGTGGAAGCCGTAAACATATTCAGTGTGTGGAGGAAACAGTTGGTATTCGGTAAACAGCAAGTAATTTATTGACTTGGCTAGATTCCCTTGGACTCTAGTATATAGTTAACTCTTAATTACCTCAGAGCAAATTGACTATTTGGTAAATTCTTTGGAGTGTTATTGAACCATCTCACCATCATCTGGCTAAATTCTAGGCTCATAGGAGTATGAGTAAGACAGGCACATGGTTCCTTGAGCTGAATGGTGGGCTGGGCCAGGGCTGGCTGTCCAACCCTGCAGTGTGTCCTTCTTCCCTGTGTTCTGTTAGCATGAAAGACAGAAGCTACTCTCAAAGCGTCCAATATAGGAAGCAGGTGAGCTTGAGAAAGAAGAGATAGAAAGAAAGAAAAAAGGGCGTGGCCTAGGCACTGTGGGGGAAGGCCTGTAATGTCAGTGTGAGGCCAGTGAAGGAGGTATTCAAGGTGAGTGGTAGCCTGGGTGATTTGAGGGAACCTGTCTCTAGGGGAAGTGGGGGAGAGAGAGGAGGGAGAGGAGGGAGAGGAGAAGGCAGATGTGGGAAGGAAGAGGGGGAGGAAACAGTGATGGGAGAGAAGTGAAGGAGGGCCCAAGAAGGAGGGTCAGAGAGAGGAAGAAAGCATTGTCACATGACAGTGAGGTCAACTGGTAGCTTTGGAGAGAGGCAAGATAGTTCAGGGCAGTTTACTGAACACCTACTGTAGACACTGTCAAATGAGTCATTTGACTATCAGTTTTTAACTTTAGTCTTTATTAGTATTAAAACCATTACCCTAAAACTACAGATGAGGAAAGGGAGACACAGAAAGACCTTGACGACAGTTATAGCTTGGGCTGGTTTCCAATTCTTAGCAATTTCCCTGCCTCAGCATCATAAGTGCTGGGATTACAACTTTAGCCACCATGGCTAGGTTCCACCTAGATTTCTTTATGGGTTTTTGTTTTTTCTTTTCTTTTTACTTCTCTACTCTTCTCTTTCTCTTTCTTTCTTTCTTTTTTTCTTTCTTTCTTTCCTTCCTTCCTCCCTTCTTTCTTTCCTTTCTAATTTTTTGCAAGTTAATTATTGTTGTATTTTAGACTTGTGACACAAGTCTACCAAGAGTGGACTTAGGTGAGTTTATCTTATTTTTGAGGGGAGTTTTTGGCCTTTGCTGGCCCACCACAGAGTTGAGAAAGCACAGATACTCAATAGAAACTGCTCTGAGTCCTGCCAGTGGAATACGAAGGGCAGATTATAAAGGGAATACTATCGGGGAGTGGGGGTCTAGAAAAGGGGAAATCATCTGAAATGTAAATAAAAATATATCAAATAAAAAATAAAAAAAAAATAAAAAAAAATAAAAAAATAAAGGGAATACTAATTCTTGATGTCTTCTTCCCCTGCCAAGAGTTTTGAGGGTTTTTTTCCTATTTATTTATTTATTTTACATCCAGATTCCCCTCCCCCCTCTCTTCCCAGTTCTCCCCTCTCTCTCACCTCACTTCCCTGCCATCCTCCTTTCCTCCTTTTCTTCTCAGGAAAAGGGACACCTCCCATGACTATTAATCCACCTTGACAAATCACACTGCAGTAGGACTGAGCTCATTTGCTATTGTGGGTGGTTAAGGGGAAAGGGATCCAAAGGCAGGCAGGCAGGCAACAGAGTCAGATACAGCTCCTGCTTTTAACAGGATATCTTTTTAGCTGTCTTTAATAGGAAGAAGTCCTGCACATCCTATGCTAAGGAGAAAGAGCAGGGAAAGCAAAAGAGGAGAGAGACTGATGAGGGGTGGAACTCCGCAGTAGCTCAAGTACAGAGCTCTGGGTCCAAATTCTAAGGATCAAAACAAAGGATAAATGCCCAGCTGAGATGCAGTGAGATCTTGCATGGAGATGTGGAATAGACTGACAAAATCAGTGTAATTTAGAGAGAAGGTGACTTCATTCTCGTTTACATCCCAGAACTTTTTTGATGTGCACACCAGACCTCCTGGTGAGCGACAAGGTCTTCCTGCTGGGTGCTGTCAACCCCTCCCTGCTTCCCCTTTCCGTCCGCAACTGTCCTCAGATGGGACTGAGGTACCTAACCTAGAGCCCCTTGATGCCCAGTGAGGCGCCTTCTCACTGTACCCCTCTGTATTCCTGAAAGTGATTAGCATCCTGGCCCCTGAGTTTATCCCTAAGATGCCAAGCATATTTAACTCAAAGTTCCACAATCACACCTGAGAAAGGATTCATTCCAGATTTTGTTTGTGTCTTTATCGCTAGTATGCACAAGCATATCTACACCCAGACCTTTTGGTTGACCGCTTCTGGCAACAGTTTTGCTCAGTTCCAAAGATTTTGACGTTCTTAACAGATTGAATTGTCCAGGGAAATGGCCGGAGGGCTGGGACGCGTGGCAGCAGTAAGGTACTCACTGAGCATGCGCGGGGTTCTCATTTTGTTCTCAGCACAGAAAAGCGAAACGAACCCAGAATTCAGAGTTATCTACTGCCAGCCGTGTTGGGTTATTTTACTTCTTCCATTTCAAAATTATTCTCCGTTGCATGGCTATGTTCTTGTTGAAAGGAAGACAGAAATCACTAGAATTATCTCTGTCCCTTTTACTTAAATAACCACCAAGACGGACCTTTAACGTCTCTAAGAACACAGAGCAGGATGAACGCACAGTCCGATGCTCAGTATTCACTCAGTACTCACCACGCCCAGAAACACAAGACCCTGGGCTCCGAGCCCAGCACCGAAAGAAAAAAGTAAATAAATTAATTTGGTCATTTAAGAACAGTGCATACAATTACAGTCTTAGGTCAAGAAACATAAAGATGAATTTTTAACATGTAAAAAAGACAACATCTAAAGCAGTTTCCTTTAGTAGCACTGGCTAACACATGGACTCATACATTTATTTACCCATTTGCTAAACTATCATGAATACTTTTTCAATTATAATTTTAAAATGCTTATTGTCATTTCAATTAAAAAAAAAACAGGGAGAACATGAGGGAGGCGGAGTTCAGTAGGTAAGTTACAACAGCTTGCAAGGAGTTTTTAAACTCTTCCCCCCCCCCCCTTTTTTCAATGACTTCTCTTACATAAGAGCTGTGTAATTTCTCCGTAGGGAGAAATAACACAGGGCCACATTACGCCTTTAATTTTTCCTCCAGATAATGTTTACAAGTGGACACAGAGAAGGGACTCCATGTTTAAAGCCCACGTCAGTGTCCACTGCTATTAAGGACAATTGGTAATTTTTAACAATCAATGAGAGTTTATTTTAGGAGAAAACCTACTGAAATTTGCAGGAAGTAACCTTTTTGTTCCAAAACAGCTGTCATTGAACACCATTATGCCTACAACAATTAAAATTATCTCTGGTGACTTTTAGCACCTGGCACGGTTCCATTATTGTTCAGTTAAATATTTTTCAAGTTAGTTCGGACTTTCGCCCACCGTGTCCTTTCAGCTTTTTATTGTCAATATGTATCTTAGATTCACCTTTGTGACATTATTTTTTGTATTGTGGGAGGGAGATTTCTGCCATGAATTGCCTGAGAAACCGAACGATATTTATATGGAAACTGCCCTTCAGATTGACAGGGCACTTACAAAAATACCACCTCCGTATACTCCTTGATAGTTGGCAACAGTGACCTGTGTTCTTTTTCTAGCAAAAAAAAAAAAAAAAAAAAAAAAAAAAAAAAATCCCAGCTTAAAGAATAGCTGACGTGTAGGGGCGGGGCAAAGAATGAAGGGCAAAGGGCAACATGTGGTGTCATTTTGATAAACTTGATTTTAAATCATGAAGGAATGTCCAAGTTGAAGAGAGTCCCTCAGACCATCTATATAGACAGGGGATGGAGCATCAGCTACAAAGAAGAAAAGAGACTAAAAACATCTACCAATTTCCATTTCAATGGAGGCCAGGAATGAGGTTCAAAATCTCCACGAAGTAAGTTGCTGTCTTGGAAGATATGAGCGAATCTGCTTTCCTGGAATTGTTGATACCGAAGATTGGAGATGTGACAGCCTCCCAGCTGAGTGTGTTGTCTGAAGAGAACCAACACACTTGTAATCCTCAGGCGTTGGTCACTATTATATCCTGATTACATTTCGATGGAAAGACTTAGTTTGTTATGATCTTACTAAAACCTAACGGGTATTGGAAAATAAAAAATAGCGCTCGTGATTTAAACCCACCGGGGACCATTTATTTCTCAACACTCTTAATACTTTTCTGAATTCTTGCCCACCAATAAGTAACCTTTGAGATTAGAATGTAAAGACTCCTAGTGAGGACTCATAGGAGTGAGTGGGATGAAATTAATTCCTTTCAAAGATCTGCTAAAGCAACTTGGGCTCGACATGCTGTGCCCTCCACGTGTACACAAACCCTCCGCTGTGCCCCTCTGCACAAACCATTGTCATGCTCGGTCCATTTATTTTTATTCCCGAAGTGTCCCTACTCGCTTGATTTTACATAAGCAAATCCTGGGCAGCTTGTGAAGGGGAAATAGTATCCCACAACCCTCCCCCATCCCGTCCCCGCCCCGCAGCGCTAGAACAGCAAGCTGCAGTGTAGGAAGGACAACATTCAGGAGCAGCACACGGAACTTTTATCGGATTTTCAATGCACTGGAAACTCAAGCCAGACAAAGCCTCATTGTGTAATAACTCCTCACTCTGGGCCACAGAGTTCAGGTGATTTTTTTTTCTTGACAGTTTTTGAATTTTGTAGAAATTCAACTTTTAGTTATAGAGTTTGTAAACCAGCAAAGGTCTAAGCTGGGCGAGCACATCACATTGGCTATGCAGACACTGGACGGCGTTAGAGATTCCCAAAACTCAGCACTAGCTTTGGTGAAAATCTCCCAGTCCTCCAAGCTCTTCCTTTCATTTGGGGGAAAGCAAAGTATATTTTGGACCACAACATGGAACATTCCAGACAATGTGAAATCTAGAAAGGAACTGCACCTGTATCCCTGTGCACCGCCAACAAAACGCAGCCGCGGAATAAATACTCAGCTCTAAATCAGGGAAAGGCATTGGAGTCAACGTCTCACTGTGCATAAAAGTGAAAGTTTTGTTCTTGGCACAAATCTGCTAGAATCTCAGGATAGTCATTGCTGAGGCGGTAGTCCTCACAGGACTTTATTTTACTGCTAACTTTTAAGCAGGGAGAAAGTTTTGCAGACTACAACTGAAGGCTGGGTCTGACAACGTGGGGAAAAATCTTTTTCACAGGAAAAGTGTGAGGTGGCCTCTGAGGAGAGCAGCAAAATTTGAAATTGCAAGCAGACTGGCAAAGAGATACTTAGTGTTTAAAAAAAAACAGTTAAGGGGGAGTGGGGTGGCACGGGTGTCAAATAATGACTAAAGCATTTTTAAGCAAAAGTTGCTAATGTGGGACAAACTGTAACTATGACCTTTACAAATGATTCATAAGTTGTAAAAGAATTCTGATGGGAGGGGGGAAGAAAGTCGAGCAGTAAAAAGGGAAGCTGACAGAGAATCTGGGGATGTGACTGGGGATGTGACTGGGGATGTGACAGACATGTGACTTGGCCATTACGTTTATTTTCTTCAAGCCTCAGACTAAAGAGGAGAGAGAAGTGACAGGAAGACAAGTTAGAGTCTGGCTCCATGAAGAGACCTTTTTCTTGTGTATCCCCCATTCCCCGAGGTAATTTGTGAGGTATATTTCATGGTAGAAAAATTGCTCATTCTTCATCTTAGAAAAAAAAAAAGAGAGAGAGAGAAATCCAGTATATAAAACTCTTTTCAGGCACATAGATAGATGAGAAACCAAGACTTAGTCTTGACCGTGTAGTTTAAGTTTCTTTTTAAAAATTCTCATTGCTGCATTGTTGTGAATTATACCTGTGTGCAGGGTTTAGTGAGATAATGAACACACATCTAACAATGTGGAATGATCAAACAAAGGTAGCTAGACCTTATAGTTTCTTTTTCATTAGCACATAGGCAGGAGGATGACGCTGAGGCCATTCCAGGCCTCACCGTGAGACCCTATCTCAAAAGAACAAACAACTTAAAAAGACTTTTTTTGGGGGGGGGGATCTTAAAAAACAAATTCAAAGCTGGAGCAGTAGCTTAGCTATTAAGAGCACAGACTGCTCTTGCAAAGGAACAGAGTTCAGTTCCCAGCACCCACCCATATCCAGCAGTTCACAACTGCCTGTAACTCTAGTTTCAGGAGATGGAGTAACTCTGGCCTCCATGGCCACCTTCATTCAGACGTACATATTCACACACACACACACACACTCTCACACACACTCACACACTCACACACTCACACATTCATACACTTACACACATACACTCACACACACTCACACACACTCACATACTCATACACATACACTCACACACACTCACACACACACTCACACACATACACACTCTCACACACATAATTAAAAACAAACAAAAAAAAAACTAGAAAAGATCTGTATATTGTTATTTTACGTGTGCATGCCAAGATGCCCGTGTGCTCACTGCATGTATGCAGTGCCCAAGACTATGGGTCCTGGGAACTAAAGGCCATCTTCTGTAAGAGCAGCAAGGAGGCTTCTGCTCCCTTTGCAAGGGTCTTAACAAACATTTCAAGACCTTGTTGGAACCGGTTCCCACACCACAAAAAGTCTGTCTTCTTTCTCATTCTTCTTTATTTTCAGTCTTTTTATTTCTGTATGTATAGCTACCTGAAACTGCCCTGAATGTTCTCTCTTCTGCTTACATGTTTGATGGTATAATCCATTACCTTTCCATATGCATTATAATATATAGTAATACAATTACATGCATAAATCCAGCATTGTGCTAGAAGACAAACAACTCAGGAATGCTTTCATTTTCGGAGTACTCCATTATCTTCCCCTCAGAAAAGTTTATAAAGGTTCAAACACAACAGTGGCAGCAAAAATAAATTTTCCCTTCTGATTTGGAAACCATGAACATTAGGCATTATTTCTTTCCTAGTAATTTTCCACACGCCAATCATCCCATTTTGGAAATGCCCCTCCGTCTCAGGCCGGGTCTTTCCTAGTGTATAACTTTTCCCATGTGACCCTTTAAATAAATGCTAAGATTTTTCCCATAATTAATTAATCTCAGAAATCAAAATGAAAGATGTCACCAGGGTCTTATTTAAAGCCAAGAACTCTGTTGGCTCCTTTCCAGACCTCTTTCTAAATCCAACAACCCTCTTCAGGCTTCTCACCGTTCGTGCTTCATCATTTGCAACGTTCTCCTCAGGTAACCAGGCACGCGGAAGATGGAATCTGAATGCATGCATACCTCGGTGAAGACATTTAGAAGCTATTTTTATTACGACATACGGAATTTCTCCTCTGAAATGTCTATAGTCATTTGTTTAAAAATAGATCCAGGAGGGACTGGTGGGATGGCTCTGTGGTTAAGAGCACTTGCTGCTTTTGCAGAGGACCCAGGTTCAATTCCCAGCAACCACATGGCAGCTCACAACTGTCTGTAACTCTAGTCCCAAGGGGTTTGATGCCATCTTTTGGCATCTTCATGCACTGCACATATGTTTTACACATACACACACACACACACACACACACATACACACACACAGGCAAACATTCAAACACATTTAAAAAATAGATACACGAAACAGAAATTAATGATCCCACCCTCAATCATAAAATAGCATTTTTGTTTGCTTATTTCTTTAACCACTGTGAAGAGTTGGGGTGAATGTGTGGAAGACTGAGCCAATGGCTTCATTTGTACCAAGTAAACACTCTGCCACCCAACTTCCCTTCCCGCCCCTTGTTTTTCAGGGGGAAAAACATTCACAGATCTTTTCTTAAGCTCTGCTCCTCTCAGTTTAACACTTGGCAAAGCCTTCATGCTTCACAGATGGGCTACTCCGATTTCCTATGTCTTTGGGACTTAACTCCCCCTTACCTTCACCATTTAACTAGGTTCAACGATGCTGGAACTGAACTGAACTCACAGGGTCACATGCAGAGATGAATTACTAGGCAAGACCTCACACCTAACTAAAGATTAATAAATTATAATATGGATTATAATTTTCTTTTTTTAGATATGTGAAAGTGTAATTATTTAAAATGACTTTCAATTTTAATGTAAAAACGAATTTATGCATCTGACAAATGTAAGATTTACATCATCACACTCAGGAAATAAGAAGGTCTACATAGTCTTCCCATGATGGACTGTCAGTTCAACACATAAAGCACTTTACTTCCTTTTTATGAGAAATCCAGAAAGTGGTTGATAGGTTCCTATGCACCCAAACAAATTCATAACCAGCCATATTGGCACTAGTAGGAAAATCTGCCTCATTATCCCTGTTCCCACCACAATATCACAAAATCAGGAGAGAATCCCTCTCCAGATCCTAGACTTTGTGTTCTCTGTGAGCAGCTAAAGAGCTGGACTACACATATACCATCTCCACTTCTGTAGGAAGTGATACCTGAGGGGCTGACTTCTTTATTATTGTTATTATTATTGTTATTATATTTTCTTTATTTACATTTATTTTATTTTATTTTATTTTATTTTTTATTGATATATTTTTTATTTACATTTCAAATGATTTCCCCTTTTCTGGGTCCCCACTCCTCGAAAGTCCCATAAACCCTCTTCCCTCCCCCTGTTCCTCCATCTACCCCTTCCTGCTTCCCTGTTCTGGAATTCCCCTATACTCTTGCACTGAGTCTTTCCAGAACCAAGGGCCACTCCTCCATTCTTTTTGGACATCATTTAATATGTGGATTATGTCTTGGATATTCAAAGTTTCTAGGCTAATATCCACTTATCAGTGAGTGCATACCATGATTGGTCTTTTGAGACTGGGTTACCTCACTTAGTATGATGTTCTCCAGCTCCATCCATTTGTCTAAGAATTTCATGAATTCATTGTTTCTAATGGCTGAATAGTACTCCATTGTGTAAATATACCACATTTTTTGTATCCATTCCTCCATTGAAGGACACCTGGGTTCTTTCCAGCTTCTGGCTACTACAAATAGGGCTGCTATGAACATAGTGGAGCATGTGTCCTTATTGCATGCTGAAGAATCCTCTGGGTATATGCCCAGGAGTGGTATAACCGGGTCCTCAGGAAGTGTCATGCCCAGTTTTCTGAATTTTCAAAAAGTCCATTACTTAATCAGACATAAGTAAGGAAAAAGCTAATCTCTTCCTTTCCATCCTCCCTCCTTCTCTCCCTCCCTTCTTTACTAATAAATGCCCCATCTTAGCCTAAAGCAATGCATTCTTCACAGCAGGGAATGTGGGACACCTCACACTCGACCCTCAATTTAGTGTCACCCAGTGTTTAGGGAGACTCTGACCTGGCTCAGGATGGAGCGCCTTACTGTGCCGGTTCATGGCCTCTCTGTTGTCTACAATGGCCACCTTTGCATGCAGTAGTTCTAAGTTCTACATTTTCTTGAGGTGGGAAGGCCCAGGCTACTCTGGGAGGTTCCACCCCTGTGCTATAAGAAAGCAAGCTGAGCAAGTCATGAGGGTGCAAGGCGGCAGGCAGCTTTCCTCCATGGCCTCTGCTTCAGTTCCTGCCTCCAGGTTTCTGTCTTGTGTTCCTGCCCTGGCGTCCCTCAGTGATGGACTGTGACATGGAAGTGTAAGATGAAACGAACCATTTCTTCATCAAGTTGCATTTGGTCATGGTGTTTCATCACAGCAATAGGAACCCTGAGATAAATGCACAGTTAAATTTAACTTTAAATTTCAGACAAACATCTTGTAATTGCTTAATGTGAGCATACCCCATGAAATATATAAGATGTGTATTTTTTAAAAAAATTAAACATAGTCGTTGTTTATCTAAAATTATGATTAAATGGGTCCCATGTCTTAGGATAGAGGTCTTTCCAGCCACTGAGGAGATGCCCCTGCAGTAGACAGTAGAATTAAGCCCTTCCCTGTTTTCCACTCATATTTTCTGGTCCCAAAGTAAACAGCTTTGATCCAACATACTCTCTGGCTTATGATAAACTGCCTGCCACAGTCCCTAAAAATGGTGCGGACAACCAGTATGAGACTGAATCCTCCAAGGATGTGGCCAGAAAAACTTTCTCTTTGTGAATTATACAGAGGTTGTTTTCTTCTTCATGGTAGTGGAAAGTTGAGTGATACACCATAACTCAGCCAATGACATCTTGGATTGCTTCCACTGTTCAGCTTCTGAGAATATGTTGGTATAAACTTTTATGCAAAGATGTGTTTCCATTTCTCTTGGCTAAATACCTAGATGCGGACTTCTTAGATATAATGGAGCTATTTCACAATAAGAAAAGCATGTCTGACTGAGCTGTGGGCTGTCCCTGTCTCTGGTTATCCACAGTCAAGCTGATTGCCCCACATAAAGCCATAACATGGGTCTTACTTTTTATCTGCTGGAAGGTACGCAAACTGCAAGCACACTAACTACACAGCTTTATAAAATCTGCCTATACATCTCACCTTATAAATATCAGGCACATAACAGTTTGTATACACCGGAGAAAAAATAGATCCCAAATACTACTAATTTGAGTTAAGAGGATGTGATGAAAAACTTATGTTTGTCTAGAGTTTGGATGGTCTTTAAAAAAAATAAAACATAAGGATTAAGCCGCATATACCACATTTCTTTATGCTTTGTTGAGTTTATATCTTGACCACTATAAGTATTATACCAATAGACATATGAGTGTAGGCGCTTGCAACATACTGATTTCAATTCCTTTGGTATTTATGGATTGCTTTGAATTTTCAGCGCAATTTCTGCTTCCGAAGGTGACTATCCTAGGAGTGAGGAACAGTCTTCCCTTCTCTGCACTCTCCCCAACGGTGTTATCTCTAGTATTTGGTAATAGTCAATCTAACCAATTCGGTACATACGGACAGTGGAATATTACTCAGCCACTAAAATAGAAAGAAGCCCACTTTTGGACAGGATATAATGTGGAGGATGTGATATTAAGCAAAATAAATACAGAATTAAGAGTACTGTGCGACCTCATTTGTATGTAGGGTCTAAAAGGAGTCAGGAGTCACAGAGCAAAGGTTAGGATGATTGGCAAATGTGACGAGCTCACAGAGATATGTTGAATACAAACTTTGTTTGCAAAATAAGTCTAGGACCTCTAATGAGCTACTCTAAGAGCGGCGACACACGTATTGTGTTGGGTTGGGTCTTGTTCTGTTTGTGATGACATCTCACCAAGATAGCCAGGCTGGCCTCAACTTTACAATTCTCTTGTCTCCAGAGGCACCGGGGTTACAGACTATGTCCTGTCAGATAGCTTGCTAATTGATTTGATCGTGGAGACTATTCCACAAAACAGACACACATAAAAACACCATGTTGAGCACTATAACTGTTTTCAGTCTTTGTTTGACAAATTCATTTTAGAACCAAAGTCCCCTTCCCAAGCTGCCTTTGAGGTTGTTCTCACTACTGGGACTATTTACAGGAGCAAAGAAGGTAAAAAACTAGTGCTTTCTAACGTGGTCATGGCAGGGGTGGGGGAGGGGAAGAGGGTAGGAGTCTCACTTTAGGAAAGCACAAGAGTAAAAAACCGATAGGTTGTATAGTCTTTAGCACTATGTAGTGATACACAGTCTTTAGCTCTAACCTGTGCGCCCTGGAGAAAGTGAGGGCAAAAAGACAAGGAGTCCAACGTCTCCTTCCCATAACTGCTCAGGGCAGTTGATGTAAGCAGCAAGTTTAAAGAACCCAGACACCTTTGTTTCCATTTGTCTGTTTGTTTATATTTGTTCCTTGCGCTGACCTCTTGTTGGGTCCTTTGCCTCCACCTTTAAAACCCCTGGGATCACAGACGGGTGCCACTCCACCCCAAGCATCAAAAAATTTTTGCTTGGCAAGATGGCTCAGCGGGTAAAGACTCTGGCCGGCCAGCCTGAAGACTTGAGCTCAAGCTCCAGGTCTCATGTGGTAGAAGGAGGAGTCTACTCCTCAAAGCTAGCATCTGACCTTCATGTGTGGGCTGCAGTGAATGCTTCTATTTTTTTAAGTGGTGAGTAATATTCCACTGCCCATGTGTACTGAATGGGTTAGATTGACTATTACCAGATACAAGAGATATCACGGTTGATGAGAGTGCAGAGACGGGGACTGGTGCTCACTCCTAGGATAGCCACTTTTGGAAGCAGTGGAAGAGAAATCGCTCTGAAAATTCAAAGCAATCCAGAAATGCTAAAGGAAGTAAAATTTTAATTAATTAAAATTTTAAATATTTGATCTTTTTCTATTTTTGGTGAAAAGAAATTGAAAATGTGTGGTTTGTGGGTAGCATTTAAAAGTACTACCTTCAAAGTAAGTACCAGATTAGATGGTGGCACATACCTTCTTTAATCCTAGCATTGGGAGGCTGAGGAAGGTAGGCCCTCTGAGTCTGAAGCCATCCTGGTCTATATAGCAAGTTCCAGGACATCGAGGGCTATACTGGGAAACCCTGTCTCACAGAAAGAGGAAGAGAGAGAAGAAATCTGGTTTCCATGGACTCCTGTGATCACATGGTACACACAAACTGGAGCAGACTTACACAAATACAAATAAATAATAAAACTTCAAAGCAAGCACTAGATTGTGAATCTCTGTTTCTCTGCATAGCTATTGCTGTCATGAAACTTGCTTTATAGAGCAGGCTGGTCATGAACTCATAGAAATCCATCTGCCTCTTCTTTTTCCTCTCAAGTGCTGGGATTAAAGGCATGTGCCACCACTGACCCACAAAACTGGCCAATTTTAGGACTAGACTTTTAGCAGAGAGTAAAAATGGTGGACCTTAGTTTACTCTGAATGAACAAAAACAGGAAATGGTGGTGGGGTACCCCTGTCATCCCTTCCCTTTCTCTTGTTCTTCTGGAAGGTTCTATTGCAACTTTCCCACCCCACCCCAATACACATACACACACACACTGCACACACACACACACACACACACAGTCTACACATACACACACATACACACTCTACACACACACACACACACACATACACACTATAAAATTGCTAACTAAGTTGCATCTTCAGCTACTAGAGCTCGTTGACTCCTGAGAGAGAGATACCTTTACCAAGAAATCTCTGCACATGGCAGTCAGAGTTGGGTGGCTCTAGGTAAGGTATCTGTCACATTAGGATGTCACAGCATTCTCAGTGGCAAGCACTTGCCCCACATACTTGAAGCCTGGCTTCCATGCACTGTTGTAGAAGTAACAAAAGGCCAGCAGTAGCCTATACATTCGAATATGTGGTTTGATATTGAAGCTCAGGCTGCTGTCCTGATAGTTAATGAGGAAAAACTAAATAGCAAATGTAGCTGAGGAGGAGAGGCAAGATGTTCTGGTTTCCCCACATCCCCTGAGGACATTTACGAGCAGACTAGAGTTTCTGCTGCCTGGGACAGCACAGACCAGGTGGGCTGTGATAGTGATCACTTCAGCCCCAAGGGAAGCCAGCCAGGGCTGGGCCCGCAGAGACCCAAGGCTCGTCATCTTTGTCTACACAGGCCTGGGGATAAACCCCTGTGTACCACAAAAGAAAGTCATCTTTCATGAGCTACACCAGGTGAAAAAGATTGGGGAGCTTACATTTCCATCACGTTTGACAGAGGGCACCTAGGTGCCGGGTTTCATTTAACGAGGATGGAGAAGTTCACAAATTCTTGAAGAGAGACACCCATACAGTCATTGCCAGCCATTCCTTGTTTCAAATTTAGTTTCAGAATTTGGTTTAGCTTTCCAGATTAGCTGAGGCATCCCCAATATGTTTAGGAAGTGGCCATGGGGGGTTTCAGTACAGCACCAAGAGACTCTGACTCTCTTTTCAATGTGTTTCTCAGATTCTCCTAAGTGGGGCTCTTCCATGTGCTGTCCCCACCCCCACCCCGTCCCCAACTCCTGCTTTGAATCATACCCCAGCTCCCTGGAGCAGCGCCATCTTGTTCTTAGTACTCTTTCCTCTGAAGGAATGAGCTTCTCTGCTTCTGACACAGAGGCAAGGGGAAAAACAACACAAAACACCCAACGCGTGGAGAGATGAAAACTGTGACAGATGAAAGGAATTACGTTTTAGCAATCTGTTGTACTGTGTGGTGACTGTAGTTACTGATGTGTGTGTATTTTAAATATGCTAGAAATATTTGTTATTCCTTTCAAAAAAAAAAAAACCCATCAAGTTGTGCTCTGTGTGGTGGCAATACCTTTTATCCCAGCGCTCAGGAGGCAGAGGTGAGAGGAACTCTGAGAGTTCCAGAACAACCTGGTCTACATAGTGAGCTCCAGAGCTCCAGAATGAGTGTGCCTCAAAATGAAATGAAAGAAAAGAAGGAAGCTCTGAGGTGATACACATGTTAATTAGCTTGATTTTTCTCTTCCTATACTCCATGCACCAATCAAAAGATTGTGCTCTAAACACAATTATTTTTCAGCAAGGGTAAGAAAGGGTAAGCAACATAAACAAAGGATATTGCTTGCTCAACAAGTGGCAGACAGAAACCAAGCTTAATTCTAACTGTTGAAGAGATAGCACAGTGGGTGGCTCCCACCTAAGATAAAAGCAGCCTCTAGAGGTATAGTTCTCCACCCGTGGGTCATGACCTTGAGCTCTCCCAGCATGCTTTCTTCCACCAACATCTGCATTTCCCCCATCAAATTCCCTGACAGCCCCTAGAAACCACTACTCTGTATTTCCCGTCTATGAGTTGACGCTTTTAGGTTCTATGCATGAGTGAGATCATACAGGACAATTTGTCTGGTTCTCCCCAACTCCCAGCTTACTTCTCAGTGCACTAGGTTTGTCATCAAAATGACAGACTCCTTCTTTGTACTGAATGTATAGTAAGAACTCTGTGGTATACACACACCACATTTGCTCTACCCATTCATGCACACGTAGCCTGAGTCTTGTCCAGCTGATGCAGACATGAGCATGTACATGGGTCTTGGACATGCTGGTTTCAAACCTTTTTAAATACAGACTAGACACTGCTTCGGATGTGGCTCAAATTTTAGTTTCTTGGGAACTTTGTACATCCTGCATAAAACTGCACGTTCTCACGTGGTGTGCACGTCCCTGTTTCTCAGCATTCACCCTTTTTGTTGCAGTAGCTACACTGACAGGGATGAGACGATGTGGTGATTCTCTTCTGAGTTTTTCTGATGACTCGTGGTGCTGAGCATTTTCCTCAGGAACCTGATGGCTGTCTGCACACCTTCCTTTCATCTTTTTCCTACCCTTCAGTCAGATTATAATTGTTTGTGTTTTGCTATGGAGTGGTACTGGTTTCTTGCCTATTTTGGATAGTAAGTGCTCCTCAGAGCTATGTTTTGCAAATACCACCTCCCGTCCCATTGGCGGTCTCCACAGTTGATCATCTCCACCTCTATCGGGCAGAAGCTTTCAGCTCCATGTACATTTTGTCGAATGTTTCCTCTGCTACTGTCGACTGCTCGTGTGTTATTACTGTTCATTGGGATAATACCTCGTAGCACACTTGGTGGCCAGCATCTGTGGAGACACCCTTGAGCTCTCGCAGCACGCTTTCTTGTAAGTTTTATTTACTTGTATTGTATGTGTTTGCCTATGTGTGTGGCATGCTGTGTGCCACGGGAGGCCAGAGAGGACATCAGATACTCTTGAACTGGAGTTACAGATGGTGTGGGCTGCCCATGAGCATGCTGGGAACTGAATTTGGCTTCTCTGTGAGAGCAAGAAGCACTCTGAGACATTGAGCCATCTCTTTAGCTCCTGAGGGGTAACTCTTACTCGATCATGGATAGAACCTGTCAGGCCAGTTTTCTATTGCTGAACTGCATTGCCTGTGCAGCTGAGCTTCTCTGCTGGTATTTTCTGAGGGATTTGTACAGCTCTCTTTCTTCCTCTCTGATTATGCTCGGTTTATTGCTGTGTAAGTCAATCAAAAATGGGCAGATCTCCTTTAAGACAATGAATGCTTCTCACGAACCTAAGCAGCAACGTCTTGTCTCAGGAGTTACACATTACACCAAGCCCCATAAACCCTGGGAAGGGATTGTCATAGACACTATCCTTTCTCCTTGATGGTCTGTGTTAGCTTGGATTTAGTTTGAGTTTTACTGGATGATACACAGATGCTCCCTGCTCTCCCATTTGGTGAGTCATAGGATGGATTTGCTCTTTGCTACTTGGCATCACCCACTAGAGAAGTAAATATGAGAAAGTTAGTTGTGTTTCAGACACACCAGTCAGTGCTTACAATCTGCCATTAATTCAGTCGAATCTCAGAATCTCTAGTAAGCTATGAAATCATAAAGTGGACAGACACCTAGGCTATATTTTATGACCTAACTCTCAAGTCCTGTGAGGCAAGTCGAACTGCACCCCAGGGAGTTTACTCTTCTTAATTGCTCCACAACCTAGGGCCACACGGTGACTTAAGTTAGTCTGGTCTCTGTCAAACACCTGCTGCAGATGTTAATGGTAACCTAGCAAGAAAAGCCCAGGAAATGAGCTGCTAGCAGCAATCAAATACAACAGGCACCCAGTACGTGTTTGTTGACTTCTTTTTGGTGGAATTTCCTACCAACTGTCTCCCTATGTTTTAGGGTTTTATTTTGTTTATTTTTTTCAAGAGTTTCTCCATATAGCCCTAGCTGTCCTGGAATTTACTCAGTAGAGCAGTCTGGTCTCAAACTCACAGAGATCCACTTGCCTCAGCCTCCTTAGGTGCGAGGATTACAGTCATGCACACCGCCCCCCCCAACAGCTCCTATGTTCTAGTTTTGTATTTGTATTATTTAGGGTGGTGTATATATGGGATGCACAAGCCTGTTATGCATAAGTCAAGCTCAAAGGTCGACACCTTCCTCTACTGCACTCTACCTTATTGTTTTTAAAAACGTTTAATATTTATGTATTTAGTGTGTGAGTGTAAGCATGTGTGTGAGTGTAAGTGTGTGTGCACAGGACACGCATGGAACCTGTGTGGAAGCTCAAGAACAAATTTATGGGGCTTGGTTTCCTTCTTCCTCCACGTGGGTTCAAGAGATCAAACTCAGGATCTGGCAACACTTATCCTTGCCTGTTGAGCTGTCTTTCTGGCCCTCCACCTTACTTTTTTGAGAGAGCATCTGGTTGATCCTGGAGTTTACTGACTGGATAGACTGGCTGGCCAGTGAGTCCCAGAATTCCCCTGTCTCTGCCTTCCAGTGCTAGGAAGGCAGGTGTGCACCACCACCCCTGGGCATTTTACAAAACACACTCAGGTGTTCATGTGTTTTCATCAATGCCTTTACCCACGAGCCATCTCTCCAGCCTCTTGATTATCATTGCACATAGTGAAATATTAATCATTTATGGAGAAACAGAACATAATCTCACATTCTCACACCCTCCCCTGAGTAGCTAGCTGAATCACATCTCATCCCAAATGAAACTTTTAGGGCACGCCTTTCCTTCTGACCACAAAACAAACGTAGTGCTCCATTGCTGGCGCTATTTGGAAAGGAGTGTGCGAGGCTGCCCTTGCTGACAGCAATGTTGTTCTTTCATCTGGACCCAGGTGTGTATTCCCATTCTGGAGAGACAGAGCGGCTCAAACACATTCCCTCTCCTCTGCTCCCCTTTGAACCGCCATCAAAGCGACAGAGTAGGGAATCCATATTCTCAGAAAAGCACTAGAATAAAGGCAATTTGAAGGGAGATGAGGAAAGAGTATAGAACTGGGCTCCATGGGGACTGACAGTAGAGTACAGAAGCTGAAGACTGAAGTCTTCAAGTGGCAGATGGTGGCAGCAACTCATTCTGCAGAGTCCCCGAAAGTTCAGGAATTGGAGCATCAGGTGATCCTTGGAAAGGAAAGTGTGCTGGTTTGATACAAGCTAGAATCTTCTGGGAAGAGAGTTTTAATGAGGTTTTACTTAGGTCAGGTTGGTCTGTAGGCGTGTCTGTGTCTGGGGGAGCAGAGGCTTGGTTGCTAATTGATGGAAGATTCAGGCCATTGTGGGGGGCAGCATTCCCTACCCAGGGGCTCCTAAACAGTAGAAGAGGAGGGGACTAGATGAGACCAAGAGAGTACGGATGCGTTTGATCCCTCTCTGTTCTTGTTTGTGGATGGGATGTGACTGGCTTTTGAGTTCTCGCCTTGACTTCCCCAAAATGATGGACTGTGACTTGGAAGTGCAAGCCAAGGGAACCCTTTCCTCTCCTAGATTGTTTTTTTTGTCAGGTTTTTTCTCCCCACAGCAACAGAAGTGAAACTAGAACAGGAGAATTGGAGACTGGTTAAAACTCTGTTTCTAGAACAGTTAGTTCCTCTCACTCCTCCACCAGTCCACCCAGCTGAGTAACGCTTCTCACTGCCCTGGGGAAGGAAGGAGACATTGTTTGGAGAGACTAAAAGAGGCAGAGGTTCTAGGCACAGGACTGTAAGCACGATGGAAGGTGACAAAGCCTGCCTTTGCCCAGCACTCAAGTTTATTTCATTTACTATTAGCTCATTTCCCTTAACAATTTCCCAAGCCTTGCCTTCCCCTCCCCACTTTTCCCCAATTCTAGCATCAGATGATTCTCTCCTGGTGAAGCTGCCATGAGACAACATCTAAATGTCTTGAGTTCTCTAAAGAAACTTGACAGATCCTGCCTATGATTCATCTGAAATATAACTTGACCTTTTGGGTAACATGGCCAATGTGAAGGTCACAGGAAGAAGAGAGAGAGGAAGGTAGGTAGTTATATAGGTAGGTATGTAGGTAGAGATAGATAGATAGATAGATAGATAGATAGATAGATAGATAGGGAGGGATATTGAGAGAGAGATTGTTAAAAAACAGGGCCAATTATATAGGGGGACCCCACTGCATCCATGAAATGAGAGAAATAAAGACCAAGACCTCTTAAAAATAAAAATATCACAACTAAAGATGAAATCATTGACTCAAGGGTTAGAACTTAAAGCTAAGGAACTGTCTCAGAAAGAACTAGAAGATCCAGGCATAATAAAGGCAAGAAAAGTTATTGGAGGATCATGCAAGTGTTGGGGAAGCAAGAATTCTAAAGGCACAGAAAGAAATTAATTAAAAATCACCGAAGGGGGAAAAAAATCTAAGAATTCACACCAAGGATGGAGAATAAACACATGCTATGTAAACATATTCAGATGTAGGCAGATGAATGAATGGAAAGGGAGTCCCCAGGTTTCTGTCCCAAAACACCCCAAATAATCAGCTTTGAAGGAGGAATGATTTATTAAGGGTCCTACTTTTATTGTCTCAGTCCCCAGGTGACCGGAGCCACTGCTTTCAGACCTCTAGTATGGGCTAGCTACATTAGGACAGGAGCGGTTAGTGGGGCAAGCCTGTTCATATCCGGGTATGGTAGCTGATCAAAAGAGAAAACCCAGGGCACACAATGCCCTTCGGTCACCCATAACCCACTAGGAGGCCCCACTGATTGGGCAGCAGGCTGGGCCCTAAGGTAGCATACAGGCCTTTGGGGATGGATGTCCATGAGGCAAGCTTCAGCACTATGGCTTTTGACAGTGTATGGAGGATTTTGTGGTCTGGGTGAAGGGAGGGTAGTTGTCTTAGTCAGGGTTTCTATTCCTGCATAAACATCATGACCAAGAAGCAAGTTGGGGAGGAAAGGGTTTATTCAGCTAACACTTCTGCATTGCTGTTCATCACAAAAGGAAGTCAGGACTGGAACTCCAGCAGGTCAGGAAGCAGGAGCTGATGCAGAGGCCATGGAGGGATGTTTCTTACTGGCTTGCTTCCCCTGGCTTGCTCAGCCTGCTCTCTTATAGAACCCAAGAATACCAGTCCAGAGGTAGTACCATCCATAAGGGGATCTCACCCTTGATCACTAATTGAGAAAATGCCTCACAGCTGGATCTCATGGAGGCACTTCCCCAACTGAAGCTCCTTTCTCTATGATAACTCCAACCTGTGTCAAGTTGACACACAAAACCAGTCAGTACAGTAGTCATAAATCATTTGCTGTATTAGTAAATATTGGTTCCAGCAGGAATCACTACTGGATGCAAAGCCAGGAGACATTTTGATATTTAAGAGGATAACAGTATTTTGAAGGGGCTTCCCATACCACCTAGTGCAAGAGGGAAAAAATAACTATATAACCCCCCCAAAATAAATGACAACAGCAACAACAAAACCAGTATCTTAACCAGATGACCAAACTCAACATCATTAATGAGGGGCAGACAGGCCTTGAGTGTCTCTCAGATCTGATTCCTGGGGAAGGACACAGGGTTGCCGGTGTGCTGTTTTGACTCAGAATGTGTTATGTGAACCGAACCACTAGAAAGCATCAAAAGGAGAAGAATTCTATAAAATATGAGGGAGGGGCTTTATTTATTCTTAAATTCATAGAAGACAAAGTTAGGCTGCATCTATGTTTCAGATGAAAAGAGACTGAAGACTCAGGATGGCGAACTATAACATGGGAGTCTGGATGGAAACAGGATGTGGATTCTGAGAAGTATACACATACAACATTTCTGGATCAGTTGAGGTTAGAATGAGGAAGGGAAGATTTGATAAAAGGATTATATCAATATTTCATGCACCAAAGTTGCTGATATGTAAAATAATACTTTTAGTCATGTGGACTATATGGATAATTAGGGGCACAGGGAACAGAAGCTAGCTCCGGGTGGCTCACTCTAACTGCACTCTCACCCTCCTCTCTTTCTCTCTCCTGACCCCTCTCCTCTGCCTCTCTTCTTCTGTTTGTATGCATAAAGGCGAGTAATCACAAAATGGGCAAAGTGTCAGGACCAGGAGAGAGGTGACGACTTGGTGTACAACTCTTCTCGTTGTAGCCTTTTCCGCAAAATTAAAGGTGGTTTCCAAAGAGCTTTTCTCGAATTGCTTCCCGCTCAGCTTTTCGTCAGCCACCACTGGAGGATGTGCTCTAATAAAAGGGTGGCGTGTGCTAGTTACACAGGAGACAAGAATCCAGGAAACAGAAGAATCAGCCCTGGAGAAAGGAAGGGCCATTCTGCAGATGACCAAAGGCCCGGCTGACACTGAACAGATGACAGCAAGAACAGCTAGCTAATCCTGCCTCGGGTGGTTGGAAGAACTGCCAGAGAGGCGTCTCTCCAACCCTTCGAAAGATACCTATACATCAATTGCTTGATGTATCTATGCTGGAAGGAATTTTATATTTCCTTTGGAGAAGGTGGGAAGTGCTGTTGGCACTAGAGGAGCAGGTGGTGATGGACCCTATGGAAAAGCAAACTTGTAGGAAGGGGGGGCGGGCCATGCTCATGATGGACACATTTGGCTCAATGGTGACTAGTGTTTAAACAGTAATAATAATGCAAATAAATGTTCATTCCCCCCAAAAAATTATGATGAAATTACATTGAGAGAATGAAAGAAAGGGGAGGATTGTGACAGCGCCAAGGCTGGGGGACAAAGAAAAGACTGCATGAGAGTATTTGCTAGAAATATGGCGGAAAGCATCAGGAGAGAGGGTGGGTGAAGCAGAAAGAGTGAAGGTCGGGGAGGAGGGGCTGAGAAACAGAATTTTGGGTTGGTGGTGTAGTGAATTATGGATTCTTTAAAAAATTATATTAATTCGTTGAGAGTTTCATATAATGTATTTTGATCATACTCAAACTCGTTCCCCCAGATCCACCCTCATCTCATTTTGTCCTGCCCATGGTGTCACCCACTGGAACCTGGTTGGTCTACTGACTCTTCCCACGTCCACAATTCATTGCTGTCTACAGCTGTTCCTCGGTAGGGTGGGAGCCTGCGAGCCCCTCCTCTCTCCGCGCTGGAATGCTGACTGGCTTGATCTTATATGGGTCTTGTGCAGGCAGCTGCAGCAGCTGGGAGCTGAGGACTGCATCCGTCCTGTTGTGTTTAGGAGATAGTTTTGCTCAGGTCCTCTTTAACCTCTGGATCTTACAGTCCTGTCCTCTCTTGAATCATAGTTCCTTAGGGTTATCTTGTTTGGCTTGTATACATGTGTGTATTGTTTTGATAAACATTTTAAAACTCCTGATTCTGCTTGCTATGATTAGTACCAGCAAATTATGTTCATTTTGTATTTTGGTAATTGTTAGTGGTATTTTGTGGTGCTGAAGATAGCACCTGGGGCCTCATGCATGCTGGACAAACAAATATCACTGGGCTCGATACACCACCAGCCCTGTGTTTCCATTTCTTCAGATGCTACCAAAATACAACTAAAGCGAAGGTGACAGCCCAAGAAAATTTTGATTATATTCTATTCAAGATTTTGTTTAGTTTCTTTTAAAGATTTATTTATTTATTTTATGTATATGAGCACACTGTAGCTGTACAGGTGGTTGTTAGCCATCATGTGGTTGCTGGGAATTGAACTCAGGACCTCTGCTCGCTCTGGCCCTGCTCACTCAGGCCCAAAGATTTATTTATTGTTATAATTTATTGTTTTACGTAAGTACATTGTAGCTGTCTTCAGACATACCATAAGAGGACATCTGGTCTCATTATGAATGGTTGTGAGCCACCATGTGGTTGCTGGGATTTGAACTCAGGACTTTCGGAAGAGCAGTCAGTGCTCTTAACTGCTGAGCTATCTCATGACCCAAAGAATTCCCAGTGCAAAGTGAGGCCTATAAGAAGTGACCAGGTTTTGAGGGTCCCAACCCCTTCAACTGATTCTTGTCATTCCCTTTGGGAAGGTCATTGCTCAGTAGGTTGCTGTCAAGACAAACCTAGCCTGTTTGCTGTGCCTGACTGAGTGCTGACCAGGAGAGCCTCGGGAACTGTGGATGATAACTTCCCACTCAATCGTCTTGTTTTGTTTTTGAGATGAGCCTCTCACTATGTAGTCTAAGCTGGCCTCAAACTAATTGATTGAATACCTCAACTTCCAGACTCCTGAGATTATACTTCTCCCTGCTGAATATTTATTCTCTACCAATTTCCTAGCTTCAGGTGTTCTATGGACATAACCAAACAGACCAATGATACTAACTTCTGTAAAGGGCAGCAAGGAGTGGTGAATATGTGTGGGAACTGGTTTTGAGAGTGAGAGGAAAAGAAGGTTTGGGGTTGAATACAGTTTTTCCTTTACAGAGCTAAAAAAATAAATCTTTGTCCAGGGTTTGCTGTATAATATACTTATGTACAAGAACATCATCCCCCAGAACAGGAGGATGTCTGAAAAGAAGAAATGGAGCATGGGGTGTGATGGAGGAACCAAAGTCAAAAAGTCAGGTGTTTGCATTTAAAAAAAAGAAAGGCTACCACCTCTGGTCTCCGAACATAAGATAGGGTATAAAGGGGAAACCACAATGGGACAGGTGCTATCAAGCAAGAGGTTCTCTTCAAGCTAAGATTTCCCTGGGAAGTTGAAGACTACCAAGGAGGAGAGAGTAGGTGGTGTAATTAGGGTTAGTCCCCTGTCTGGTTGGTAAAAACCTGAAAGCTAAGTAGAAGTACGCTGAATTTTCTTTGTCAAAAGAACCAAACCAAAACAACAAGAAACAGTCAGTCATAAGAGTACTGGTGGTTTCTCAGCCCACTTTAGAAGCACAGGGATTGAGTATGCCAAAAAATGGGCAGCTCAGTTTGAGCTAACTTCATCATTCCAAGAGGTCAAAGAACAGATTTAAATGTTAACAAAAGGAAAAAGAAAAGACAGAAAACAGGCAAGGCGTAAGAACATTCTAAACACAGCCAACAACGTTTTAGGGTCTCAGGATTCCTCCCTGGCTTACGGCTTTTCGCACCTTAATCCCAGCAAAACGGAAAGTGAACACGGACTCCACACCATGTCTCAGTCCCTTCCTCTCTGGTGTCCACTTGGCGTAAACAAGGCTGGTGCTTTCTTGAAGGCTATTGGTGTCAATTATTAATTGGAAATGTTTCCAATTAGATTGGGGAATGTTTCGTCAAAACAAAAAACCTTAAGGCTGTCATCTGATGTTTAAACATTTACCTGTTCTGTGGCACAGAGACAAAACATTCACACAGCCACCTCCCACGCACAGAGCCTTACAGATATTTCTATATATCGACGGTGGTTTGGCTGAATGCTCATCCACCTTGTCTTAGACGTCAAGAAATGGGCTGTGCAGAGCTTGGGGCTTTGATTTAATCTGTTTCAAGATAGGTTGGGACTCTCTGCCAACAGGGGCCATGACTAGGACTCTGGCCTTCCTGGTCATATGCATATATTATTAGTTCGTTGTGTTTTCCACAGACAGACAACAGAAAGATTTGCAGCCCAGGCCTTCCAAGCCAAAGCAGGAACTTGTTCAGTTTATCTTAGTAGTCAGTTTTGTCTCTAATGAACACTCAGGAGGTTTGGGTTTTGAGGGGGGGGCATTTTTTTTTAAATGTAATAAAAAATAGCCAATCAGCCGGGCGGTGGTGGCATACACCTGTAATCCCAGCACTCTGGGAGGCAGAGGCAGGTGGATTTCTGAGTTCGAGGCCAGCCTGGTCTACAGAGTGAGTTCCAGGACAGGCAGGGCTATACAGAGAAACCCTGTCTCAAAAAAACCAAATCCAAAAAACAAAAAACAAAACAAAAGAAATAAACAACCAAAAAAACAAAACAACAACAACAACAAAAAAACCCCCCACCCAATCAGGGTGTCCCAATTGTCATTAAAAATAAAAAATAAAAATCTGAGCCCAATGCAAGGTTGGGTATCCTCTGAAACCACAGAGCTGTCTTGAAGAGGTAACAGCCAGAGGCAGCTTTGTCTATCTGTCCATATGAGAGTCATTCTCATGGTTCAACAATTACCCTGTATGTAAAGCTCAGGCGGGGAAGGGAATTTAACCAAAGGAGAGAAGAAAGGAATGAGGAAGGAAGGCAGGCAGGAAGGAGAAGAGGGAAAGAGGAAGGGAAGGTAATGGGAAAGAAGAGGGGGAACTGAAGGGAAGGAAGGGGAATGGAAGGAAAGGGGAGAGGGGAGGGGGAATATAGAAAAGAAGGGAGGAGGAGAAGGGAGGGGCGGGGCAGGGAGGAAGAGTCTCGTTCCAATAGCTGTATTCACATATATGTTTACATACGTATGAGTGGCCTACAGCACAATAGAGATTTTGCCTCCTCCCACAGTTCTAACATAAGTGACCAGAGTCCAGAAGGTGGAGACAAGGCCTGTCCTGTTGTCAGGCTGCTGAGGCTAAAGCAGAGGAGACTTCCTCTGGGCCTAGGCTCTAACAAGACCCTGTAGGGAGCCTATTCAGTCTTCCATGATATCTCAGGTTCTCCTTCAGGAACAGAGAACAAAGAAGAACAGAGCAGGAGGCTCCAGCCTGATCTGCAGAGGCCCCGGGGCAGAAGGCTGACAGCCCACTGCCTGTTCTCAGCGGCTCCTGGAGCTTCCCTTTGGAGGATGATAGCCTAACCCCATGCTCACTTAGCTCCCTCTCTCTCAGACTTACTTTCCTTTCGCCTCTCATTTTTATCTTTTGTCTTCTTTAAACAAATCTTTTTTATTGCTGTTTTGTTTTTGTTTTTTGTTAGTTTGTTTGTTTTTGAGGCAGGGTTTCCCTGTGTAGCCCTGGCTGTCCTGGAACTCACTCTGTAGACCAGGCTGGCCTCGAACTCAGAGATCTTCCTGCCTCTGCCTCACAAGTGCTGGGACTAAAGTTGTGCCCCACCATGCCTGGCTTAAAAAAATCCTTCAACTGTTAACCTTAAGAAAAGTTTGGATCTTGGCTAAGAGAATATCTATATATAACTTATGGCTGTGTTTAAAAAGCACAAAGACAAAATAGTGTGGTGAGAGGCATACTCCATTCAGAACCGGGAGGGCCAGCCTGGAACTCTAGCTTGTCCAGTTTTCTGTGACTTTGGTTTAATCTGTCAGTTGTCCAGTGTCATTCTTTTGAACTGTATTATATTATAATATAAGAGAGCTTATATTACAATATAATAGAGTTTGCTTGGGCTACTCTCATAGTCTAGTGTCACTCTTTTGAACTGTAATATAAGAGACTTAATCTGGGCTACCCTCACAGCCTATGTAATATGAGAGAGTTAGCCTGGGCTACCTCACAGCCTATATAATATAAGAGTTATCCTGGGCAACCCCCATAGCCTATTCTGTTTTTATAGTTCTATGATTGATGATCTTTTTTTTCAATTTATTGATATATTTATTTACATTTCAAATGATTTCCCCTTTTCTGGACCCCCACTCCCTGAAAGTCCCATCAGTCCCCTTCCCTCCCCCTGTTTTCCCACCGAACCCTTCCCACTTCCCTGTTCTGATTTTGCTCTATACTGCTTCACTGAGTCTTTTCAGAACAAGGGGCCACTCCTCCATTCTTCTTGTACCTCATTTGATGTGTGGATTATGTTTTGGGTATTCCAGTTTTCTAGGTTAATATCCACTTATTAGTGAATGCATACCATGATTCACCTTTTGAGTCTGGGTTACCTCACTTAGTATGATGTTCTCTAGCTCCATCCATTTGCCTAAGAATTTCATGAATTCATTGTTTCTAATGGCTGAATAGTACTCCATTGTGTAGATAAACCACATTTTTTGCATCCACTCTTCTGTTGAGGGATACCTGGGTTCTTTCCAGCATCTGGCAATTATAAATAGGGCTGCTATAAACATAGTAGAACATGTATCCTTATTACATGGTTTTTAGGTTTTTATTGTTATTGTTTTAGGCAGGGCTTCACTATATAGCATTGGCTGGCCTGAAATTCCCCATGGAGATCAGGCTAGCCTCAAACTCATAGAGATCTGTCTGCCTCTGTCTTCTGAATGCTGGGATTAAAGACATGGCTACCAGGACTGGCTGATTCTTTTGTTTTTAAATGAATTCATTTATGATACCAAACAAGAACAGAACCCCTCTCCAATTTCTCTCCTTTTTGGTGCTAATGACTGAACCCTGTGTAGGCCAAGTTCCCGCTTTGCCACTGAAGAACGCTGCCACCTCCCTGTTCTTCTATACTCCTAATCCCCTCTCCACTGGAGCACGCCTGCATCTGCCATGCTGTGTCTCTACATCAGCTTTCCTTCTGCACCCATTTCAATGAGAATTGGGTTTCTGGAGTTCTCCTTGCACTCTCTTTCCCACACTACCACAGAGTCATGCTGGCTTAAAAGGGATTTTTCAATGTGAAGACAATAATGGTAAAATGTACAACAGACATAGATATCAGAACATCTGACCCTCAGAAATGGTTTCTTGGTATCAAAGCTAAAATGTTGGTTTTGGCAAAGGAAGATAAATTAGATCTCATCAGGATCACTCTCTAGTAGAAACATTAATTAATTAATTAATTAATGCATTTTAAGAGAATCCTAAGAAAAGCACCTTTCTCTCCTGGCCTGTCACATTCAGGCTATGCTTGGTCCATTCAAAATATACTGAAATTCAAGTGAAGAAAGAGTTGAAATAGAGGCTAAGGTTTTAGCCCTCAGGAAAACTGAATATATTATTTATTTTTGGTGTGTTTAAAACAATCAAACAACAACAACAATAACAATAGCAACAACAAAAACGAACCAACCGAACAAAGAACAATAGGCCAGCAAGATGGTTCAGTGGGCCAAAGTGCTTGCTTTGGAAGCCTGGTGACCCGAGTTTGATCCCCAGAACCTATATAAAGGTAGAAAGACAAAATCAACTTTGTAAAGTTTTCCACCTATCTTTTCATGAGCACCATATTTTTTAAAAAAAGAAATAAAAGAACACTTGTTTATAAAACTTCCTTAGATTAATGTTGGCATGGTGATGCATGCTTGTAATCCCAGGCAGAGGCAGGAGGATTGCCTCAATTCCAGACCACCCTTAAGTACATATTAAGTTCCAGGTCTAGCTATATTGCAAGACCTTGTTTCAAAAAACAAGAATGAATCTTGTGTAGGCTTATGGCTCTGGGATTAGCCATAAGGAGTTCACTAGCGTTCAAAATGTGCGGAAGGTCTTACAGTTGATATGAAGGTTGGAGGGCTGAAGATGACTCACTCAACATCGAACATGAGTCACTATTACAAATGACAAGTGAGGGGAAAAAGAAAGGCGCCTGACAATAAAGAAAAAAGTCAGAATCCCAGACACACTGTCAGACTGCTGCGGGAGAGTTAGTTCAACTCTTCATGCTGTGAGGGTGGATTTGCCTTTTGGCAGAGCCCTGGCCATCTCCCACCAGAGTAGCTAGAAGGGTGGTGGATAGTCCCGTTTTATTGGTGTTTGCAATTGCAGTTACTTGCCTGATTGTAGTCTGAGATTTCTCTGTGCTGGTTTTCCTAAAACAACAAATTCTCACTTTCAACTTTCTCCTGCTACATGTCAGTGCTTTAACTGGGGCGGCTTAAGGTATTCGAAAGGAAAGAGTCTTGCTTTCCTTGGCCTCACACTTCAAGAAAACAGCAAGAAGAAGAAAGATGGGGTTGGCAGATCCCTTAGGCCAAGTGCAATTAAAAACAACGTATTAACGAGATTGGATCTTTTCTTCACATAATTCAAGGTGTGGGAGAACAGAACACCCATTCATGAGGATGGGGACTGACACTCAGCCCTCTGAGTGTCTCATGTGAGAACAATAGATGAGCTACCATGCTCGTGGGGAGCTGACATGTTTTTATTCCTGTATCCAGAGCAGCTACTAAATCTTAGCTCTAATGCCAGCCGGGGACTGACCCCAGGGCTTGAACCCTGGCAACACTGGAGGATCTATGTGCTGTTGACTCGGATGCTTTTTGGTGGAGAACTGACTTCCAAAGGTTTATCTCCAGAATTTGTATTAAACATGCAAAAGGAAGGTTCCATGAACTCACTTTCAGTGAAATATTTAGCATTTCCAGTAAAACAAGTGTATATGTAAATGGTTTCATAGCTGACATATGACAGCTATTTATTTCAAGCTCAGCATCTCTGAAAACAGGGACTGTAAACTATGCACATCTCAAGTGTTCTCTTTTGCTACAGCTACACTGCACAGAGACGGAGGCAGCTGTCAGGGAGGTCAGTCAGGGATGCTCAGTCTGCAGGATCATCTGTGGATCTGGCTTGGGAACAGGAAATAAGGAAAATGCAGAATGGTGTCTTTCACTGACACCTCCCAGGCCTCCAATATTCTGAAGTCATTTTCCCAAGGCCTGCCCTCCCCTCTCCACCCCACCCCTTGGCTGAGATTGTCCTGAGTTGTCACCTGCTAAAATGCAAATATCCTCTGAGTGCAGAACACATCCCCAGCCCTACAGCAGGACTCCTGTCTGCTGGGTCTATTTTTTAGCATGGCAGTTGCCTAAAAGCAACCTTGAACACCATGTAGGGGTGAGAATGACATGCCAGGGGAAGGCTGGATGGCACAAGAAGTAGATGCTGATGTAGGGACCAAGCAGAGGATGTTCTCCAAAGCGAGGGCAGAGACCCAGAGAGATGGATGGAGACTCTGCTTCCGGTGCAGTGAGAGCAGTTGGGTGATGAGAACTACATCAGGATGCCTGCAGCCTAGCAAGGGGAAGAAGCCTTCTGCAAGACACCCTATCTTCCCATTATTATTCACATGTTACAAAACTGAAACTCTGTCCTCATGAAATACTAAGTTCCTCTCTCCCCGGGCCCCAGCCCTCAGCCCACTGACTTTGTATCTCTATGAAACTGACAGGACAATTCTAGGAACCTCATGTGAGTGGACCCATCCTGCACCTGCCCTCTGGTGACATCAGCACCATGTTTTCCAGGTTCACCCGCAGTGCAGCATGTGTCAGAACCTCATTCCTTTTTATGGCTAGTGTTTAATGAGTACAGAGTCTCATCTGGGGACAAAGAAGGCTCCAGAGCTGAATGGTGGTGATAATTACACAATAACGTGCTCACTGGCATGAAATCACACATTTGAAAAGGATTAAAATGGTGGATTTTATGTATCTTTTGTACAATGAATAGTAAAGAAAAGGAAACGCTCTTGCTTATACAGTCCTTGGAAGATACACAACTGTGAGGGCAGTTTTAACTGAGGAGATAAGAATGTATCGAAGCTATAAATAAAGAAGATGGATACAAAGGAAACACAAGTTGCTCCCTTCCATGTGCCCAAGTGGCTGCTTGGGCATGTGGCTTTGTAAACTCCAGTACTTCAGAATGTGACAGTGTTTGACAGGATTTTTATGAGTGATTCCATTAAACTAGGTTAAGTGGACATGCACACACACTCGCATGTACACACATGCGCGTGCACATACACACACACATACACACACACATACACACACACATACACACTCTCAGCATACACTCACAGACCTATATACATTAATAAAAATAAATCTTAAAACAAATGAAATGAGGTCATTAAGGCCAACTTAATCCAGTATTTCTGGTATCTTTACATGAAGAGAAACTTGGGACATGGGGACAGATGGAAAAACCATGTGAAGATACAGAGAGAAGAGAGCATCTACAGGTCCTGAAAAGAATCCTTAGATAGACTCCACCTTGCCAATATCTCACTCTCAGAGTTGTAGCCTCCAGACTACAGAATAGTAAATTACTGCTGTTTAAGCCTGTGGTATTTTTTTACAGTGACTGTCACAGATGAATACATTTGCCATTTACTTTATTTACATATCTGGACTTTATTCAGCAATGTTTGAGGTGGGGCATGCATGCATCCACACAGACACTGTGGAGGAGGCCAGAGGCCAATGGGTATTTTCCTCAATTATATCTCTTACCTTATTTTTGGAGACAGGGTCTCTTGACAAATCTGGAGCTCACCAATTCAGTTAGACTGGCTAAGTGGCAAGCTTCCGGGATCTACCTGTCTCTGCTTCTCAGCATTTGGGGCACAGATAGTCACTGCCATGCCTGACTTTTTACATAGGTGCTGGGGATTCGAACTCAGGTCCTGGAGCTTGCACAGCAAGCACTTTACCCACTGAGCTCTCTCCCCAGTCTCTCAACAAACACATTATGATGTGTATTCTTCTAAACGTTTTACAAATAAAATGTAATCCTTACAATGGCTGTGGGAGGCAGAGGTTACTATCACTCACATTGAACAGGACGGGGGCCAAGCACACGGAGATTGGGTAGCCTGCCCATGGGCTCATACCTAATCATTGATGGAGCTGGGATTTGAACCAGGGCAGGCCTGCTTAGCACTTCTGTCTCCTATGATTTAACTAGGTGCTAAGTTGCAGAAACAGGCTGAAACCTGTCCGCACGGTGTTGTGTCCATGTACTTTTATAACTGCATGCCATACTGTCCCCTATGCCAGAGAGATAGAAATCAGATTTCATAATGTTTTGCTGGATGTTCAAGCTTCATATGAAGAGTAACAATTCAAGATTCTTCCAAAGTATTTGCTGGTCCACGAGGGGACAACTGAGAACTCCAGATTTTGGGTGGAGTCTTTGCCTCTTACTGAGCAGCATTCCATGGAGATATGAGAAGGCTAACATTGTCTTGGGCCAATACAGAGAACTTGTAGTTACACTGGAGAGGAGTGCTTTGAGGCTATAAGCACACTGTGTGTTTGTGTGTTGGGGGAGGGGAGGATCAAAGGAACTTGCTGTGCTCTCTGCTGTCAGCTGTTGGGGAGATGCCACTGCAGTAATCAGTTCTTCAGTTCAAAATCAACCTTCTGTAAAGCCAACTGGAGAGCCACACATAAGACAGACATGTTCTAGATCATGAGTAACTAAGAGGAAGAGGGGGCTCTTTGGTCAAGACATGCAAGCGTTTTGAAGCCTGGAATGGTCTCAGCAGCATTTTCCACAAGAACCATGAGAAGCTGCCCTGAAGTTGAGTGGGGACTTAATTCCTTCCTAATTATCACATGGAAGGAACGTCCACACGCCTGACCTGCTCGGCATGCAGCTTCAAGCTCGCAGGCCCCGTGCAATAAAGCTCCCCACACCCTTGAGTTTCAGCGTGCAGCCTTTGTTTGCCGTCCTTCCTTGCCCAGTCATGTGTGCGGGAGCCAGAAACACACCTCTTTCCTTTTTTCTCATCTTGCTGACTCATCTCTAGCTTTTATGGAGGTGACCAGGAGAGGCCAAGGCAGGGCATGGGAGGCCAAGATGGTGCCAGCAAAAGTCTGGACTTTAATGAATCAACATTCTTAGCGATTAAAAGATAGACCAAAGGGAGGGACTTCTCATGCTATAGACATCCGGCAGCCTTTCCACAACCGTCAAGTGCTGACCCCAGCTATGCAGTGAATGTCCTGAGAAGGTCGGCGACAACCTGCTCAAATCTGGATAAGACACACAGAGCAAGGTCCTCTTACTAAGAAGAGGTGCCTGCCACCCCCTTAGGCCTGGCATCTTTATAAGGATCAATATGGTTTTCTGGCTTGTTCGGATAGGAGGTGCTGGCATTTCTTTCCCACTTTATCTCTGGTATTTCTAAACAGGCTTAGTCCCAAGATTTCTCCTGTAGAGACATCCTAGGTAAGTTTGCTGGCAAGTCTCTCCTGTTGTTCAAGGAGCCAGCTCTGGCCCAGGTGTGCTAACAGGGACACGAGCTTCAAGGAGCCTTTTTTGAAAACAAAAGGAGAGAGACATTATGAAACGTGATTTCTGCCTGGGATGTGCCAGATAGGAAGGAAACATCTTTGTCAGGAAGCAGGTCTCAGCCTGAGTGTCGGTATCCAAGAAGAGGATGCCAGGAGCTTAGCACTGGTGGCTACGATGCTGGGGTAGGTGGGAGGCTGGCATAGAAGGATGCTCAAGGATTTCTCAATGAGGCTGCCTGGTTCCAGGGAAACAACATGATGTGGACATGTCTCAGTGACAGCTGTCAGGCCCTGGCAAGTCCAGGGTAGGGACATGGTCACTCCTGAAGCAGGCTATCCCACTTCAGGTAGATGGAAGAAACAGGGTGGGATTCACCCACTTCAGGCATGGGAATGCTCTGTAAAGCCAGTAGAAGAGATTGCTTAAGAAGCCAGGGAGACATTGCTACAATTCAGACCTTTGTAGTCTTGAGATTATCTTTGGAGATGTGGCTAGAAATCGCAGTTATAAGTCAGCTCAAGGCAAGATCTAGATTTCTCTGGATGGTTTAACCCAAATGGCAAGCTGTGGAGAATTCTAGCCTTCTGGGCCATGTAGTCAAAGGAGACACCGCCATCCTAGCCCCTCCCCCACCCCCACCCCCATTACACCAAAGTTCTTTATCACTTTCACATAGCTTTATACTGTGACCACACATAGCTTTATACTCCTTCAGGTCCCACGTAACTCGCATAACGACATTGTTAGATTATCATTTGCAGCTAAGTCAAGCCATACCTGTCCTGCAGGATTTCTAGGCAAAAATGATTTGCTCAAAGAAACTGTCCATTTCTTGACTGCCGTGGTGACTCCAGAGAGATTGACAAAAAGCAGAGATAGGAAAGGAAAATATTTGTAGAAGCGAATCAGAGTCCCTGCTCCTTCTCCTCAGCACCACCCTTTGTCTTCCTTGAGAAATTCTCAGACTTGTTCAAGCTGAGAGCTTAGCCCATGCCTTTACATGGTCGCTGCGTGTATAACTGGATATTCGTTTTATTCTCCATCAAAAAAAAAAATCAGTTTACTCAGACGGATCCCACTCCACAGGCAGAGTTCCAGCTTGTGTTTATTTTTTATTAGAGTTTCTGTCCATTACAGGCCATAGAACAACTCCCTGGAAGTATGCTATGGCGCAGGAGGCATTTTCTGAAACAAGCATAGACGCACACTTCCTGGTTATTAGCTTACTACACTGGGTTCAACTAGAGATCATAAAAGGTCTTCTATCAGGATATTTTTTAAAAGCTGATATTGATAAAAGTGTCTACATAGTTTCTCACCACCACTAACTTGTGTTGGTTAAATTATGCTGACGGTTTGCAGAACTGAATTAGGAACTAGAAATGCCAGAAACCCACTTGAGGTTGAAATAGCAACAGAGTTAGAATAACTGTGGTCACCAAAGAATGAAGTCAAGAAAATGCTCCGGGTTCGTGGAGTGATTCGGAGAGAAAGTAGAAAGAATTCCGTGGTCACGTGATAAAAAGAATATCAAGAGATCTCAATGGGGCGGTCCGGCTCTCGTGACTATTTGTACCCATGCTGTGTGTGTGAGACTCTAGGGAACTTACTTCTGGGCTCTGTACATAGAATGAGATGCTGGGCTGGCTGGTGTCCAAGACCCCTTCCGTGACTGCTAATCTGTGACACAGGTTCTAGTCGTCTGTGGTGTGTTGGTTTGGGAGCAGTGATACATTTTTTGTTTATAAGCGATTTAACTAAATTAAAATTTGTGTTGCATTAGAGTGCTTGGGATTCTTTTCAGTGGCTTTTCTAATCCCTATATTCAACTTGGTTAACCAGGCTACTTAAATAGTTTCAAACTAAAAACCTCTGGTTGAGGTTAGTGCCAGGGGGAGGTTATCAGAGCCAACTGTCAAAAATAGTGGAAGGGAGGCAGGAATCAAAGAAAAAAATGAACTTATAAGCTCAATGTAGCTAGGGAACTGGAGAACCAAGGAAGGAGAAAATATATATTCATAATTTTAAAACAAATTTTTGGTTTAAAAATAAAGAAAATAGAATAATAAAAGCCAGAATTCCTAATGCTGAAGAAATAAGGTCAGAGAACATAAAAACAGCCTTGACACTTCATGGTCCTAAGCAGGCTGCATCCGCTTCAGTAAAGGTGGGCTCACCCTATACAGTAGCTGACACAGCGGTCTGATTTAGCCACGGTGTTGCTTTCTCGTCTCAGACACCTGTAATGCCCACTGTGGCCTCCAAATATTAAGTGGGGCCAGGCATGAAGGTGCACACCCGTAATCTCAACACACAGGAGGCAGAGGTAGGAGAATGTGGAGTCCAGAGCCAACCTGAGTGACACAGGGAGATGTATTCTGGAAATAAAAAGAACGTTCCAGACGTAAGTAATTATGCAGTTTTAAATTGTGCTGTTGTGAGTAGCATGATGAAATCCCCAGTCTCACCCTGTCCTGCTCCAGAGCTGAGTCATCTCCGTCTACCACATCCATGCTGCGCATGCGCCCCACCCATTACTCACCGAGCGCTCAGCGCGGTTATCAGCCGGAATGTCACACACTATCGCCCCGTGCTTGCTTTACTTACGAGGGCCTCAAAGTCCAAGACAGTCAATGCTGGCAATTCAGATGCATGGTGGGGAAGCCGTAAAGTGCTTGTATTGGGTAAAAAGGTGAAAGTGTCATAAGGGGCCAGGCGTGGAGGCACACACTTGTAAATACAGCACTTGGGAAGCTAATGCAGGAGGATCAAATGTTGGAGGTTATCCTCAGCTACAAGTGAATTTGAGACTAGCCTGGCTTCCATGAGACCCCGTGTCAAAGAAAAAATAGAAAAGTAGAAGGGGGGTGGCAAGGGAAGAAGGGAGGAAGAGATACTACATTCCTGTGACTTTTGCACAGTATATAATTCTTTACTTATTATTTATTATTGTTAATCTCTTCCTGTGCTATAGCTTCATATTAATTTGTAATCCAAACTTTCTTATAGGCGTGTACAGCAAAAAAAAAAAAAAAAAAAAAAAAAAAAAAAACCCTTTATGGATAGAGCTTAGTACTATTCAATGTTTTGGGTCTTAATTGGGGTCCTTGCAGAGTGTGCATGTGTGTATGTATATGTGTGTATATATACACACACACTGGGGGAATACCCTGGAAGCACCAATTCTGAAAATGTTTTATTAGCATACATGAATTATATATGGTAATAGGTTTCAACATGACATTTTCATACATGCAAACATATGTGTTTATATATTATCGGGGAACATGGGACTCTCTATATATTCCTCTTATGGATGGTGAGGGTGTCACCTCTTCAGTGTGACAGCTGACAACAATTCAGCTCTGAGACAAACCTATCTATTTGGAACATAGCCTCTGTCCCCCAAAGAAAGCAAATAAAAAGTATAGTTGAGCAGACAGTGGGTGTCATGAAGTCTGTGTTCCCAATGTAATGAACATTATTTGTAAGAAAATCTGTATACAAAATTCAACAATAATAGTTTCTACTTATCATTCAATTTAAATTAGATTTTTTAAAAAAAATTTCAAGTTGGCTCAATTTAATATCCTTTTCCTAACAGGAAGATGTGACCTGTCCCAGTATATCTGCAAAGAAAGGACCAAAGAGAACATCACGAGGGAGGAAGAGCATCATAACTACAGAGAATAGACATCTACAACTAGTAATTAGTATTGGAGAAAACGTCTAAGTGCCTCGTTATGCTTAAGGGTCCTATTGCACCATGGCTCACTGTGACTGATAATTTAATAGTGTGTCCTTAAGAAAATGGTACTCTACATATTTTATTTATAAGGGGAAAAACCAAGTGTCAGGATGATTTCCTTCCTGGATGGTTTATGCTATGGCGCCAGGGATGGAACTCAGGGCTTCCAGCAGGCTAAACACACATTCTACCACAGAGCCACACCCCGCCCAGGATCTTATTTTATAAGCTTGGCTGCTTCTTCATGGTCATCCAGGAAACCAGGCTGCCCAGACTGCACTCCTCCTCTGAGGGTTCTGTGGGGCCAAGTTATACACCATGTGTAAACACGGAAGGCAGAGGTTAATGGGCACCACTTCAGCAAAGGCTTTAGTATGCAGCTCTTTGCAGGGTGGCCTGGTAGCAATGTGCCTCTATATCATATTTCTTTCCTTCCTAATCAGGCCCCCTAGGGAGCATGACAGATAAGAACAAGACAAGGTATATAATCTCCCTGGTGAATTAGATGACGAGGTCAAGTTGAATTTTATTTAAACATTTATTTGTAAATCTATCTATCTGTCTATCTATCTATCTATCTATCTATCTATCTATCTATCTATCTATCTAATGTGAGTGTGGACATACATGTCTGTGCATGCCACATATGCATGTGGAGGTCAAAGGAAAACTTTGGGGAGTTAGTACTCTCTGTCCACCACGTGGGTTCTGGGAAGGAACTCAGGCTGTCAAAGCTTCTCAGCAGGTGAGTGCCTTAGTTTGGTAACAGGGAGTCTGAGGCAGCTCTCTGCTTCTCAGTCACGCCTTCTCTCCCTTGATCATCTCACTGCCAGGAGAGAGAATTCTACTTTGACCATCATCTCTGGTTGAAGCAAAGATCCAGAAGGAAGCAGGTAAAGGGAATCCTTCCTGGTGCAGACAGATCTCTGGGCAGCCTTGAGAGGCGACAGTTTGAGCTGCACATCTGTGCCTTTCTAGTGACTCACCTGCATGTGAGGAGAAATTATTCCTTAAAATGTGTGGAGCTGGAAGGCCAACGGGATTGGGCTTTTTGTGAAATGCTGACTCACTGGGATGCGGGGAGCCAGAAGCTTATGCAATTGCTCCTTTATCTCCGGAAGATCTTTAGTAATTGCGGGCACTCCCCTTATTTCAATAGCTTCTGAGAGGGACTGTTGACACCTTAGATTAAGCCAGTGGATACTTGCCACCCTTTTCCATTCATAAAGTCAAGGACTAGGAGGTACTGAAATTAAGGACTGGACTTAAACTTTTTTAAGCTTAAAATGTTCATAGTCTTTTTTTTTTTAAATCATTTTTTGCTTGTTTTTAATTCTCCTTTGTATGTGTGCATGCACACTCGGGAGAGTGCTTAAAAGATACCATCTTTCTGGAGCTGGAGTGGCAGCCGTGAGGTGGACAACCTCTGCTAACTGAGTCCCTCCAAGAGCTCCAGGAACAGTGCGGTCCTCAGAGTGCTGGCATGCTTCGGACAGACGAACAGTGAAAACGCTCCTCTTCCTCACTCGCCTGCATCATTTTCCCACAGGGCGCTCAGCAGACACAGTATAGGCAAATTCAGAGTCAACTTCATGGTTAATTTTTCTCCCTCTCAGATAAAGCATAAAATGTATGATAGACCTCAGAGAGGAAGCCGTCTACCAGAAAACATAATGAAAACATGGGGACAGCCAAAATAGTAACCACGTCCCCATGATGAACAAAACCCAAATGCTGAAGCAGAATCTTAGGTTTTTATAAAGAAATTGTATGATTTCTCCCCTCTGTGAAATGATAGAAAGAAATGTGCCTAGGTTGGACAAGCACAGTGGGTGGACTGAGGTCTTTAGTGAATCAGGTAGAAGTGGAACTGACTCCACATTTGTAACTCTTTAAATGCTGGGAGGAATATGGCAAAGCCATTGAAGGCAACATGTTGGTGGTGTTAATGATTATGTAGAAGTGAAGGGATAATTTTGGAAGCATGCCTAGCCTCAGGGAAGAATGGGTCTTCATTTAACTACCCACATGATGGACGCATTTCAGGTGAGCCATTGAAGTTTCTCTGAGCTCTGGGAGACTCAGAGGCAATTTCTCTGACCATATCTCATTCCCTCACACACACACACCCAGTCCTATTTTACCTAAAGTAGGAACCCAGCCATCAACAATCATTGTCGTGAGACTAGGCTGTGGGTTATACTTCTGTTTCCAGGGATAGAGCATTACTGGTACCAGAGCTGACCCCCCACTGAATGAAAATCTATGAAACAACATTGGCCAGGCAAAGGACCACACAGACCACAGGACTGAGACCTTTGGGAGCAGCAGCAAGCAAAGAAACCCTGAGGGTCACCTTGGCTGTCAGGACTGCTGTCTGGGAAGGAGGAGCTCATCAAGGGTGTGCAAGTCTCACTGAACAAGGAGATGGAGATTAGAGTTCTGGGAGGCTGATGAGATACAGTTTTTCATGAGGAAGAAGAGCTTCAGAACTATTGTCTGAGTTCTTTAGTTTGTGGCTGGATGGTAAACCGAGCAGCTATAGGATGACCCTACCCAAGGCAAACCCCACTGGGAAGAGCATAGCTCTCAGGAGTTCTAAGATAGGCAATCCACAGAGCTCAAATACTAGGATATATCTTTGTTTGTTTGTTTGTTTGTTTGTTGTTTGTTTGTTTTTTGAGAAAATTGGCCAAGGCTGGTCTTGAACTAACTATGTAGCTATAAGGCTGGCTTTGAATGCTGATTCTCCTGTCTCTACTCTCCAGAATGTTGGCATATATCACCATGCCTGGCTAAATGCAGTCCTCTTCAAACATCTAAGGTATTCAATTAGAGACTTCAGAAAGACCAAGCCCTAAACTAGAGCTAACTTCGGGCTGGCCAGATAGCACAGTGGTTAAAGGTGCTTGCTGCTAAGCATCACCACCTGAGTCAGAGCCGAAGAATCCACAAGTTGAAATAAGAGAACCAACTCCCAAAAGTTGTGTTCTGACCTCCACACATGGCAGTAGCAATGGCTGGAAATGTGCACACATATAGACAGACAGACAGACACACACACACACACACACACACACTCACAAACACACAAACTGAACTAAATGAACCATAGTTAAGATTGCTCTATGGCTACATAAGAAAAACATTTTAAAGTTCTGTAGAAGATCAAACTGATCATAAAATATTTGAATAGCTTTTCTCGTAGCCCTCACGACACTCTGAAGGAAGATACACACACTTAAGACAAAGCACCATGATATCCAGTATCCCATAAAACATTACTAGACTTGAAGCGGGGCCTAAAAATACAGTAAAAGCCAATAGCAACAGCCCTAAAAGTGGTGGAGGTGGTAAGATTGTCAGACAAGAACTGTAAGTTATTGTGAGTGCATGTCAGGCTTTATGATGACACTGAAGATATGTTAAAGAACTGAATGAGAATTTTTGAGCTGAAAAACAAGACACATATGTGGAAAATCTGCCGGATGGAGCTAATAACACTTTAGATGATACAATGTAAGACCAGAAAACTCAAAGCTGTAATTACAGAATTTAAGAACAGCAAAGAGGGGTAGGGTTGGACCTCTGTGGAAGAGCACACCCCTAGCATGCATGAGCCCCTCTCTTCCAAACCATAAATAAACAAACCAATAAATAAATAGAAACACAGAAGAAAAATATGAAAAGAAAATAAGGAAAGAACATTAAATAGCCTAACATAAATATTAACACAACTAATGGTATATAGCCTAATGTCCTTTTAAAAATGACAGAAATAATATAAATAAAGGATACCAGATACAAGGTGCAAACTTATAAAAAAAATCACAGCACTCAGGAGGTAGAGGCAGGAGGATCATAGGTACAAGGCCAATCTCAAACCCAAAACAAAAACCCACCAAAAAAAAAAAAAAAAAAGAAAGAAAGAAAGAAAGAAAGAAAGACAGACAGACAGACAGACAGAAAGAAAGAAAGAAAGAAAGAAAGACAGACAGACAGAAAGGAATAAAAGTCAATTTATCACAGAAGTTGGAGGATGGGGACAAACAAGCCAAGCATCTCGTATTGGTGAGGTTTATTGATTGTCAATGATACGAAGTGAATCACCTGAGAAGAGGAAACCAATTGAGGAACTGCATCCATCAGATTGGCTTACGGGAATATCCGTGGAGAATGGTCTTGATTGATGATTGATGTGTAATGGCTCTGCCCACTGTGGGAGGCATCATCCCTAGACAGGCAGACCTACTCTATGAAAGAAATCAGGCTGAGCATGCCGGAGGAAACAAGCCCAGTGAGTTGCATTTCTCCATGTTTTCTGCCCTAACTTCCTTCAGTGATGGATTGGGACCTGGAAGCATAAGATGTAGTAAACTCTTTCCTTTTCTAATTTGTTTTTGTTTCATGGATTTTTCATTAAAACAACAGAAAGCAAACTAGAAAACACCTCTACAACATGAGAATCCAAAGACTCCATATATCCTCACTAAGATAAACACCGAGGAAGTAATATCAAGGCATATTATAATCACTTTGCTGAAAAAAGAAGTTATAAAGAGAATATTTCAAAGCAGTCAGGGAAATGAAATATGTTATAATAAGGAAGAGATGAGTAGCTTCTGACTTGTGTTCAGAAACCATACAAGCCAGATGAGTTGTAATGCTGAAAGAAAAAGATACTGTACTGGCTGGTTTTGTGTCAACTTGACACAGGCTGGAGTTATCACAAAGAAAGGAGTTTCAGGTGAGGAAATGCCCCAACTTGCTTCTTGGTCATGATGTTTTATACAGGAAGAGAAACCCTGACTAAGACAAATTGATACCAGGAGTGGGGTATTCCTGTGACAACCTGACCCATGTTTTGGGGAGGACTGTGGAAGGACTTTGGAACTTTGGGTTAGAAGATCCATTCAGTGGTAAGAGCTCTGTGGGATGTTGTGTAGGCACTTGGAAGATAATTATGAGAACAGTGCAGAGGATGGAGGCCTGGCTTGCAAAATTTCAGAGGGAAGATTAAAGACCCTTATCACAGCTGTTGCTATTTTGATTGTGAAGATTCTGTGGTTTTGGTTAGCTGGGGCTGAAGAATCAGTTGTGATTAACAAGATACCAGAACTACTAAAGCAAAACCTTTGCATTACTAGGACTATTGATGCTGGTTATCTGGAGCTAAGAAATTAGTGGTGATTAAGAAGAGGCCAGCATCATTGAGGTAAAATCTTCTGGGAAGTGTTTTCTGAGAGCATAGAGGCTGTGTTCCAGAGATAGCCAGGGTTGTACCTTATGCTGTGGCTGGACTTGGTAATGTGTAAGAGTCACCCCAGGTGAGTAACACAGCTGAGGCTCGACACTGTGAGAGGCCATGGAAGGGCATTGGTGAAGGTGCATCCTCATTTGTAATTGATGGCCCAGGACGGGGTCATGCATAGGAGTTGAGGCTGGGCACCATGAAGAGAGCCTATGGGAGGCTATTGGTGAAGCCTAGTTACAGTGGAAGACGGCAGTGTTTTGGAGAGGCCAGTAACATGAGATAACCACCAAGAACAGCAGCAGCAGTGAAGTACAGGCACCTGGAGCCTAGAAGATCATGAGTGGATCCCAGATACTGGATAGCTGGTTTGATTTCTGCTTTTGATTGCGACTGTGCCCTGATATTTTTCCCTCTTGAAAAGGAAAAAAAAAATTTTAGTAGAATCCACAGTTTTAAGACTTTTAATTGTAAAAAGACTGAATTTTAAGAGAGATTGGATATTTTAAAGGGATTGAAATTTTAAGAATTTGCAAGGACCATGGGACTTTTAAAGTTATTTAGATCTTAGGAATAAATAAGAAAGTAAGGGTTGAGGCTTAATAGTGATGTGTTTGTTGACAAGGGGTCAATTGTAGTGGCTTTTTGTCAACTTGATACAGGCTGGAGTTATCACAGAGAATGGAGACTCCCTTAAGGAAATGCTTCAGTGAGATTCAGCTAAAATGCATTCTCTCAATTAGTGATCAAGGTGTGAGAGCCCCTTGTAGGTGGCACTATCTCTGGGCTGGTAGTCTTGGGTTCTATAAGAAAGCAAGCTGAGCAAGCCAGGGGAAGCAAGACAGTAAGTAACATCCCTCCATGGTCTCTGTATCAGCTACTGCTTCCTGAACTGCTTGAGTTCTAGTCCTGACTTCCTTTGGTGATGAACAGCAATGTGGAAGTGTAAGCGGAATAAACCCTTTCCTCCCCCAACTTGCTTTTGGTCATGATGTTTTTGCACAGGAATAGAAACCCTAAGACAGATACCCAACAAGAATATCTCTGAAAAAAAAAAGGTGCAATAGGACCCAGATATAAACAAGATACCCATCCCCAACAGTGGTATTACTGGACGTATTTAGTGTGGTTTACAGGACTAGGAGTTGGGATTTGGTTCCTTACTGGAGCATGGGCAACTTGCCAGTGGCTACACTGCTGAAAAAAATGATTTCTGCTCCTCTAGCAACCTTTAACTGATAGTGTTAATGCCACACAGGGAGCGTTGAGGCTGCATGAGCCCCTCTCTCGTCCATGATGGGATGCTGATGGGCCCTGCTTCAGGTGGGTCTTGTGCAGGAAGCCACTGCCACTGTGAATTCATGAGTGGTCCTTCTTTGTCCAGGGATTCCTCATTAGTGATTTGACCTTGCTTTCTAGGAGTCTATAAAGATTGTTGATCTCTCCCTGGCTTACCGTTGGTAGTCTGTGTGTCTAGGTTATCTACGGCGCATAAAAGTATTTCTTACATTCTCTTACAATGTCTCCCCACCACTTTTCCCATTAAGTCAGGAATAACAGCTTCTAATGTCACTGTGTATGTGTGTGGGGTGGGGCTTAGGTTACTGAATGAGGTCTTTCCTCTTTTTCAATTTTCTAGGTTTTACCTAGAAATCCCCATCTCAGCTTCTACTCCATTCATAAACTTCAGCACCCCCGCACCCCCACCCCCACCCTGGTTTGGCCCTTTGGCTATTTAATGGTATGTTAATTACGTCCAATTTTTCTGCTTTTCTTTTAGATTTATTGAGACTTGTTTTCAGATCTTGAGCAAGCTATACCCTTGAGAGCATTTATTTCTTAAACTCTTTGAAGAGTGTGTACTCCGTGGTCATTGGATGAAGTGCTATAGGCCTGTCTGTTAGAGTTAATTGGTTTATAGGGCTGTTCAGGTCTCCCATTTCCTTATTGGTTTTTCTGTCTGTTTTTACTGTTATTGAAAGCATGCTGCTGACAGCTCCAAGGACTCTCACAGTCCTTTGACTGTTGCCTTTCATTCTGTCCATTTTGCTTTATATGTCTTAGGCTTCCACTGTAGTCACATAAATATCTAGAATCATTATTCCACCTCCTCCCCTGTGTTGTGCTTTTATCTAAATGCACTGGCATGTGTTCTATAAACATCAGTCTTCACAAAAATCGACATTATCTGCTAACAAAGCCTTCCAGTTCTCTCTACTCTCTCTATGGCATATGATCTTCTGTCTGTTTACTCTGAAACACTCTATGTTTTTACCTGTGATTTTTTGCAGACATGTAGAGATGATCAGAGTTTAAAGTCATTCCGCCAATTGCCACTTTTTGACATTGAGTTTTGGTCCCTTCCTCAAAGCAATCACAGAGGAGGAAAGACTTCTGTTTCTTGTTGTGTGTCTGTCTTGTGTTTTCTGTCCTTCTGCTATTTGCTCTTTAAGATCGATTTGCTCTTGGCAGCACAAAACTAACTCCCTCATCTTTCAGTGCTGTGCATCTTTAAGTTGTTCTTCCCTGTAACTAATCCGGAATTTGCTGTTAACATCTGATGCCTGTAACAACCTCATTTGCATATAGCCAACTTGGTTTTCCAAGTATGGACACATCTGGCCCCTTCACATTTCCTTCCCTTATCCCTTCTGATAGTCAAAGCTGCACATTATGTATTTAGACCTGGTGTGTCTGTAGGTTGATTTAAACAGTGGCTTTGCGTATTTGCCTTTTAAACTACACAGAAAATAGAGCAGTTACATTACAAAAGAACAACCACCAGGGATGTTATCTTCGTCTGGGAAGTCACCTTTATCCTGTTTTCCATGTTGCTTTGGGTTGTGTCTGGTGTCATTTCCTCCTCACAGGGAGGAGGCTGTTGGGCATTTCTTAGGGATCTGCGAAATGTAGAAAATTATGTATGTATGTATGTATGTGTGTGTGTGTATGTATGTGTGTGTATGTATGTGTGTGTGTATGTATGTGTGTGTATGTGTGTGTATGTAGTATGTGTGTATGTATGTGTATGTATGTATGTGTGTATGTATGTGTGTATGTATGTGTGTGTATGTATATATGTATGTATTTACTTTCTCTTCATTTTAAAAAATGATTTTCTAGAAATGGGGTTTGGGTTGGGTTTTCTTTTCTTCTTCCTTTTTCCTTCTTTTTTTTCCTTTTAGAACTTTAAATCTGTCTGTCTTGTCTTCCCCATGCCTCCTGGCCCCTGGAGCTTGGGATGAGAAATCAGGTGATCTCACTGAAAGTCCTGGGAACAAGCTGCTTCTTCCTCACTGCTGCCCTGTGGCTTTGAGTTTGTTCTTCTCAGGGTTTGAGAATCCTGAGAACTTTAAGGTTCACGTCTTTCACCGGATTGGAGGAGTTTGGGCCATTCCTTCTTAATATGCCTTCCTCTTCTTCTTTTCCTATGTGCTGATACATCTGAGGTTATTCCTCGCCTGTTAATTTTTTTCTCTCCTCACTGTTTTTTAGTTCTAATCTGTACACTGGATGACTACAGCATCTCAACTTCTCAGCCATTGCTTGTTTGTAGTTTGTATCTTCTGTTCTGTCTCTCTGTCTCTGTCTCTGTCTCTGTCTCTGTCTCTCTCTCTCTCTCTTGCTCGCACTATCTTTCTCTCTGTATTGGTCTTAGTTCTGGAATTTTACTTTTATATATTCTATACCTTTATTTATTTTTATTCTCTTATTTTGTCATCAAATATCCATTAATGTTTTGGTTATTGGTTTCTCTGAGCAGATCTAGTGTGTTTACCACAGACAACTTAATGTGTTTTAGTATCCAATACAGTATCTAGACTTTCTGTTTTTATATATATATCAAGTTGTTTTGAGTATCATAATGAGGTTACTTGGAAGTGAGACCCTCCCTCTCATTAGGGAAGGCTGTAGATGACTGTCATTTCTTTTCTGATATCTGTAAGGTTAGCCTTGGACCTATGCAGGGATGACCAAGCCTTTGACATGTAGCCACATGACACTGTGATTTACAAATGTGTTGGGCTATGTTTATAATTATCCTGGCACATATTTAGTCCCTTAGGATCACAGATTGAAAGGGAGAACAGTTGTCTCCTTAAACCTTCAGATACACACCAGGAAGCCAATATAGCCTAAGGGGGCTGAAACAGAGTGTTTACGCCCAGTCCTTTAGAGAACCACCATGTCAACCAAAATGTTCCACCAGCAAGGGGGAGGGGCAGATAAAGTCTTTACCACTTACACAGCTTCCAACATGGCACCCTAGCGATACAGATGCCAATGGCAGTGTGGGGGTGAAGACTAGAAGAGGGTGACTGGAGCGACACACATTCTCTTTCCTCTAGGAGTGCTCTCAGGGCTCATCCTGCTCTCATGTAAACATCAGATCAGGCTCCAGAGCTCTGAAGGAGTCCATTCTCATCACTGTGGCTTTCAGTTTGAAGCTTGTTTATGTGGACAGCTGAGTCCTGGGGCTACTAATCTCATTCTTTCTCTTACCAGAAAATGCATCTGTGAGATGATGGATGTGTGAGAAGTAGAAGATCACTGGGCTGTGATAACACAAAGATGCACAATGCAGACTCACAAGTCAACATATTGAGTGGCAGGCCATATGCCAATCAATTTGCCACTTGCTGATAAAACTAGAATTATAAAAAATGTTAAGTTGACCCAAAGGAGGGGGAAAAAGGAACAGAGAGCAGATGGGAGAAATGAACACAAGAAGCCAATTGTAGTGATGTATGACTAATTTCAGATACTTGGGAACCAGAGGCCGGAGGATGGAGAGTTCAAGCTCTCTGGGTAGCTTAATGAAACCCTCATTTCTAATTGATTAAATAATCAAAACAGCAGCAACAGCAATGAAGAAACAGCTAAAAAGATAATACATCTGAATGTGACTGTACCCAATTATATTAAATGTAAATGGTTTAAATATTCTAATCAAAGGGCAACAATTTTTAATCTAGATTTTTAAAAGATCCTGGTAGCAAGGCAGAGGGACAAAAATATTAAGATAAAACATTAATTGACTGGAACACTAGTAGGGGAAAGGGAGGATCAGAGTAGGGGAAAGGTGGAGAAAGTAGAAGGATGCAAGTATGGAAAAATTGTATTGAATCCCACTCATCTGTGTAATTAACATATTCAATAATGACAAAAATCCCAGGCTCTTTACAAAAAGCACATTTTAAATATGAAAACAGAAAAATATAAGTATGTCACCACATATATACTATATGTAACATATGTTATATATAATAACTTGGGCTGGCAAGATGGATCAGGAGGTAAAGGTGCCTGTTACCAAACCTAAAGACCTTAACCAAATCTCTAGGACCCACATGGTGGAAGGAGAGAACCGACTCTCATAAGAGGTCCTTGGACCTCCACAACTGTGCCATGGCACATGCACACCACCCCCCATACAGATAAACAAGTATAACAAAAAAATTAAAAGAGATACTAATAAGTAATAAAAGAAGATATCCCAATTAAAAGTAGGCAAGCATCTGACTGGCTACTTCTCCAAAGAAAAAATAAACAATATAGTTTAAGATTTAATTTAATTGTCCTCTCCTTCTTCACATAGGACATCTGTTGAAGGCTAAATCTTCAGCTTGGGGAGATACTGGAAACTTTAGGAGATAGTGGCTAGTTGGAGGAAGTATATCAGTGAAGTGTGCCCTTAAAGATGTATTTCTCAGCAGCCCCACTGTGTACCCCCATTGTGTGCTCCCCACAGGGATGCACAGGCCCAAAATGATGGACCAAGTGACCATGTACCCAAAATAAACTTTTTCTCATTTTGCTTTCTTGGCTATTTTGCCTCAGTAACAGAAAGACAATTGACATTCTCAGAAGTATATAAAAAGATGTGTAGAATCTTTAGCTACCAATGAAATACACATTCACTGAATATGGCTATGAACAAAAGGACAGATAATGCCAAGTGACAGCAAGCATGGGCATCAGTGAACCCTTCATACACTCCAGACTGAAATCAGCAAATTAAAATAGGGCATTATTAGTGTACACTGTGGTGCTTTGAATAAGAATGGCCTCCTAAGCTTACATATTTGAATGCTTGGTCTTAAGGGAGTGGCACTACTTGAGAGGGATTAGGAGGTGTGGCCTTGTTGGAATGGATGTGGCCTTGTTGGAGGAAGTGTGTCACTCTGGTGAGCTTTGAGGTATCAGAAGATCAGGCAAAACCCAGTGTCTTTCTCTTCATGCTGCATGATAATCTAGATGTAGAACTCTCAGGTAACTCTTCAGCACCGTGTCTGCCTGTGTGTACTGGCTGGTTTTGTGTCAACTTGACACAGGCTGGAGTTATTTATCTCTGGGCTGGTAGTCTTGGGTTCTATAAGAAAGCAAGCTAAGCAAGTCAAGGGGAGCAAGCCAGTAAGAAACATCCCTCCATGGCCTCTGTATCAGCTCCTGCTTCCTGACCTGCTTGAGTTCCAGTCCTGACTTCCTTTTGTGATAAACAGCAATGTGGAAATGTAGGCTGAATAAACCCTTAGGAATAGAGGAACCTGACTAAAGGAATAGAAACCCTGACTAAGACACCGTGTGACATCATGCTCCTAGCCATAATGACAGTGGACTAAATCTCTGAAACTGTAAGCAAGTCCCGATTAATGCTTTCTTTTATAAAAGTTGCCATTGTCATAATGTTTCTTCACTGCAATAGAACACTGACTAAGACCCAGCAGGAAATAGTTGGAAAGCATAACTTTAAATACACTTATATCAACATCCGCAGACCATGAATTATTTAGACAAAAAAATTTAAAAATATGTACAAATTTTACCTATATAGGGAAAACTGGAAACATGGCCAAGGGAAGATCAAATTAAAGGAAGCACTAAACCATGTTCATAAATTATGAAACTCAGCCCACAGACTAAATTACAGATCATACAAAGCAAAATCTCACCAGCCTTTTGTTTTTATTTTTACTTTTTAAAAAAATTGATAAGTTGAGCTTCAAAATCATAGGACAAAAAGACCTGTACTGGCTAAAACAGATTTGAGAAAGAGAACAAATCAAAGCCCTTATATTATCTGACTTGAAGACATGCTATGAAGATATAACAAACAAGACTATAGTCCTGGCGTGTGGATAGAGCTTGGAGATGATGGCTAACAGAGTGTCCATAAACAAACAACAAGACAGACGTGTGCTAGCCTGAAACCATTACTTGTAACTGTGCAACCAACAGGAGAACACATTTAAGAACTTCTGTCCAAAGAAGATACTGTACAATTCAGGACTCCAGAGTTAACGCCAGTCAGGGATGAGGAGGGGATGGTACTTCACCTACGTACAGTCCATACTGGAGATAAGCTGGCATGATGGAGCAAACCTGGAGTTAAACCCCATAATTATAATAATAACAGCAGTTACTGGTGCCTATGAGGGTCAGCCAGGCTCCTGGCAACAAGATGCTGAACACTATTGTTTTTCCTTGCATTATTAACCCTTCATGGTAAGTCAGTAAAATGTGTACTGTTCCTCTTGTCGCCCACTACAGATGAGGAAACCGAAGACTTTAGAAGGGTGAGCAACTTTCACCATGCTTATACAGTTAATAATCTAAAAAAAAAAAAAAATACAGGAAATCAGCTCAAGCTCTGGTCCCAGAGCCCTACTTTTAAACTCTTTTCCTGCTTCAAATTACAGCTTGGTATTTTTTCAGCTGCATGTCCTTGGGCAAGTAACAAGATCTCAGAGCCTCTAGCAAAAGACTTGAAGGCAAAAATAATTTAAAGAGGGCTGAAAAGAAATAAGATAACTCAAACTAAAATGACTTAGCAGAGCATTTAAAAATAATAAGATAAATGCTAGGTTTCTTTCCCCTCTTTTATTTTAGACTTACCTAATAACATGAACACAGTATAGAACTTTGTGGGGATCAAATGAGATGGGGATACAAGCCCCCCATCCAAGCAAGAAAGCTGAGTTCTGATGACTATAATAAATATATTCAACCATGAAGTAGAGCTAGTGATAGTTTTTATATAAAATTGTGTGAGGCTGGGGATGTAGCTCAGAGGCCTCCCTAACATGTGTGTAGTTTGAGTTCAATCTTCAATACTACAATAAATGAAATTAATTCATTAATGAGAAAGTCAAACTGTTAGAACTGCTTTAAATTACTATATTCCAGCTACTCTTTCAGGATGTGTTGGTACATGACTTTAATCCCAAAAATTTGACAGGGAGAGGCAGGCACACATCTCTATACGTTTGAGGCCAACTTAGTCTATTGGTCTATATCATATATTCTAGGTTAGCCACGGCTACATAGTGAGATCCTAAGGGAAAAAAAAAGAAAGAAAGAAAAAAAAAAGAAAGAAAAAAAGAAAACGAAAAGCTAGTTTCCGGACACAACTAACTCAGAAGAGTTGCCTATGAAACAAAGGTTTCTGGGTCACAGAGTTTACTGTGTCTAAAATCTCCGACTGGCACCACAGCCCTGGGATCTAGATCATTCTAACACACCACAAAGTCTGGGAATGACTTCTGAATGGACACGTTGTCTTTATCGTCTTTAGCAGTCATTTAAGGTATTTCACTCAGGCCCATACCCTCTGCCAGGTCCTAAGATCGATGCTTTGCAGTCAGGGCTATCAATTATTTATCACTGGAGACGGACTGTACGGGATGGAGTCCCCTGTGGTATTGTGAACCATCTCCATTCCTCACTGAAACCCTCTTAATGAATGTTCACTTTCTGACACACTTTTCATTCATCAGCAGTATCCTCTCCAGAAACAAGAACAACAATACATACACAGCCACCCTCAGCACTCACAGATCCTGTGTCCTTACATTCAACTGATGGTGGTCCAAAAGCATTTTATAAATATCCTCAGTACTGAGCACACAGACTTTTCTCTACCCACTGTTCCCTAAAAATACAGTATAGCCAAGTATTTACATGAAATGTATACTGTTATGCAAAATTGATCTGGAGAGAATTTAAAATACACAGGAGAATATGTTTAAGGGAATTGAGCCTCTACAGGTTTTGGTATCTGTATGGGTTCCTGGAACCAATCCCTTAAGAGTAATTGAATGCATCAACTACAATTAGTGTGTGTGAGGGGGACTATTGGCACAGAGACCTAAAGTGGATAAGGGCAGACAGTCAGGTGCTGATACCTGCTGCAGTATGGATGGATCTTTAAAATAGTATGATAAATAAGTCAGTGACAAAAGAAAACATATATTGATGCTTGATGTGGTAGCACACACTTGGGAGGGGAATGCAGGAGGATCAGGAGTTCAAGGCTAGCTTGGGCTACAAGCTTGAGGCAGCAAGAACCTGTCTCAAACAACAAACAAACAAACAAACAAACAAAACAAAACCTGCCAAATAAAACAAACACACATTGGGTTGAAGAGCTGGATCAGTTGGCAAGATGCTTGCTCTGTAAGCATCAGGACCTGAGTTGGGGTCCCCAGCACCCAGATAGACAGCCATGGAAACTAGGACCCTGAAAAGTCAGCTGTAATAGAAGCACTGGGTGGCAGAGACAGAAGGCTTGCCCACCAGCCAGAGTAGGCAGTAAGTGAGCTCACGTTCACTAAAAGCCCCTGACTCAAAAAAATAAAGAGAAGAACAGTTGGGGAAGACACTCAATGTCCACCCCTGACTCTATACTCACATGTGTGCACATGCATACACACCCACAAAGAAAATGTCATCTTGTCCATCCCCACTTATACAAAATGCCTAACACAGGCAAATCCATAAGGTAGATTATTGGCCATCTGAAGCTAAGGAGGGGTAGGGAGCAGTTAGTGGTAGATCCATGCTTTCCTTCCAGAGTGACACGAATTGGTAAACTATAGAGTACAAATCTGTGAATGTATTAAAAAGTGCTGAATCAGATACTTCGAGCAGGTGACTTGTGCAGAACTTGTGTGTGTCAATAAAGCTGGTTATGAATGCATCCTGTAAGTAATACATTAGCATAATGTATTGCATAAGAGAAAGAGCATAGTGAGGTGACAAATATTTCTTGAGTGACTCAAAAACAAACATGATGGGGGGGAAGGACATGTTGGGCAAAGAAGAAAAAAGGTGACAGATTGAGCCCCAATATCATGTGAACAGTCCAATTACATCGAATACTAATTAGGTCAGCATCTCTGTTTAAGATCGACTGCTGCCCAGGGGGATGGTTCATCAGGGAAAGGTGTTTGCTGACAAAGCCGATGGGCAGACACAATCCTGGGGACTAACACAGTGGAGGGACAGCATGGACCCCCTCAAATTGTCCTACAATACGTACATCGTGCCATGCACCTATGGCACACCCCTTCCCCCAAAAGGTAAAAGAGAGACTAACAAAGAAAATGACATTATATCCAATTATTTGTGGCTTCTAAGATACCTTTATAGGGTCACAAAAACTATCTCAGGAATTCCAATAGAAGGGAACTGTTGCAGCTTTAATGACACCACAGAGAAAAGACTCACCAGTGACAAAGAGACAGACAGAGATGGTATCAGAGGCAAGACATTGTAGGAAATCTTTATTTTAATAAAACTGAAATCTTAAAAAAAATGGAAAATTTTCTTCTAAAACACATCCTTCCAATATTAACATATGAAGGCATAGGGAATGTAAATTCTGTTATATTGACTAAAAAATCTAAATCATGATGAAAAACTTAAGAAAATTCCAGGTCAGACTATTTCAAGAGTGAGCTTTGCAGGAAAACAGTAGTCATTCTCTGAGACAAGAAGAGAAGAGAGACTATCCTCGCTGGTTTCATCAAGCCAACAATAGCGATGATACCAAAGCTTTGATTCACATAGAAAACAAACCGAGCACTGGCCAACAAAATCCAGTGTGGGATTAAAAGAACAATAATACTACAACCGAGTCTCATTTGGTTGGTTTCTTTTAACGATGTACTTATTTTTATTTTACATGGTTGAGTGTTTGCCTGCATGTGTGTATGTGCACCACATGTATGCAAGCCACAAGAGAGCATTATACCCCCAAAACTGGAGTTATAGACAATTGTGAGCCACCATCTGGGTGCTGGAAACATAACCCTGGTCCTCTGCAAAAGCAGCCAGTATTCTTAACCACTGAGACATCTTTGTAGCTCCCACCCACCCACCTACCCAACCACCACTGATTCCCAAGTCTTGTTAATCCCAGGAACTAGAAAGTTGATTTGCAACTTGAAAGCTAAATAACCTAATTCATAAACCAACAGTAGGAAGATGAAAATGCATTTGGTTATCTAACAGGCAGACAAACATAGTTTGATAAAATCTATTCACAGTTTAAGTTCAGGGACACTTCCTTAATCTCCTAAAGGATGTATTGAAGAAGAAAAGAAAAAATTCAGCAGATTGTATTTAATGGTGAAATATTGAAAGCTTTCTATTTACAAGGATATCTCCTTTATCTGCCTCAGGCAGAATTATGCTAGAAGTTCCAGGCACTGTAAAACATTCAGAGAGAGAGAGACAAAAAAGGAAAAAAAAAAAAAAAAAAAGGAAGTTCCGTTGCCTGCATATGGTAGATGGCAGCGTGTAAAATCCAAGATAACCCAACCACTAAAGTATGTGAGCTTGAGTTGCTAGGAACAGGTCAAGCTACAAAAGCATCTGTTGGATTTCTATACAGTAGACATAAATAAGAGAATACAATTCATTTTTTATCAGCACTGGAGACTGAACCTACGGTGTCATGTATGTTAGGCAATTCCCCTACCACTGAGCTGTATATATCCCAGGCCTCTTCTTATGTTCATGGCTAAGACAGAGTCTCACTAAGTTGCCCAGACTGGCATTCAAATCTCTCCATAGACAAAAAGGCCATGAAGTTGGGATCCTCCTGCCTCAGACTCCCAAGTAGCTGAGATTACCAACTACATTTCCAGGCTCTGTTAAGAGAATACACATTATAAACTATACCTGCACAATAGGAAAGAAACAAATCCCAAAGAAAGCTGGCAAAGGAAGTGCCTGAGCTATAGGGAGAAAACCCTGGCATGACACTTCAAGAAATTAAATACCTAGGATAAAAGGGACATACCATAGTCATATACTTGTAAACTCAGCATTTTAAACATGGCGGTCCTTCCCAAACTGATCTTAAGAGTTAGTGCGGTTCCTAAGTGATAAGGTAGATAATTCTCAGTTTCCCAATCTTCTGTTGTTCACGGTGAATCTGTATGGATGCGGCCCACAGCAGGAGCACTCCTTGAGTCTTTCTGGCCCTGGATGGAGCCTGAGCCTTGGGTGTGCTACACTCTAGCTCATAGTTATTTCAAGAGTCCGAAAAGTTTGGGAATCAATACTCTCCCAGTTTATCATGTACACTTCAGATATTGTTTCTTCTGACTATCAGGTTACCTACCATCTCTTCCATGGTGTCTTTGTGTTTCTTGTTAAAAAAAAAAAAAAGTTAGCTAATTCTTTCAATTGAACCAGTTTTTTAAATGTATTAATTTCAGTTTTTAACTTTATCAACTTTTGATTTTATCCTTACCATTTTGCCTTTGTTTTCTTCCCATTGATGATTGTGACTTATTAGTCACATACTTAATTTATTTTAATTTTTACTAACACAGGTGCTTACTATCATCAGTTTCCTTTTGGCTCTGTTTAATGGTACTGCTGAGATTCTAAAATACCTGTTTTCTAGCAAATTTAAAGAATCATTTCATGTTTCTCCTTTGATCCCAGAACTCTTTGATAATATATTTTCAAGAATAGAGGCTTCTCCTTTTATCTTTTCCCATCCCTTTTGCATTATTGCAAAATTGGAGATAACAGGATTTGAAAGCATGCAGTTTTACTGTGGGCACTTGCAAGCTTGATTTGCACAGCTCTGTGCCAAGTGTGTGATGGATCCATTGGGGCTCGGTGTCCTCTGATATCCCTTCCCGTTCTAAACGTCTCTTATTTTAATGCATACTCCGATCGGGGAAAATCTGCTTTAATGATTGCTTCTCCCTTTAGGAAGATTTTACGCTTGCTGAGGAAACTAGTGTCTCCATACCCTGACTCACACCTCACCTGGCTGCAGGGCAGGCTGGAGCGACTTCAAGACTTCAATTCCGTGTGAAACTTCTTACAGGAGGGGAGTTAAGACAAAGTACAGGGGGCAAGAGTTGGGGACTCCAACTGCAATTCTAGCCACCACCAAGCATAGCCATCTGGTTCCAGGGCTCCTGCCTGGTGCCACTCCATCCCTCCGCAGGTGGGTCATGCTCTCTGTTAGGAGTGGATATCACATAATCTACCCAACTGTGAGCAAGGGCTGTCAATCAGCCTCACTCCTGCACTGGTACCATGGAGGTGTCCTGGCCAGTGCCTTGTTGGTCTGTAGCTGGGGCACTGCTGCTATTTTCAGCAGATACCATGACGTCATTTGATGGAGAAAGGTGTACTTCCTGCTTCCACATGATGGCTTGAACTCTATGTTCAGAGGATTTGCAAGCTTCCCCGCCTGCCTCAGAAATGTTGTTTTGTTCATGTTTTTCTGATATCCATGTTCCCATCTGGCTCTTAGTGGTGTTTGAGCATGGACTAGTACATACCTAAAAAAATCTAACCTTGACCATCTTTCTTTTTCCTAATTTGGCTCCAGCAGCCACACCCTTACTCACCACAGAGTTAACTTTCAGACTGCCTTTAAAACACACTAGTATCTAAAAGATTTACTCCAGGATTCCCATGGTTGCCGAAACCCACAAATGCTCATGTTCCCTCTACAAAATGGTGTTGGGTTTGCCTAGGACCTGGCACAGCCTCCTTCATACTTGAGATTGTCTCTGGCTTCCTGATGCCATGGAAACGCTAATGAGATAGGCACTCTGTGTTGTTTAGGAAATAATGACGAATGCTCTGTGCATGTTTGGTACCCATGCTCCATCCCAGGTTAACAGCACATGCCAGCCGGAGCCCAGCGTAGGTCTGATCCATTGATGTGAAGCCCAGAAGAAGGATAAGGAGAGACAATTGGATTTTTAAGCAAGTCACTTCCTGCAGTAAAGCTCAGCCTTCTCTTTCTCTCTGTCTCCAAGCCCTCAGGCCTCTGACGGCCCAGGGCTCCTTGGAAGGCAAGAACACCTACGTCAGGGCTGAGAGGTGCTCTGGTTTTGCCCTGCCTGGGGTTACACTAAGAGGCTCTGGAAAACCATGAGAGCTTAGTTTCCCACTGTGCTCCTCCCTGTCAGAGCAGTCCCTTTGCCCAGTTCCTCTGCACACTGACCGTGGGATGAAGATTCTCTCTTCCCATAATGCCTTCCATATGAACATCTGTTCCAAACCCCATTGTCTTCTTGTTTCACTCCACCAAGACATGGTTTCTCTGTGTAGCTCAGGCTATCCTGGAACTACCTCTGTAGACCAGGCTGGCCTAGAACTCAAAGATCCTCTCACTTCTGCTTCCTGCATGCTGGGATTAAAGGTGTACACCATCGTACCCAGCTGACCAGACCTCATCTACTTAGCAAAGATTTAATGTATGTATTTCCTGATTGTGAATATCTAATCTGCTTGGCCTTTTTGTCTGAGATTTATAGGTTTTATGTGTATTGCTGTTTTATCTGTATATATGCCCAGAGGAGGCCGGATCCCTCAGACAGACCTGGATTTACAGGGAGTTTTGAACTCTCATGCGGGTCTGGGAATCCAACTGGGGGGCCTTTGTAAGAAGAGTCTGTGCTGTTAACCACTGAGCCCCTGGTGTAATCTACAGAAATCTTAGCCTTCCTTCTAGAAGGGAGACTAACATCACAAAATGGTAGTGCATTGACACATTCTTAATACTGTGCTTACCTTGGTAATCTTTATTAAATTGCTCCTGTCACGTAGGGCAAATGTTTTAATTAAAATGATGTTTCAATCAGCCAGCAGCCCCAGGCTTGAAGCGGTGGTAAGGATAAGATACTGCCAGAGAACCCAATCCTATTTTCCAAGGTACTTGTTCTCTCAGGAGCACCTCCTGCCGCTGGCCTGTCTCCTCCGGGCTGGAGGCTGTGGGCGATGATCCAGATGTGACGCAGCCTCTCCCACCACTGCAGATGCAGCGCTGGGTACACACGCAAGGCACCTGCTGGTCTCCACTGAAGGGTCAGGCCCTGTGCATCCCAGGAGGAGTCTGTATCAAGGAGCACCTTCCTCTTCCTGTTGACAATGGCACAGTGCTCAGCTGCGGCTGAGGTGGGATGCTGACTGCCTGGTGTCTGAAGACAAGTGGGGGAGTGTATCTGCCAAATACACTGGGTGGCAGGGCTGGCCCTAGTGGGGACTAGACTGGTAATAAACTGTGTTTAAAGACTCAGCTTTCCATGGCAGGGAACAAGGGCTGCCTTAGGGTGTGGTATGGAGATGATGGAGAGACAAAGTACCACTTAGGGATGTGTCTGAGCCACAACCCTGAATAATCAGAATAAATTCATTACAGTCTGTTGGGGACATTAAAGTTCCATGTCAAAACCATTTTAGGAAATAGTATTCAAGAACAAAAGAAAGTAAGTTTAATAGCTACTGGATTTTAAAGATGGTATTTATGGTTTATGGATTTCCTAGCACATGCCCTGTCTTATAGGACTTCTTTTCCACATGTCCTGAGGACCCAGGACTTTGAATGGGGTTCCAGGTTCTGAAATGATGGCTTGAGCAGAAGTTAATGCTTTAAAGAGGTGATTTGGGTGTTTGTAGTTTTTCTCAGTTCTAAATAAATGAACATTGGCTTAGCACCCAGGGAGCTGAATCTGGAACCACAGAAAAGGCTAGAGGGCCATGAGTATACTTTTACATTAGGATCGAGCCATGTGTCACCTAAGGAATCAAACACAAACTACAGGAGGTTTGTTTGCTTGCTGTTTTGGCTTCTTTTTGTTAGCCTTTAACAACCGGGCTGTCTCTCCCGTTCCACTTTGACGTCTTTCAAGCCAACAGTAATGGGCTCTGAAAGGTCCCTGCAGTCTCATGGTCACTGTAGCAGCAATAAGGCTTGGATCCCTGGTCTCTGGGTCATCAGAGATATCTCAGTAGTAAACTGTGAGACAGCAGGGCGAGGCATGTCTCTAAAGGTGGGGACTATATGGCCAAGCATAAGGGAAAGAGAGCCCATCTCACCCACCAGATGTGAGCGGGCAGGCGAGCACAAGTCAGAGTGGGGGACGCACAGTTTGGAGAGCATTAATCTGGAGCAGGGGACTTTAGGGGCAGCAAGCTCAGGTAGATTTGGCTTCTGCTTGCTGAAGGCCTTGATGATAAGCTCCAGATCGGAGTTTGTGCTCTAGGCAGTGGGGAATTATTCTGGGTATGTGAGTCAGGGATACATGATGACGAAAGTGGAGCTGCAGGCTTCATCTGGCCCAGCATTTAAAAAGGATGGGGGAAGCTGATTCCGTGAGTAGAAAGCACGTGGTGGGGCCACAGTTTGGGGTTTTGAACAAAGACAGCATTCACTTTTGAAAACCTCAACATCAAAGTCCAAAATGGCGGCCTAACTAATGAGTAGTTGGAGATGCAGGTTGGCTGGTTTGGCAGAAATATATTCATTCCATTCTTGGAGCCTGTCTCCCCCTCAAGGTTCAGGGGACTGTGAAGAAGACATGGCTGGGTTATACTGCTCCTCCAGATGGAAAGGTTCTCTATGTTTGCTCCATGTTCAGTTTTAACACAGGATTGTCTATAACAGTATTTTCAGACAAAAATCAAGAAAGCCCGGGGAAGGGGTGTATAGCTCAGTGGTAGAGCATGCACCAAACATGTCCAGGCTCTGAGCTAGATCACCAACACAAAACAACTAAACAAGAAAGCCTGCTGACATCTGTGGCACTGGACAGTTCTCTGAGAAGGTTCATTTTGTGGTAGAGTGTCTGAAAGAACATCAAACATTAAGAACAATTCCCTCTTTCAATAATTTTCTATTATTTCAAAAGGCCACTGATCTTCTGAGAGAAGCCAAGTTCCAAGGTTCAAAAGAAAACAAACTAACACAGAGATGTGGAATTCCCATAAACACGATTGCCCAGGATGTCTGGCTCACACCTCTTAGACTACCCACTTATTCAAATTAGCCTCCGTTCATTCCCAAGTCATCTGCGTACAGCGTCATGTTGCAATCACCAGCTCAAAAACTAGCTTTTTGAGAAATCTCACCCACTTAAGGCAAAACTCCAGGGGAGGCCTATTCTTAATACATTTTTTGTTGATATTTATCACTCAGCTGTGGTATGAAACACTGATTTCTTACAACATAGGCATGTACTTATCAGCCAGATGGCGGCAGCTGTGGACTGGCTGGGGTTGAGTTACACCTGCCCACCCATTCTAAGGCCCAGGGGCACTGCTTTTACTGTTTGTTTGCTTAGAACATTTTGTGTGTGTGTGTGTGTGTGTGTGTGTGTGTGTGGTCAGGGAGAGAGAGGAAGGAAAATCACATGGCACTGGTGGGACTATATCAATACCTTATAAGGACAGTGAAGAGCCCAAGGCAAGGGTCTGCCACTCAGTCAGTTGGTCTCTTGAAGACTCTCTTAACTGGTGTATTTAGTAAATACAAAATAAATAAAAAGGGAGAAGGAAACAAGGAAGCTTGGCTGTCTGGATACCCTGGTCCCTTTGGAAATGGCGGCCTGAGAAGAAAGGATCCCACTGTGTGAAGCCAGTCACTTTCTTCCATTATGGCCAAACTGTGAGAAGTACAATAAAGACTGACTTTAGAGATGTAATGGCTTCCTCTTGCTTTTCTGACACTGGGAGGAGGGGTCGAACCCAAGGCTTCAAATACAGTAGACAAGTGCTCTGCCATCGAGCTATACAGCCCTGGGTCTGACTTCCAAACCAGACATGGATCCATCTGTTAACCTTACAGAGGGAAAAGAGAACCCAGTGGTACAAACAACTCACCAGGAACAAAAGCCATGTTTTCTTCGTATGTTTTCAGTATGTTGGGAAATTAAAGCCCGACTTGGGGGTGGGGTGGAGTGGGCGGGGCTCATAGTTAAATCCTTATCTCTGTAGTTCTTTGCTCCCGCCCTAATCATACTCTGAAAGTCTGAAGTCTCTTGCCTGAGAATTCCCAGCCTTCCTGGAGTCTAATCTCAGCCTCCCTTCTCTAGCTTCCCACAGGCTGGTGCTTCTAGTCACTGCTTTAGCTGCTGAGTACAGCACAGCCCCACAGCTTCCTGCCCAGGCTGCACTTTCATGTCTCCCTTGGAGCACATGCTCTCCTCCGCAGGGATGTGTGAGGCATGTGTTGTGATTACAGCAATTCTGCAGTCTCATCACCAGGCCTTGTGGAAGATAAAGAGATGACTGACACCTGGGAGTATGCGGAGCTCAGCACCAAAGGCTGTACTCACCTTTTCGGATGTCTGCGGACTTTGGAATAACTCCTTTCTAGAGTCCTTTTCTAACCCCAAACTTGGGTGGATTCTTCATTATTATTTTCCTCTTTATAATAATCCATCCAACATCAGTCTTCCCCACTCTAAGCTGCATGTTCCACAAGGGCATGCTTTGTTTCTGGGACCTGGGGCAGAATAGTAGATGATAAGTCTGTAGTCTGTGGTTAAACAATGTTAAACTAAATGCATGATGTCTTAGGATGTTAGGTTTTGTTTTTTTTAATGTGTACATTTGGATAAATCAGATTATCTTCTAAGTTCTTAGCAGGATCAAACTGCTTTGTACAAAGCTGACTGATACCTGTAATTGACTTTGGGATGTGTACAAATAGATGTAGTGTGAAGTTTACATGTGGAAAAATCGAGGATAGGACAAATCAGCTATGCATATAGGCAGTGGGTACAACATGGTCACTGTTCAGTTCCACTCTCTGAAAATCTTTGTAATAAAAGTCTGTGGCAAACATAAGGGTTTCAGAGTAGCCTAAAAGCAAGGCCTTTGGGAGAAAAGCTGGAGAAACAATTCAATGTCAAAAATCTGGGACAAAGAGCTGGGACTTAGGTGGCAAAGTGTGTGCTGGGCAGGAAGAAGGACCTGACCGTGGTCCTCAGCACTCATACTCAAAGCCAGCTGAGGTAGCACATGCTTGGAATACCAGAGCAAGAGAGTGTAAGATCCATGGGGCTCTGACCATTCCTCTGTGCCTAACTAGGTCTTGGTGAGAGACCCTGTCTCAAAAAAAAAAATAAGTGGATAATACCTGAGGAACAATGCCCAAGGTTGACCTCTAGCTCATTGGCACAGGCACACACCCATCTACACTCACATACACACACACACACACACACACACACACACACATGTGCATATATAATACTAAAAAACAAATAGTCATGGGGCTGGGGTGATGGCTCAGTAAGTGAACTGTTTGCTACACAAATGTGAGGACCCAGGATTGTCAGGCATCAATCCTGACCAGGGAGGAGAGGCCCTTGGTCCTGTGAAGGCTCAATGCCCCAGTGTAGGGGAATGCCAGGACAGGGAAGAGGGAGTGGGTGGGTTGGTGAGCAGGGGGAGGGGATAGGTGTTTTTCAGAGTGGAAACATGGAAAGGGGATAACATTCAAAATGTAAATATAAAAAATATCTAATAAAAAAAAGAAAGAATGGGCATGTTCAAAGAAATTAGAGAGGAGGAGGAATCATGGAAGACCAGTTAATTGGGCAGAAAGCATTTTATGAAATAGGCAATGCTACAGTTTGGCTTTGAAGGATGTCTATACTCTTGAGGTAATTTTGGGCTTGGCAAGCTAGCTCTGTGGATCAAGGTGCTCGCTACTCAGTCTGACCTGAGTTTGAGCCCCAGGACTCACATGGTAGAAGAGAAATGATTTTGGCAAGTGGTCCTTTCACTTCCACATGGATTCTGTGGCATGAATGAGAACACACACACACACAAACATACACACACACACACACACACAAACACACACACACACATCAATGTAGTTGCAACTTAAGGGGGAAGATAAACTTGTAAAGCAGCACTGATGAGAACTGGATGGCTCTAAGCTCTTCCTCTTTTGTGTGAGGGACCAGCCTGTGCTGCTTGGAATATACTATCTCATTTAATCTTTACAACCACAGTAGCTAGGTGTCATTAGTGGCACCGGCATGGCTAATGAGGAAGCTGAGGTTTAGAATTTAGTCATCTGTGGAGATTTCACAGCTATTGAATGGTAGACTCCCTACCGACACCAACCCATGACCTTTAAACTTAACCACTGGACATACTGTCTCCTTGGGAAATAGAGATTACTCTCCAGAGGGCCTTCGAGACCAAGTTCAGAGTTTGAACTCTGCTTTCTAAGCCTGGAGATTCACTGAAAAGATTTTGATCAGGAAAAAAACGACAGGGTCAGATATTTTAAACAAAATACGTCTGATAGAAATGGGTAGAAGAGTACAACAGGAAACCTGGTGGAGAAGACATCAGTGGCTGTGTGAACTGCGACCCTAATACAGAATAACGTGCACAAAAAAATGGTCCTTAAGAAAAGTAACCGACTGTCCTCCTGATAATAATGTGGACTATATTGGAATAATTATTTGCAATAATGTTGGTTTGTTTTAGAGACAGGGCCTCGTGTATTCCGGGATGCCCTCAATCTGTGTAGCAAAAGATGGCCTTTGGCCTTAATCAGCATACCCTCACCACCCAAATGCTGAGTGTTTGAACTTGTGCCACCATACCCTTACACAGTGTTGGGTTGAGCACAGGGAAACCCAAAGAGTCTTTAGATCCCAAAGGTGTCAGCCTAGTGAAACTCCAAAGGCAAAAGAAGCAGCCTGAATTTAATCCAGTCCAGTACCCAAGCTAATCCAGTCCAGACCAGAGTGGTTTGAGATCATCAGTTTTGTAGTTCATCCCTTTTGGAGTCTTCTATGGACCTGATCTTATGATTTCCTGTCATTATCACAGGCCTCCAGAGAGAATCAACAAGTCAAACCTTTGTTGTCCTAGAATTAATACACAGCCAAACTTCCCCTGAAAACTAGATTTAGAACCAGAAGCTTCTTCTCTCCCCCCCCACCCCGCCCCTTTTTTTAAACAGGGTCAGAGAACTTAACCTGATCTGCTGGAGGAGCTTCAGCTCTCTTCTGAGAGAGAGCTGCATGGAGGACTTGACTTAGAGGAAATTCTTGTCAGAAGAGATGGATATGGAAGTGACTGGAAATGACCAGGGAGGTATATATTCCTTGGGGAGCATTCACGTACAAATGGGGTGAGGGCCCTATAACTGGTCTCCCATGGTCCCTCTCACCCTGTCTGTCAGGTTATCACCCTAATAATAGCAAGGGGAGCGGGAGCCCACAAAGTCAGAGTAGAACAGAGACATGAAAATCCGTCCCAGTGGACAGGCACAAGTGTGATTGTAAGAGAAACAGCGAATTCTCAAATTGATGTGATGTTGAGTGAGAGGAAGATAAACCAGAGGGAATGACTAATTGCAGTATCTTTTCTACATGTTTACAGTCAACAGACTGGAAGCCCATGGGGACTTATGAGAGGAAATAGTACATTCAAATATGAGACCCTATCTTAAAAAAGTCTCACATGTTTATAGTCACATCATGATTTGGAATTCACATGTAGTGTAGATTAATCCTTCAATTTGATTCACAAAGAGACCATTTACTTTAAATCCCAACTTAATCCTTAAAACAACAACTTTTAATTATTCTCTGTGTGTGTCCAAACTTGGCTAAAACACACACAGAATGCACAGAGCTGTTTGTGCAGGAATCTCTGTATTCCTAGGTTTAAAACTCCTGATCCTCCTAAAGTCATAGGAATTCAAATAATATACTTACAACAGATCTGAAGGCAATTGTGTTCAGTGCCTAAGCAGTAGCCTGGCTAGAGTTCATGTTTAGTCTCCCAGAAGCAGGACTCCCAGAGGGATCCGAGCCTGGATGATAGTGTAGGAGGCGTGTTTAAGAATGGCTCTGTGGTAGGATGGAAAGATGGCCCAGATGCAAAGCACCTGCCTGCTCTCGCAGAGCACCTGAGTGTAATTCCCACTTAGGCTAGGAATTTGGTTCACAACTTCCCATAACTCCAGCTCCAGGGAGATCTCTGGCTTCTAACTTCTCTGGGCCATAATGAAAATAAAAAGTAAACCTTAAAAAAAAAATCTTAAAAAAAAATAAAAGACTGGACTTGGGAGGCAGAAGCAGGTGAATCTCTGAGTTAAGGCTATCCTGGTCTACAGAGTCAGTCCTAGGCCAACCAAGCCTGCATAGTGAGAGCCTCTCTTAATAAAATTAAATTACATTAAAATTAAAAAGTTCACTACAGTGTATTGAGATTTTTCATTCTATACTCTCTCTGTGTGTATGTGTGTGTGTGTGTGTGTGTGCATCTGCACTCACAATATATCATTGCCAGTGGGAAGCGTGGCAGCTGCATCTGTTTCTCCAGGTGTCCACTCTCAACTCTAATTCTTCTTCAACACCTACAGCCTTAGGTCATTTAGTTGGGTTTAAATCGCCCTAGAGAGCCACTGGTCTGGGAGCTGGAGAAAGGCACTTGGCTACCTTGGGAGGAGTCGGATGGAAGGCAACTAGGTGACCTTTGAGACAGGTGGGATTCATTATGATGATCTCAGAAAAAGCTATTGTTAGGAGGGCCATTTACCTCATTTAATCCTTAAACTCACCCAGAAAAGGGAATTTTGAGACAAAAAAACTAATCACTTGAAAAGTCAAATCAGTCAATAATTAGCCTGGATACAGATTTGAATCCAGCTCTTTCCATTGGCTAACAATATCTTCCCACTTCCTCCTGGCCTGTCACCTGCCTCTATATACCTCCCCTTAGAAATGAAACCCAACCCGTTTGTCTCAGGAAGAACAAGTCCGGAGTGGCCCTGAAGACAGTATTGAGGTTCATTCATTTGTCCATGTCACTATCTCCCTCCATGACCGTGGTAAATGTCCTAAGCGCTTGGGCCTGTTTTCTCATTTGTAAACAGGCAATAAGAATAACCACTGCTTTCAACTGTAAAACTGTGAGTGACTTCTTGGCACCCACCCCTCCCCCAGCCTACAGGTCTCTGGATCTTGTGGACTCATCCCAGCTCTCCCCTAGCTGTGGCGTAGGCTTTTCTGACCCGGAGCTAGACATATGCTCCACGGAGACACGTACAGCTTCTTGTCTGTCTTACACTCGCCCAACTCATCTCACTCATTCTCTTTCCATACCTTATCGGACCTCATCTGAATTCCTAACATATTTAAACTCAGAGTATTCCTATTTATGAATGAGAGAACATATAATTTAATTCCTCCATGAGGGACAGTTGCTTGTTTCCATGTTTGATTGGTTCCATGTTGGCTTCCCCCACCTGTGTTGAAACCAATATTCTTTTGCCTGCTTCCTGTGTATATGAAGTCTCTAAGAAGTATCCAGAAATGAGATTCCCGGAGCTCACTGAGCACTGGATGTTGTAAATGATCTCCCACAGTGGTAGTGCCCATACTTGCTCCCACCGGCAAATGGGTACGAGTAGAGTTTCCTACATTCTCATCGATAACTCTCAGGCCAAGTTTTCTAAGTTGACACCATGACTGCATTCCTTAAGATAGTACACATCTCTCCTATAGGCTGTGGAAGGAGAGAAACCTTTTTGTAAGGGCAGAAACATTCATTAGCTCAGTTTTTAGCCCAAGAAATTTGTTGAGCTTAGTAAATACACAATAAAGAATTATCAACAAATACATAATGGACAGAATTTATTCACTTTGATCCAGGAGATTGGAAGGCCCACGAAGAAGGATGAATCTTTCTGCTTTCTTATCTGGGCTGAGAATTGTCAGAGGGAACTCCACAAGCTACAGAGTTGATCTGATCTGCAAGACAGGCAGAGTTGGCCTACAGACCAAAAGCTTTTGGCCCAACTTTTGATAATTTTTATTTATACTACTCACTGAGTGTTTGACTATTGTGAGGTACTATTTTCCAAGTCTCTGGAACCATCTTAATTAAGTACCAAGAGGTTTGTTTCTCAATGCCCCCCCTTCCCCCCCTGGGTCCAGATCTATTACTAGAGGCTACACAGAATCCCTGTGTTCCTTGGATTAGAGTACTGCATGACTATGGTAAACGCCTCCCCTTTCTGTCACCCCAACAGTCCCTCCATGGTGACTCATTTTCTAAATAAGCTACTTGTGGTTTGGGACTGACATCACATGTGGAAGAATGAGTAACTTTTTAGGAGCCAGAATTATATTTGATCAGAACACAGTGCATGTTACTCATAGTTTTAGGCCCAGGGGTCAACACTGGTAATGTGTCCACCAACCTTTCACCCAGTCAAGTTTGTATATACCATATTATGTGATCACACTATGAAAAATCAAGAAAATTATTTCTTAGGGACTGTGCAAGATTAAATGAAATACAGCAAAGTGATGAAGGACATGTGTTCTGCTGCTGTCCTATTGCTTGGCTTTCTCACTGAAGTGTGCATGTCTATGCATTCGCACGTGTGTGAACACATGGGGAGGTCTGAGGTTGACTCTGGATATCTTCCTTGATTGCTCTCCACTTTCTATTTTGAGATAGTGTCTCTGGCTGAATCTAGAACTCACTGTTTCAACTAGTAATTTGCTCCAGAGATTCCCTGTCTCTCTCTGCCTTACACACACTACAATTATAGGCAGGCTGCCATACCTACCTGGCTTTTTTCTCGAAGAGTCCGAGGATCCAAACTTTGGTCTTCATATTTGTGCAGCAGGTTCTTTACCTGAAGAACCATACTCTGACCCCCAATTATTTGGGTTTAAATCTTACTTCTACAACTTGATCAACTGGACAACCTTTAACAAGTAATTGAATTTTTCTTCAATTTCTTCATGTGTAAAAAAATTATAATAGTATTTATCACATTGGAGATCAATAAGTTGCTTTAAGTGCTTAGCATTGTGCTTGGCTTGTAGTAAGCTCTGTAGATGTTAGTAAACATCTTTGACTCCATCACAATGTCTACAGAGAGGGTAAAGGCTCGATATATGTCACCGAAGAAGCAGTGTTTATGTGGAACAGTACAGTGTTTATGTGGAACCAGAGGGAAAGAGGCATGGGTAAGTAGAAGACTTGTCTGTAAAGAGCTTCAGAACAGGCTACCTCAAAACAGGCCACCTTGGGATGCTGATTATTTTGAGCTGAAAGTAGTGGGAATTGAGAGGCACAAGGGGGAGTTTCTCTGGTCTCCCTGTGCGCCTGAAACAGGACCTCTCATGAAGGTGCTCCCTCACCAACCTGTACAATAAGAACACTTTTATGACCAGAGACTAGAGATTAACATGGAGATGCATTTATACAAACAAAATCTTACTTAAATATGTGGCCTTCTCCTTCCCCAGACATCCTAATTCCTTTCCCACAGCTTTACACCAAACCCCTTTGTAGTGTGTCACATCCTCAAGTTGTCACTTGTTGTTCACATTGGTATGTGAATAAGTTTTAGACCTAACAGCTTCTTTGGATCTTCACTTTTCTTACGAAGACATACAAGTAAGTATAAGAACAGAATGTATATGCAGACCTGGGCAGGCAGAGGCATGGTGCTTGCCTAGCGTGAATAAGACTCTGAGGCCCTGGGCTCCAACCTCAGCAGAAAGAGAGGGGAGGAAGATTGATTGATTCTCCCTATTGCCATTCATTTAGTCTCTGCAGGTTTGTGTACTGTGCAAGGAAGCATGGAATGATATCTCTCATTGATGCCATTCATTGAGAGATGGTGGGACTCCTATTTCTCCCCCTTCCCTGCCTCAGTACTTAGACCCTAAAAACACAGGATAAATGTGACTCAGAAAGGAGAGCTGGTACTACAGAAATTCATTCTCTGCCCTCCTGGAATCACTGCTCATGACCACGGGTAGGGACAGAAATCGGTGTCAGACAGTGGCATTTCAAGGGGTGTTAACTTGTTGAGCTTGTATCACATATTATCACATGTAGAGAATTACATAGCTAACATGTTAACACACTGATTTTTTTCCTCAAACATGTGCAAATGTGGAACTCATCCTCAGAGAACCATGAAGTTGCTGGGGTGAAGTCCCTTAGCGCCCACCCTAGCTGAAGGCCTTCAGGGTACCTGAGCTATGACAACTGTGGGGCCAAATTCATCAGAGCAGGTTGCTGATCTTGTTGGCTGTGCCTTGTGGCCTTTATCTGAGGATCAGAAAGATGGGTCTAACTTGGCTGATATACAAGCAGGGGTATTTACATATTGGAGTCTGTGAATTGAATCAAATGGGTAGAAATGACAAGCTGTTGGCAGTCAGCGGTTCTAGAAGAGATGGATCCACTGGGGAGCTGTCGAGAGCATCATGTGATATTCAAGGTACAGACACATTCTTAACACAGCTGTGCACACATGCCCATCACATGCACACACGCGGCATCAGCAACTTTACCCTCCTGGATTTTTAACTCCCTAGTCACAAACATACCTGCATGCCCACGTATGCGCTCACCCTACATGGGGGAACCTCAGGGCTGAATCAAATGCTGGTTAAAGCTGCTGCTTTTATTACACCAAGGTCTTGACATTCATAAGGTGAGGAACACAAAGGTTGGTGGACTGTTGTTATAGCGGCATGCATTCTCCTCTACAGTACAGCTCCGAAAGGTCAAGGTACCTGCTGTTCACACAACACAACTGCTCTCCGGAGGGGAGAAAGGAGACACTGTGGGGCCTTGTTCTTTTGTTTCAACAAACACAAGGAACTTCACCTCCACAGCAGTCTAGAGAGTGGAGGGTCAGGTGAGTGTGCTTTCAACAAGTACCACAGTAGACCCAGCTTTGGGGAGAAGTTCCTAAAACTTAGAGCCAACAATACTTGTAAGGTAAGAACATACTTCCCACAGGTAGCACTGACTACTAGGACATGCTGAGCTCTGTGTCTGAGCTGGGCTAAGCTGCCAGGAGTCCTACGTTATGGAGATCCTGACTTCACAGGGAAGAGTAAGACACGATGGCTCTGTCACAATAAGGCCACTAAATTCACAGCAATGATGACTTCGGAATAAAGCTCTTAAGACTACAGGGAAGCAGCCCTTTCCTCTCCTGTCAGGTCTTTCTCAGAGTAGGCACCTGTCCTGAGACTATCACATGGTCATTTCTGGGCTGCACAAATTACTGAGCACAAAGGAACAGAGGAAGGGGCCACACACGTCAAGTCATGGGACATCTCCACCAAACATGTCGGACTGCTGTTGGTGAATGTCTTAGATGCCTTTTCTGGTTGGGCCGGATGCCCTCGTGTATCTGAAGAACTAATCTGAAAAGAGGCTGGCAAAGGACTTCCTCAAGCTCCGGATGGTCTCCGCTTTGGCTTCATCTTCATTGGCTGAAGACCGGAAGAAGGAGGACTCAGAGAAGCTGAACGCATTTGTCAGGGACTGCGACTTGCTTGAAGATAAAAACCAGAGAGAACATGAGGAGGGTGTTCCTAGTGAGGCAGCGAAGGGCTGTGACATGAAGGTACATAACAGGTACTCCCCATTCCCTCCCCAAGGAGAACAGGGTAGCAGGAGACGGCAGGGAGGGCTGTGCTGGGCATTGGGAAGCCCTTCACTACTTCCTCACCCTCAGTGCGGCTGAAACAGGAAGGGGTGGGAGTAGTGTGGGGACCAGAGAGAAGGGCACGAGAGAAGGGGAAAGAGGAAGAATGGGTAACTCAAAGGCTGTGTCTTTTGTTTGAGGCTAAAAGTCCCCAGCTCCTAAGTACAGATCTGAGCAGCTCACACCCTTTCCCTTTGATGAAAACAGATGCCAGCACTTGTGGGCTCCTGGCCTCTTTTTTTCATCCACTGACAAGATGGACTCAACTTCAGAGTCTTGGTTCTGTCACAAAGTTATGTCTGGCCTCAGGCAGGTCATGTGTCACACTCTGGCCCTGGATTTTTCATGAGTGGCATGAAGATTTTGATAAAATGATGACCTCTGGGTCCTCTAGGTTCCTTCTATTTTTCTCTTATTTCAAAGGAAGCTTCAGCTTGATCCCCAAAGTCTAATGCCTCAATATCCCTGGTTTTGCATTCTTTTTTTTAAAGATAGGATCTTATGTAGCTCAGGCTGACCTCGAACTCCCTGTGTAGTTGATGATCCCTTGGGTGCTTCCTAAAGGACTTGATGATAGGCATGTACCACAACACCTTGTTTTATTCAGTGCTGGACCTTAAGCCCAGGATTCTGACTTCTCTAGCTTCATGTACCTGTTTTTAGTGTGATCACAGTCAACTCTATAGTCTTTCTGAGAGGAACCTTAATATGAGGTTTGTGGAGTTCAGGGTATATAGGAGTAAAAGAGACACTTTATCAGACCATGATTGTTATGCAATATTATAATGAAAAAAAACCCAACCACCTTACACACACACACACACACACACACACACACACACTTTAGGAACTTATTTTTCAAAAACAAAAACCATGAAGGCTGGGCTGGGGGAAAGCCAACACCACAATAAAACACGAGGTTTGGCTTCCCTGGCTGCCTGGCTTGTCTCTTGATTCCCACTGGGTCTTTCTGGCTCTAGGACTCCTCTGGGACCTCCATCCCTCTCCTGAATGCTGGGTGCATCCAAGAAAGTTGCACCTGTGTGTCATTCTCTCCTCCCACAGGGTCTGTGGACAGAAGTCCTGCCATTCATTAGGACTGGTGGTGACAAGCCCTAGCATGCTGGCCTCTTGGGAATACCTCTGCTCTCACAAGCAGAGGGCACCCGGTACACGCCTCCGGCTCACCATCAGAGGCTGGCTCTGCTCATCAGCTTCAGCCCAGAGGCAATAACAACCCAAAGATTTGCTTTTATACTGGGGCCCGAGCACGTATGATGATCCCAATCAGCAAGTGGAAACTGTTGAACTGAGGAGGTGACACAGCAAGTTGGATGTGAGCAGTGCTACTGGCTGGCTCTGAAGAGTAAGTGTAGCCATGTCTCCTCCATTGTGTATGGCCAGAAGGCCTGGAGAAGTGACCGTCTGGACACCCAAGCCCAACCCTGACTCTGCCACTGATTTAGACGGGTGGCTCTGAGCAAAGTTTTCTTCTATGTGCACAACTCAAGGGTGCTCACCTAGACTCTGAAAGTCCATGGCCTCTCTCTTGCTCCCTGAGGATTCACTATTGTACATCACTTTAAAGCAGTGGTTCCCAACCTTCCTAATGCTGTGGCCCTTTAATGTAGTTCCTCATGTTGTAGTGAACCCCCAACCATACAATTATTTTTCTTGCTACTTCATAACTAATTTTGCTACTGTTATGGATCCTAAAATCTGTGTTCTTCCCGAGGTCTTAGGTGAACCCTGTGAAAGGGTCATTGAAGGGGTCAGATCCCCCCCCCCCCAGGTTAAGAACCACTGCTTTAGACCTACAAGCAGGGTGGGACACCCCCCGCCCCGTGTCCCTGGAGCTGCTGCTGTCTCTGCTGAGTGTGGTGATGGAGACTGCATAGGGACACTAACACTAGCACAAGTGGCTCTGAGGAGTTGGGGGGCATACTGCCCCGGGGCCACCCTCCAAGGACAGAACTGCTGCTTCCTGAGGGCTCCCTGCAGTTCTCTGTGCAGCACAGCACTGTGGAGGGGCCTCTTGGTGGAACAATGTCTACTAGTTGCCACCCTTGTTACCCACACTTGCCCAGACAGAGCTGAAGGTAAAAACTGACATGGAGTTAACTACTTCCTCCTTTTCCTCTGGCAGCTGATTATATACTATTGAATCAGAAAGAAGAAAGACTTGAAGGCTTTTTTGTTTGTTTATAAGTTTAGGAGACATGCATATGGAAAAAAAGAGTGGGAGCCCTAAATTTGTTCAAGGCTAGACACAAAGGATCAGTAACCACTGCAATTCCTTATGAAGAAAGCGCTGGGAGTAAGAATCCATCTTAACCTGAGGCAAAATTTAATTTCCCTCTTTTCTCCCCTCCCAAGTCAATCTAATCATTCTTTTCACACACACCAGAAAACAAACATACACCCACAAATCATCACCACCACCATCAACCCCCCAAATCCTCAAACATCTGTGGCAACCTGAAGGTGGTTCTACTGTAGGTCAGAGGCCCACAGCCCATGAGGGGGGACAGGAGAGGGGGTAAGGAACTGCTGGGTTATCTTACTTGAGCTGTGGGTGAGGCTGGGCCTTCTGTGGTGGAGCAGCCTGAGGTGCCTGGGCCTCTGCCAGGGAGCTGCTGCTGGAGGATGCATCACCGTGGGTGGTGGTGGGGCCGCCCGGCCTCTGAGGAGCCGAGGAAGAGGAGGAGGAAGAGGAGGAGGAAGAGGAAGAAGATGGCAGTGATGGTCCCGAGGGGAGACGGCGTGGAGGCAGCACCTTGCCTGGGGGCTGCATTCCTTGGGGTTGCCCAGGGCCCCCTAGGTTCAGTACAAGAAAAACTTCATAATTTAACCATATCAAAGGTTTTTTTTTTTTTTTTTTTTTTTTTTTTTTTAGTAGAATCTATGTCTCAAATGGTGTGGTTAGACCATTGTTAAAAGGATATGCAATATTGTATGTAACTACCCAAGGCTCTGGGGGCTGTGAAGGGAGTCTTTAGACAAGACATCCTCACTGTACCTCCTCAGAGCCTCAGCAACTTAGTCACAGTGGAAGTCAGAAGGGCAGGGAAGAGGGCAGAGGATGGGAAAGCCCCACAGAGAAGCTCCCTTACAGGCGGTCTCTAGACCAAAGGGACTCTGCTCTGCTTCCCAGAACTCCTCAGAAGAAGCCACCCTGCTCTGGGGCTTCCTAAGTGCCCCAGATCTATATACACAGTGCAGGAGAGGGCAGGGGACAAACAGGAGAATAGGAGTCAGAACACCTAAGAAACATGAGTAAACATGAGTAGCACTTTCCTCAGCAAGACACCAAGCTTCTCTGGGCCATAACCACCTAAATGTCCTACCATTACATTTTAAAGATAGTAGTTGTTTCAAAGAGGACAACAGATGAGAGAGTTGTTCAGAAGGGATTCGGGCTTTCAGATCGCCAGTGCCTGACACTGTTTCCAGGACTCTGCCCTTCATCCTGCTCCAAGCCTGCAGGTGCCTGATTGCCACAGCCATCCCACCTGGGCTTCACTGAGTGTTAACTCCCACGACCGGGATCAACCCTTTCTTCCCAGGCACTCTTTGCCTGAGTGCCATCCTCAGGGGCCCAGCATGGCAAACCATTCAGGTGTGTGTGGGGAAATTCTCCAGACATCCAAACCTTAGTCTCCCCCAGGGATGTTGTGAGCACCATCTGGCAAACAGCCCCTTAATAACAATATACCTTTCACCCAATATGAGACACAGAACCATCAGATAGATGGCCTGTTGAGAAAAAAAGCCCTCCTTTGTCTAGGAGGACATATTTTTCAGAAGGGGATTCTGTACCTCTCTGAAGTCAGAAAGACCCCATGGACACACACTGACTGGTGGAAATGATTCCAATTGACCTGGAAAATCCAGTTTCTCACCCCAGAGTCTAAGCTCACTGGCATGCAGCAGCTAAGACTGGTTCTGTTAGATTCATAGAAAGCAGAACACCCCTATGTCCTCTGTAGAGGCAGAAGTGTGTCTAAGCTACACCCAGGATTACAGCTCGTTTCCCTTCTACGTGACAAGAGCTCTCCTTTATCATCAGTCACCAATTAATAGTAAGTTCTGTGACACATAACTAAAATACATATGTAAATATGTGAAATTCCACATCTTTAAGGAGTTCAGAGCCAAGTCAGCTAACCAGCTTCTGCCTCCTGAAGCTGGACACCAAGACGATTGATTACTCTGTTAGCATTATTCCTGGGCTGTTTCCTGAATGTCAAGGAATTCAGGTCGATAGCTCAGCCTCCTGGATCACAAACCTGAGTGCTCTCCCACCTGTAGTACAGAGGTAATCGAACAGCCAGAAACTTTACAACTTAACACTGAAGACAGATATAACTTTTCCTTTATTGCACATTGAGCTGTACAAGAGAATCACAAAAGGGAGATGCTTTGTCACACCTCCGGCATGGCTGAGGGGCTCCCAGCCAGGTCAGTACAAAAGAAGGGAACAACACTGGAGAAGAAATTGGAACGAAACACCTCAACAGAAATCCTACACTGTGACAGAAGTGTCCCCCAGGCCACAGAGTTGTCCCTTAGCATGCTGCCTGAGGGCACGTGATAGTCAGGTGCTGCTATCTGCGCGTGGCAGTGGGAGCTGTAATCAGCTTTTAACCCCCACCTGAGAGGCCTTGGCTGACGCCACCCTGTAGCCTGACTGAATTCAAATGGCAACTTTATATTTGTGGCTCACAAATGTCACATGAAAAGCACCTGGATGTAACACACTGATAACATGCAGAGAAGCAATACCACCATCAGCTCACCACTTGAACAAAAAAATTTAAAAAACAAACGAACAAAAATGTATTCCTCCATCCTGGGAAATTCCTGTATTCTCTTCTAGCATTTCTTTAGACCAGGAGGCGTTTAAGGTCCTGATTCTTAACCCACCTGGAAGTGCATGTGCATATGTGTGTGTATTTACAATAACTAAATACCATCTTCATCTAAGGGAAGGGTCACAGATGACGACACTTATACTGTATACCTTTCTCTAGAGTGTCAGAATTTTCCAGAAACCAAAAGGAAACAAGGGAATGTGCCCCTTGACTCAATGAAATATAACCAATACTGCTCACTCCTCAGACCTGGTAATCCAGAACCCAGCCATGTCACCTGCAAAGGTTGGGGACATAAAGGTAGAGCCAGAAGCTTTTCTTCTAAAAGGCAGAATGCTGAGCTCCCGTAAGGGTTGTGGGACTAGAGAAGGCCGCTTGGAACCCATTCCCAGCCTTGCCCACAGATGACAAGATGAGGTACTGACTCTCAAGTTCTGGCTTAATTAACAACTATGTCATCTGCCCAGGGCTCCTTGTGACAAGGAAGGACAAATACACAGGCAATGGTTCTCCAAGATATGGTGCCTCTGTCCAACACACCCACCTACATCTCAGACAGGCTTTTTCCAGAAAGCTCCCTGGTTTGGGGTCTCCAAAGAAGCCAAGGCTAAGAAGTAAGGTGGTCAGGCCCAGAGCTGTGTAGGCAGAATACCCACTCAGCTGGCAGGAGACACACACATTTGATCTGGTTTCATGCCTGGGGAATGGACATCTTCTCCTCAGACTATTGAGATTGGGCACTCCCTGCATTCTCTGTCCAGCTGGGGAATCAGCTCTGTTTATAAGTCAAGCCTTGAGGAATACACGGCAGCCCAGTTCCACAGAAGCACACACAGCCAACTTAGAAACAGCAACAAAGAAACAACTGCAGGCACTGAGATCAACACACAGAAAACACAAGCTCACTTAGATATTGCACATCTGCGGCCCTTTCTTTCTTTTTTAACCTTGTAGCTAATTAATAATGAAAACGCAGGGTACACGGGGTATAAAATACAGAACACATTCCTGGAAGCAGCTGGTTCTTTGTATTTCATCACTAAAAACACAAGAGCTCTACAGGCACAGCCAGCTTATTCACACACACTTGAACTGCACCAGACTGTAGCGAATGGACAAAGAGATGGATGCCTTCAAGTTCACTGGGGGGAACTATGAAAAGTAGACCTGGGAGATCTCTTAAAAGTGCTATCTATTTACCCTAGTCATGCAGGGAGGAAGTGAAACACAGTTCAGTGAAGACCCAAGCACTCGTGGAGGTAAGTGGGAGAAGGTGAGGCTGAGGGAAGGGGAGAAGCTGGGCTGTCTCTGTGGTGGCTGTTCCTCCCCATCCACCCCAGTGCTAGGATCTCACCCCTCAGTATGTGATGCTTTAAAAACACTAGCAAACCACCCAGAAGATAGTCACACTGGACTTAAGAGAGGCACGATTCTTTTGTACACTGTTGGCAAACAGCCCTGGAACCACACGTTATACAGAAGAACGTAGAAGCATTACAAGCACAAACAGGGACAGGTAAACAACCAGACAGGGGGCTGACACTGCATAGGAGAAACAGTCCAGTCAGCACTGAGAGGACACTGAGTGTACCACGGAGCATCTGCCGCTCCCCTCCCCGCCTTCCTTTCTTTTCTTTTTGTTTTTGGCTTAAGTTTTCTATTTTGAAAATTAACTATTGATCGCTTTAAGAAGCTTGGACTTGTTTTGGACCTACTGCAATGCCATTACAGTCGAGAATATACTGTAAACAACCTTGGGGGGGTGGCCGCTGAGGAGGGGTCTTGCTGGAGTCCAGTTCCTTAAGTGCTCCACTCTGGAAGACAAAAATAAAAAAAAAAAATACCACAAGAGATAAAACCAAAGCTCAAAGCAAACATCGAAGACAAGTGCAAGGAAGTCACACTGGGTCCGCTCAGGAAATCCTGACGTGCAGACCACCAAGGACCCTCAGCTTCTGGGCTGCTGCTGGCTCTGAGCTGGAAGTGTGGGGCTTAGAATTACTGACGGACACCCACGGCCTCCTCAAGCCTCTTCCATTTTGCTCACTGTAGACTCACCCCACCTGGTCTGTGCTTTGCTGTCATCCCACGCCCTGACATCCAGGTTCTATTTGTACTTACATTGTACCCAGCTTCTGAAAGGACAGCAACTGGGTTGTCCACGGCTCTCAGGGAGGGGTGGAAATGAGTTCTGGGGTAGGGTAGATGTATATGCTTGTATATGCGTGCTTTCTAATCGTGGTGAACTGTAGGCTGGGCTCAGTTCAGGGGCTACTGGGGGTCTGAGCTACTCTTCGGGCTAGGCTGTACTGCCTGAGAGAGGGGGGCCTGAACGAGGGTAAGATGCTAATAGTGGTAAAGTGCTCAAGGCCACGTTGTTTTGCTGTCTCAAGGTGCAGAGTTACAGTCTGCCCGACGACGGCATGGCTCCACTCCTACGCTTCCTCTCCTCCCAGCTGGGATTCTGATTATGTCCTGACAGGATCAAAGATGCATGTGACTTCGTTTGTCTCACACTTGTGTTTCAGGCGGTTCACGTTAGGGGTTTGTCTTCAGTGTGCCGGAAACATTCTAGAAAGCCAAAGTGTGCCAAGTGGGCCGATGGTGATGTCAGAGTGTGCGAAGTGGGCTAAATGTGCCTTCAGTGTCTCCCACTTCCCTCTCAGTGCCCCCAGGCCTGAAGATAAGGCCACAAGCCCTATTCCCACATCAGTTCTATTTCCCACCTGCTCCCCACTTTCCCTGTGGCTGAGGCTGGCCATGTCTCTCCTCCCACCCCCTGTGGCCACTTTTTAGCTCAAATACCCTTGAAGCAGAAGTGCTCTCTTCCCAGTATGCATTCAATAATGACATGAGTCCAACTGTACAGAAGTTTGCACAGTACCAGCACAAACTTTGCTGTGTCCTTAGTAACCCACAGCAGGGAAGCCCATCTTACCTGTCAACCACCTTCAACACCAAAACATCCCTTTCTTCTGAGCACCCTAACTGATTCCAGAAGACCTGCTCTGAGCTGACACTGAGATACACTCAGCAAGCAGTAAGCCAGTTGGTGGCCACCTATGCCACTCACACAACAGCGTTCCTCAGTTCCTCCCGCCTGGAGCCATCTCCTAATTACCAGATTTGATTAAGCATTTATCAGTTTTTAATAAAACTATAATTTCCTAATCCTTCCAACTCATCTCTCGAATCTTTGTTCCCCATGGCCACTGTTACACTCCTAAATCCTCTCCCTAAGTGTGCCATTTAATTTCTCTTGAAATGTTCTGAGTGTTGACCGTGTCCCTTTATGTGACCTCTCCTTTACACCTAACAATGGCTGTATGCAGTAGATGCTGCTATACCCAGATTCCCAGTTGCTTCAGCACTGTTGGAATTGACCTCCCTAGCTTTCAGTTCCCTACATGTCCTAAAAATGCTAACACCTTTTTATCCCAACCTTATTGGTTGGTCTCTTTCCTAGGCCATATGCTCAGTGCCACGGCCTTTCATTATCCAAGACAGAATCTCGGGCATGGGGCAGCACAAGGCAAGCCTGAGAAGCACCTACATTGGCTCTTGCCAGTACTCTCCTCCCTCAGGCCTCACAGAAGGCACTCGCCATGCAGGCTGACCCTGGCTCTCCTCAGTCACAGAAATACACATGTGAGACATTCAAGGATAAAATGAGCCCCAAAGTGCCCTTCCCAAGGCTTTGGGGAGAGAGGCCCCAGAGGCAGTCCTCAGGGCCAGAGCCTGGGAATGTGCCTTTGCTACCCTGATGGCGCCTAAGGAGCTTCTCCTGTCCCTGGTTCCACTGAGGCTGTGGATGGAAGACTTCTCGGGGGCTGAGGGAAGCCAGGAGGAGAGTCCCATAGGACTGTCCCTTGCCAGGCTGAGACACTCTGGCTCCTCCTACAAGCTTGCTGTCTGCTAGGGGCTGAGGGCTTATTCCCTATGGGGTTTGGCTACCACGGGATCTGTCTCCAGTCACCAAGAGCCTCCTGGGATGCTGAATTCCACAGAAGTCTGGCCACTCTGGCGTCACTGCCAAAATTTGGCGTAGGGCCAGCCCAAGGCAGGAACTCGTGGTCAGCCTGAATAGCAGAGTTTCTCTCAGGAAGCTGGTTGACTCAAACAGGTAAGAATGTTTCCTTCAGCTCCTGTGGCAAGCTGCACATGAATAGGGAGGAGGAGAGCAGCCCTTTAACTGCTGACGAAATGAAGCCCACGAAACCCTGAGCTTTTGGAGCCACTGCAGATGGCAGTCAGTCAGATGCCTCTGCCAAAACTGATGTGGCTGAAGGTGCATTTGTGTCTTAAGGGGCGGGGCTCCCTTCTTGCTTGGTCAGGCCTCATTAGAAAGCAGTCATCACTCTGGGAACCTCCTTGAAGGGGTGCATTGGCGGGGTCTGTGAAGAGACAGGGATTGAGAAATTGGAAGCACTTTATGAGATTTGACAAGTTACATCTCTGAGTCTCGGTGTCCCCAAATGGTCAGACTACAAGGATTAAATGATGATGCGACCCTGGCAGCGCCAGAGTTAGTGTCAATCATGTTAGTGGAAGCCTAGGTAACAGTGACTGTCTCACCGTGAGAACTCTTCAACTAGCACCCAGAAAAGCTCTGGCTGGAGACACTGTATAGGGGATGCAGGTTGTCACAGGCAGATGAGGTCTGCTGGCTTCTCCGGCTCCAGGCTCCCACTAACTCTTTGTGCACTTTTGAGTTCTTTGGATGACTGAGGTAAGAGATAAGCCCTTCTTAGCAGTGCAATCTTGAGGCAAGAAAAGCCCCAGGGCAGCTGGGCCTGAGCAAAGATAGTCTGTAGGCATAGGCTTTGAGGGACTCGGTGAGGAGAGCAAGTGCTGCCCATTGAGGCCTGGTAGACTAATTAATATCCTGCTCTGCTGGGTCTGTGGGGCTTTAGCAATCAAAGGACCCAGGGGGCAGGAGAGATGAATGTCGCATGACACAGCTGGTGAAGTGATAGGTGGAACATCTGGCTATCAAGGGAGGACAGCGAGTTTCCTCATACGGTACCACAAGTACCCAGGTTTCCCTTTCTTTCCTTTCCCCTCACAGGCACACTGAAAAGTCCTGGTGCATGGTATGACACAGAACCTCCTGATCTGGGGGTCAGAAGATCTAGCTCTCCTTAGCAGCCAGGTGACTCTGGATAGGTCATCTTCATTGTCTCTCCTTTTTTTGCGAACACGTACAGAATCATGAGTCCCATATCTCACATAAAGGTTTTGAGGCTTAAAAACATCAAATGAGCTTTATAAACTGTAAAGTCCTAGCTAGTGAACGATATAAGGCAACATTGTTGTTTTTATTTAAATAAGAGTAAATCTACAGTGTGAGAACTACATGTATCAATGGAGAAGACATTGCCAAATATCTTCTTGTCATCTTGTGCATATGGTAGTTCTTATGTGGGGGATTTGGGTTGGGTTAAACCTTGCCTTCTCTCTGTATATCACTGAGTTTAGTTTGGGCAAGATCCAGTCAATTGCAAATCACTGGCCTGAGAGAGAAACCTAGCTCAGGCTGAAGATCTATGGGGGTTTTGCTAAAGGTACATCTAATTTTCCACCCTGTGGCTTTTGTTAGAAAGACTGGCAGAGGAGCTCCTATCTAAGTGAGGCCCCAACAGGATGGAAAGCTGAGGAAGGAAAGACACTGAGTGACTCAACTTTTGAGAATTGTTGGCTTAACACCAGCTGCCCCCACCAGAAGGAAGGCCTGTGCTTGCTCAGCAAATCTGAGACAGGAAATTGGGAAAGGGTCCCAGGGTCTGGCCCCAGGAAAGGGGCCAGGCCAAGCTCCTTGCTGGCCACGCCACAGAACTATTCTGATCAGCTCCCCCAGGCCTTGCTTCCCCGGTCCAGTACTCCAGGGAGAATGAAGCAGCAAGAAGGAATGTGGTCAGGAGGTTGTAGAGCAAAGGGGACAGTATGTTTTCAGCACCTTGAGACCTCTCTGGATCACCCTTTCAGTTGCCAACCCACCCCCTCATTCCTCTGCAAGGGTATAAAAGGTATCCAGGGATGAGATGATGCCCCTTCCTTCCCAGGGGAATTACTCTGTGGGCGAAGACCATTGCCTGGATAGTGGCCCTCCCATAACCTGAGGACACCAGAAATGGTCCGCAAGTCCTATGGGGGCTCTGAGGATCAGGTCACCCTAGGTCAGAATGTCAGTTTTGAGTGATTAAAGATGTCCATGAAAGTAAAGACAGTCCCAAAATAACCAGTTTCTCTTAATAGTTCGTTAGGGGATCTAGTCACTGGTGGCTTTATCTGAACCTGCCCCCAATCTCCTGGAGTTCTCAGCTCCTACTCACTGGGGAACATGTTCTCTCAAGCCAGTCCTGCTGTGGGAAGCAGGAAGGCCTTGGTTTGTCCTAACTTTACCTCTTAGAACAAGTGAAATAGCCCTGATGTGGGACTGGAGGGAAGGTTGTGCCTCTCCCTAATTATCCACTCCTGCAGGCTGTTCTCAGAGTGAAGAGATCCCTTCTTCTCAGTCTTGGTCTCCACGTACAAGTTCACAGAAAAATTTATTTATCTTATGTGTATGAGTGTCTGCCTACATGTATGTATGGGTGCCATGTACATGTTTGGTGGCCACAGAAGCCAACTCCTATAGATAGCTGTGAGCTAGGAACCGGACCTGGGTCCTCTGCAAGAGGAGCCAGTGCTCCTGAGCACTAAGCCATCTCTCCAGCCCCCAGTCCTTTATTCTAAAGTCTTCCCACTACCTCTCCCAGGCCTGGTGGTTACACGCAGCCTGGAGCACAATACTCTAGTTCTGGAAGATTCTGAGAGCTACTTGCTTCATTAGCTCCCACCCATCCTGTCACCACCTCCCCACCCAGTAAGTCACTTATCCTGCTGAAATCTGAACATTAATGTGACAGTCACATGGTCCAGAGCAGCAGTTTCTGCTCTCAGTATCGGTGACTTGATTCCTTAATACAAGGTCAAAGCCTGTCTTCCAGCAGATTTGCCTCTGGGACCATTTCTAATCCGTGACGGCATCAGAAAGCTAAAGACATTGAGTCATAGCCTTCTGGAAACAGCTGGTAGTCAAGTGAAGTTCCCTTAGCTTACAGTTTTGTTTGAGACAGAGGTCCATGTCTACTAAGCTAGCATTGAATTTGCTGTATAGTCAAGGCTGACCCAGAGCTTTCGATTCCTGTTCCTCCACCATAAGAAGGCTGAGAATACACCTGGCGTATGCCTATGCTGGGGACTGACCCCAAGGCATACACACTTGAGGTATGGTATACGAAAACTGTGCCAGCTGCACTACGTCCTCTGACACAGTTCACTTACTTTTGTCCACACAGTAGATGAGCTACAAGCCCCAACATCCTGGTCTCTCCTCTCAGTTGGAATCCATCCTGTTATACTACCACCCTTGGACCAGAAGCAACATTCAATGTGTTATCTGACCAGTTCAGGGAGAGAGAGAACTTCCTTTTATGCCAGATGCACATCAATGCAGGTCAATGCTTCCCAAGGCCTGGTCTTAAATTTGGTCTCTACGGACCTCATCCGCAAGCCAAACAGGGAGCTGGCAAAATACATAACAATGGGGCAGGTCCTGATTCACTGAATCAGCATCTGAAGTTCTGGCCACCTGAAGGTCTCTGCCTTCTTTCTGGGAGTCTGGAAGGCAGCTCTCAGCTCTCCACAGCCCCAGCTTCAGGCCTGTCTCAGATCCTGATGATTCATCTCTCACTTCTCAGGGATTTCCCAATTGTAAAGCTGTTCTCAACATATTCAGTGGCCCTGGGTACTGGATTTTTCCTAAGCCCTAGAGATGAAGCAGTAATCATGTTTCTACTCTAAATGGCTGAGTATGTTTGGGGGATAGCAGGGGTACCGGGAAAGAGGCTTAGTATGGACCACAGAGGCTGTGCAATCATTGACCACCAGGTGTCACTGCCACCCTGAGAACAGCACACCAGTGTAGAGGTTTCCTTGCATGGGACAGCCTGGAGGCTAACATTGACAGCCAAATCAAGCTTTGGTGATGTGGTCAATGCCTCCCTGATTCTTGGGAGGATGCAGAACATTTAGCTAGCTTATGTTTTCAAGTCACACGTTTTCTGGTCCTCCTCTATATTACTGGGCAAAGAGCAGATCATGGGGCTATGTGATTCAAGCAGGAAGTTCTCATTCAGCCTGTGGTTCCTGGTCACAAATGAAGCTAACGAGAGTGGCTTGAGTGAGGAGTGGCACACATGGCACCTGCGGGGCTTGGCGGGAGATGTGACATGCAGGCTGGGACCCTGGCAATGACTCTTGGTGATATCTCTTCTGCTTGCATGCTACCAAGGGTCCCTTCGGATCCTGACATGTACTCCAAATAGGATGATGGGGCCATCAAAGGTGTTGATTACTAATAGGGACACATCATCAGTTATGTTCTAGGAAGCCTACCACAGGGACAGATAGTAAAAGCAAATTGCTGGATAGGAATTTAGTAACAGGTTGTTACAAATGACAAGGGTAAACTATTCCTAAATGCAGAGGTATTAAAAAATAGATTTATATTTGTTATTGTGGTTTACATTTTCTATAGACAACTAACTGCAACTTTGGCAAACTGCTTTCAACCTCCTTTTTCAGAGTACCCGTGATGTTCAGTCATGTACTGCATAACAATATTTAAGTCAATGATTGACTACATATATGCTGGTAGGCTCAGGAAATTACATTGCTAGTGATGGCCTCTGAGTTTGTATAGGCCTGCACTGTATTGATGAAGTCACATGAGATCAAAACTCTCCGGGAGTACCCCAGTTGTTGAGCCCTGTGTGACTACAGTCAATGGCTGCTAGATTCAGGGTGCTTTGCTAAGCCCTTTGGATGAAATGGTGAGCAGATTCCTGTTTTCAAAGAGCTTGCATCCTGGCATGCGTGATGAACAAAGAGGAACAACAATCTCCCCTGATAGAAAGTGGGAAAACACAACTCCAGGAGGGAGAGGCAGCAGTTGCTGAGCAGGTGGCAACTTTGGGTGACTGAAGAAATGTTAGTTATACCGTCGTGAAAGTTTCTTTACCAAAACAGTGAGCTGTGCCAAAAACAAAAGAGGGGAATCATTTTATAGATTAGCATGGCTAGGACACGGGACACAAAATGTAGGAGGGAACGTGGACGAAAGGTAAATGAGAGCCTATGTAAACAGCTTGGGGAAATCTAGGCAAAGGGCAGGGATAGGGTGTTGGTGGGAAAGCAAGAACTGCGCTTTGGCTCTGCTGTACGCAGACAGGCAAGTGAAGGTATTACGTGGGCAATAGACACGTGGTTTGCAAGGAGCGGTCAAGGCAGGAGACAGAGGATGGTTAAGCTCACCAGGGACTTTACAAGTTCAGGGTACATCTAGAGATTTATCAGAAGTGGGAGGATCAGAAAAGAAAGCGGGGAAGGAAATGTTATGATCAGGCTGCCCTGATTTAAGTTATTCCACATTGGATAAACAGTTGGATTTTTTTAGACTGTGCCTTGTTCTGGGGGACTCCATTTCATAAGATGAAGGACATCTGTCCCCTTGGGTGCATATACTCACATCACCTTCTGTCCAGCACCATCTACTTGGCATTAACTAACAAAGGACTGTTCCTGGAGTAAAAAGGATGCCAGCCTATAAATTTATCAAGGTGCATTAAATCACACCAGGGAAACCGAGCCTAAGAAAGTATCAGACTCAACTAGACAAGAAAAGATATAACTCTCTCACCGGTCCCAGAGGTAGATTCCCAGAACTGCAGTGGTAACACCCCCACCTCTACCCCCCACTAACCTGTCATCTGACCCGCTTGTGTATGCACTGAGGACTGGCAGACAGAGAACTCGTGACTATCTTTGGGCTTCAACTCAGTCCCCACTGTCCATCTGGCTGTTCAATTTCCTTCAGCCTACATGACACAGACCTGCATTCATCACTCTGTTTGCTCCTCCCTCTAGACCTATCCTGCCCCTTTGCCTCTGCATTCAGATTCAACTCCACACTCCACGTTCAGACCTGCAGCTGACACCTACAGCTGAAGTGACAGCTGCTTCTTCAGCTTATCAATAGAGACTTTATTTACATTCCTATCAGCTCCCTCTGAAAAGCTCTTGATTTTAACCTAGTGTAGCCATTTTTTTTATCTACATACCCACATAGAGAGATACTGCATGGTGTGTGATGCACAATCTTAGAGTTAATATTTGTAATTAAGATTGCTGTGAGAGAGCTGGTGTTGCCATAAAGAGGTGGGGATATCTGGTGAACTGTCTTCACTAAAAGCATTACACCCTGTAGATTTACTGCCATTCAATACATTCTGACGTGTGGATATGAACAAACACGTCTGTCTGCTTGACATTACGCACTCAGGACAGTAAGTCAGTGAGGTAGAATGAGAAACAAGAAGAGTGTGGTGGCAGAGGCTCATCACAGAGCGCCTTGAGGGAGTCAACTGTATCACATGTAGGTGAATGAAACCAGGACAAGAAGTGAAGTGACAATCAGACTTGGTGGCATGGAGACAACTCAGCTAAGAGCAATTTCAGTGGCATGGTAGCCATAGAATGCAGACAGAATGCACTGGGAAAATAAGGTCTGACAAAGACATGCGAGTGGATAAAACAGAGTGAGCAGCAGCTAGAAGGGAGTAGGCTTGAAGAATGTTTTAGAGTGCTTTGTCTTTTCATGGTAGATGTTTACATATGACTGTGACCATTCAGGAAGGATAAACTAGTGAAGGAAAAGAGAGGGGACAGTTCAGAGGGAAAGGTGAGGTCTGGTCTAGATCCCAGGTGGTGACTAGGCCTTAGAAACAGATTCCAGTGAGATCCAGTGCAGGGAGGTGGGGAGGTGGACCACCGGAAAAGAAGGCAGCTGCTCCGAAGGTGTGCCTGTCCCTGAGCCTGGGCTTAGAATGGCGAATGTTTTCTCAGTCATCAGCAAGAAGTTCTTATCTAAACAAAACAGGGTCTGGAAATGTGAGCAGTACAGTTGTAGCTTCAAGGCCCAATCTCTGCATCCTGTCAGATGTTGGACTGGTTTCTGGGCAACCTGAGGTCAAAGCACAGACTCAGGAGCAAGTTAATACAGGGTACAGAAGATACCAGGCAGGCAGGAATTCAGTCCCCACTTCTATTTAGGACACAAACAACCTTTGAGCAGGAACCATATCTCATTCACTGCCTAAGTCTTAAGGTTATTAGGCCTTCATTAGGCAAGGAAAAATGCAGAGCAAGCCAGGGGCAGAGGCATTCGGGAAACTTGCTATATTAACTTAATCATGTGTGCAGGGAAGAACTTGACCTTGCCTAAAGAGAAGCTTGGCTTTGGAGTCAGGCTTCCAGGAAGTAACCTCTAAATTCCCATGATTTCTTGAAGAATCAAAGTATCATTTTGATTCACAGTGGACTCCTTAGGCCACATATATCAGTTTGCCATCTAGGGAGGGAGGGATGTGTGGATAGTTTAATCAGATCAATCAATTAGGGTTAGGTGATGAAGTCCCTGCAATGACTCTGAACAGTGACATTCAGGTGGCCCCTCTGGTTGGTAATATCCCTGAGAGTTCTCACGTGTAGATTCAGGGAAAGAGATAATGCTCTACGGGCAGCAGGAGCTTTAGGACCTTTTCAGCTTCGTCACTATGCACTTTCCTGTGGCTTGGTTTTGATCAGAACTGTTTTTCACAACATGCGGTGACTGTGACTACAATTCTCAGTGAGTTCCCTGGTGCCTGCTGAACTCTATTAGAACTCCAGAACTTTCAGTTGATCTCAGAAGGGAGGGTGGTCTTACTGAGTAATGTCTTCTATTAAAGTCAACCAGGACTTAGTAAGCCGTTATGGAGGACTATGCCCTCAGATTTTGTGGTCTGGCTAACTGTAGGTGACCCTGGTATTGGATGGGATCTAGCAATCACCCGTCTAACTCTATTTCACAAGTGAGAAACAGTCTGGAGAGGTTGGGAGGGAGGGTGTGTTATAACAGGGGAGGGAATCACCTCTGAATATCCTTATTTCCAGTGAGGTCTGCTAAGATGCTTACACTGAAAATATTTATTGTTTGTTTAAAGGGGGAATATTATGGTTTGGATATGATTTGGATGTTGTCCCCTTTGGGTTCCTGTGCTGAAATTAAGCCTTCAATGTGATTAATAGGTTATTGTTAACTATTTACAGAGACATTCTAGGATCTGGAAGGTAATACTGGGACCCAAACATCTTGAATTCATTCCATTTACAAAATTATAAAAGTTTGTAACCACTAAGTGATTTATCAAAGCCAGATGTCAGAAGAAGGGAAACGCTCACCAGAGGTAACAGATGGTGTGGCACTGCACAATGCCATCCTCAACTTGGGTATCCCAAAGAGTGAGCATCTCACCTCTGTTAGCCCAGAAGCCCCATTTTCTCTACAATTAATAAGGATGGAAATATTCCACTCCCCCACCCTCAAATTTATTATGTCTCACTGCAGAGATCTGACTGGTCTGGCATTCAATTTATAGACTAGCAGAGATCCGCCTGCCTCTGTCTGTCTGTCCATTGCTGTGATTAAAGGTGTATGCCCACTGGACCTGGCTCCAGGAAAATTTTAGAGCACAAAAGATACTTAGATTGGATCGCCCATGATAGAGGAATAAACAGACCCAATTATCAACTGTCACGTTGTTTCAATTTAATCAGTTTTGGTGAAAATTTTTATTATACATCATATTTCTACCTTAAAAGGTATATATACTAGTGACTAAAATAACAAATCTTTTGGCAATTCAGGTTCATTATCCTAAATATTAATCTATGATTCTGCAATGCTCAAGTGTTTAGGGCAAGTAGCCTCTACCCTAAACAACCTAGTCTGATTTTCCCTGCCAGGTATAAACTTTCATCCCTTTATTCTTTCTCACTGAAGGATTTCTAGAAGGCTGCTAGCTTGCTAGTGAGTGCAGTGTAATCTTGGATGGAAATCGCTCATCTCCACATAACATGCCGATGCTTTTCCAAGCCTCAAACTGTAGGATCCAGATCCAGGTTGTGCGTCTTGCGTATGTTATCCTTCCAGGGTGCGTCACGTTGTTCTGCTTTATGTTAGGGATTTTTCTTCTTTTAATTCTCACAAAACTCTAGGGATATAGGCTATGGTCACCTTCTCTTAACTACTACTATGGGCCTTGTCCAAAGTCATAAAGCCAACAGATGCAGGTTTACAATTCAGATTTGATGTTCATTTCAAGATGGACACTCTACACAATTCTATTTCTATTTCTATATTTCTATTTATATCCCTATAACTCTTTCAAGTTGAATTTTGAAGGAAAGGTTTCTAAGAGAACCTAACAAAAATGGCAAAACAAGCTTCATTAAAGGAAAGTGACTCCTCACAAAGTTACACAGATGCTAATGGGAAAAGTTCACTAAGACTCAGTTCTTTGATTCATTGTTAACATTCTTTTTTTTAAAAACTTTTTTTTATTCGATATACTTTTTATTTACATTTCAAATGATTTTCCCTTTTCTTCTTACTACACTAATATATAGACGTTCAGTGAAGAGAGTCATAGAGACACTTATGAAAAATGAGATAACTACCCTCATGGGCTCAGAACTTCAGGCCTGAGGTCTTATCTGTTCTTTGGAGTGTTGTAGAGCTCCTGGGCCTAATGTTCTACACAGGTTTATGTGAATTTTCCAGTAAACCTACATCTGACTGTGAGGAGAGTCACATATCACACCAACTGAGAACAGTCACCTTCTCTCAGAGGAACAAAAAGGATTTCTAATTTGAATTTTACTTTGTCAGTCTCCCCGACAACAGGGGACTGACTTTTCCCCCTAAACCAGTAGCCTACTCAGAAAATTGCTACTCCACACATGGATGTCCATCAGAGATCCCCTAGTTCAAAACAAGACACCCTGAGACATAGAAGAAATGGGATGTAGCTCCCTGGAGTCTTCGAGTTCAGGATGAAGATCTAGTACCCTGTCTCTGCCCAGTCCTGGAGCTAATACTGCAGACTGATACAGGGGGGGAGGGCCTCTAAAAGGGAGATAGTTGAAGATAACCCAGAGAGGAAGGAACCAGAGAGAAGGAAGAGAGAGAAGCGTGAATCCCAGCACATATCTGACCTCTTCTTCCTCCTAGAGCCACAGTGTCTGGAACAGAGGCTCATGGCTCTGCTGGGTCTCTTTGCAGTTCCTTACCTGCGGCTGCTGGGTGGTTAAAGGTCTCTGTGGAGACAGGGCAGGAGTCCTGGACAATAGCTGGTTCATCTTGCTGATGACCAGGTCAGTGATGAGTTGTCTGTCCTCCACTTGGTGCTCTCCAATCAGTGGCATGCTACAGTCCATGACCTGGTGGAAGATGTGGCCCAGGTGAGGAAGAAGTCTGGTCCCTCTATACTATGTGGGAGTGGGTACAGTTTAAGTCAGCAGAGTGTGTTGGTTAGCTAGAATGGTGTTCCTCAGCAGACACAGGAACCATTTGTTCCTGCTGCAAACATCTGCCATGACCCCTTTCCTTTCCCTCCTCCTGGACAGGGCTCTGAGATGCTACCTACTGGAATTGGAAAGAAGAAAATATCAAGGAGAGGGCACAGCCTGGGTCTGGAAGCTCACAGGGAGAGGAGCAGGAGGACATGGAAGGGAATGCCTTAAGAGTAGGCCGTTTTCATCCTTTAATGCTTCAGTCTGTCTCCAAACACTCTCTGCTTGTTAAACAGACAGATTCCTGTCCTTGCTCCTGACCAGTACAGTTTCTCTGCTTGCTACTGATCTTGATTCTTCCTGTATCTGAGGTAATGTGTCCTTCCTTTAGGAAACGTCTGCCTTAGGAGACTCAGAGACTTTGGTGGTCCAACTCTCATTTGCAGAGGATAAGCAGGCTTACTGGAGAGGGTGATATGGTTATCTAGACAGCCCCATGCTAAGTAGACTATGGAGTGAATTTTGAATCTAAAACCCACTTTGGCCTCCTGATCCTGGTATTCCAAAACACCAATTCCTTTAGTCCCAGGAAGACTGAGCTCAGTGAGGTGGCAGAGTGGTATTCACACTGCCATAGCTTTCTCTTTAACAGGTGAAAAGAAAGTTAGCCAAGCTTGGTTAGGGGACCAGGCAGAGTAGTACAGTATCTCCAAGGCTAAGAGATGTTCAAAAGAACCACCTGTATCCAGGTGCCCAAGTTGACACTGGTTCACCATAAGCAGACATTCACAGCAGCAAGGGTCCATTTCTTCACTTACTAAAGTGATTAGGTTGGACTGAATAATTCTCAAAGGTGGCTTTCTCAGAATAAACAAATGATACAGTCACTACAATGCCCCTATAACAAGGCAGGCTGGGAACCAGGACCTAGATGTGCTATCTGTTGCTCATTGTAAAGCTTGGCCAACAGTTCTCTACTTGGAGAGGAAGCTTGCTATACAGATCTGGACCTTCATAGCTAGAGGACTCTAAATGTAGTATGGGATGCTCACCCAATGTTTGAACCAAGATTCTGCTCCTAGCCTGGGTGTTCCTACATACTGATCTGTTCACTGGGACAGACTTACCTCAAAAATGTAGTCTTTGCCATCTTTGCCATGCACAGCTTTGACTGCACAGATGTCCAGGCCACCAAACATCTCAGAGCAGGCATCTACCCAGAGCTTGTACCTGGAGGGAATAGAAAGATGTCCTAAGTTTAAAACATTAAGCTCACATCAAACGTACACTTTTGGTAAGGTCTTTTTGCCCCAACCTTTCCCATCCCTCACCTCCATTCATCTTCCCCTTCCTTTATTCTATCAATCACAATCCTTATTTATGGTGCCCCCCCTTCCTGATCCCCTGAACCTATAAGTATTTCTAAGCCTAGACTTAGCCTCGCCTTGTCTTTATGGGAGCTTCTATGGTACATAAGCTTTATCTCTGTGACAGCATTTGATCTGGCCCTGTCTGATCTGGTTTACTGGCTGTCAGAGCATCTGTGCTTTATTATTATTGTCTACACAGAGCTTCCCCCTCTTCAGATGTTGCTTTTTTCTAACATGTCTTTGTTGGCAGCTTCCTTCCTATGTGAAAGGATGGACATCTACTCACCGGTCTGACATGGCAATCTGTTCCAGCATGGCCGAGCCAGTGTTGGTCTTCCAGTTCCCTGAGATGGATGTTCTCCTGAAACAAGTCCCCACCAGGAAAGGACAGGCTGTGAGCCACACCGGTAAAGTGCAGGAGTTCCAAAACTGCAGACCACTGGATCAGCCCTGCATTCCCTACCAGAATTCCCCTGAGAAGCCACAGTCTATCTGTTGGGCCTAGAGTCACCTATGATGCCTATGATTCTCTCAACAAAGGCAGCTCTGGCTCCATGGAGCCTATCCCAATTTATTCAACCAAAGGAGCTCTTGCTCTATTTCAAACCCCTATAAAAAACTACCTATACTTTACTGGTAATCTTAGGTCTACTTAAGACCCTAGTCTTAATAGAATCCTACTAGCCCTCATGAATATCTCCCACAATCATTACCTGGACATTCTTTTAACAGTTACTCTCTGAGGGTCTCTAGAATAGTAGCAGTTTGACCCTGTTGAGTCAGTTTCCCTTTTGGGCTTGTCTAGCTATCAAATAACTGACATACCAAGAACCAACCTTTTCTATGTTGCGCTTCACCCATGAAGTGGTTCTATGCAACCACTTCACAGTTTAAGTAGAGCCAACTAGTTCTGGATAAGTAGGAGTTGGATGGCCAACTTTCTGGATCTTGATTTGCCCTTGACTGGCTGGGTGACCTATAGGTGACTCTACCTCTCCGACCCTGTCTTGACTATGAACACAGGGTTGCCAGGAGGACCAACTGGACAGGCTTAGGTAAAGAGAGTGATTTCTATTGCTTAAGTTATCAGCCTTCACCTGATAACCCAATCAGGAGGGAGGAGGAACCTAGGGGACAGAAATCCTCCTTTTATGATGGAGGCTCAGAGCCGCCACATGCTGTCATTAGCACTCAATGCTATGTGGAGGGTGCTGGTGGCAGCTCCCAGGTGTTTCCTCCATGATGAGCTGATTCCAGACACTAAAAACCCCACAAACACGGCCTTTTCCAGAGCTTTATGGAGATGCAGCAAGTGAACTAATGGGATGTCAATAATCCTCACATGTGAACAACATGAAATACTTTCCAAAGTGCACCTCACTAACCCCACCCAGCCCCTATGGACTGGAGGTGGAATGCTGTCCAGCTTTACAGATAAGGAGAATAAGACTCAGAAGAGTTCTTGCCTGTGACTGCATATTTAGTGAAAACAGATACGAGATTTTTAAAAGTCTAGGAAATTTTGGTTCCTAGCTGGTGATAGGAACCAAGTTGGTTCCAGCATAATATCCTTTCCCATATACCTACTACCAGGCTCAGAAATGAGCCAAGATTCTCTAAAGCTAAATTATACCATGGATCAACAGCACTTAACAGATAGCTACAGAATAGTCCATCTAAGAAATAAGAAATCTGGCTCTCAGAGGCCCAGGAAGCCTCTCAAATCAAGCGCACACAGAGGCCACTAAAGCAATCCTTAACAAAAAAAGAATGAAAGAAAGAAAGAAAGAAAGAAAGAAAGAAAGAAAGAAAGAAAGAAAGAAAGAAAGAAAGAAAGAAAGAAAGAAAGAATTCCTTATTTCTTATCAGACTATAGTGGAATAAAACTAAAAATCAAAAGCAAGAGAAATCATGGAAAATCCACAATTATGCGGCAAATAAACACTTTGGAATGAATATCGGCTCACTGAAGCGATCACAGGAGAAACTAAAAACCTCCTCAACTCAAATGAAATCGAGAGTGCAGCTGGCTAAAAGCTCTGAGGCACAGCTAAGGCAGCTCCGAAAGAAACTCATGGAGCTGAAGTCCTGACATTAAAGCAAACAGACAGACAAAAAACCATCAGCTAGGTCTCAAGTAAATAACTTAATGATGTACCTCAAGACCCCAGGAAAGCAAGAAATCAAACCCAAAATGTAGTAACTGGTAAGAATGGAGATTAGGGTGGAAATTAAGAAAACTGAGACTAAAAGAGTAATAGAACTGCAAATTTAAAACTTGGCTTTTAGGAAAGTACTAAGCAGAAGAAATAGAAGACTCCAAACAACAAAAGTAGACGAAAAGGAAGTCTCGACAAGAGACTCTAGCGATAGTCAGGGGCCATTAGAGAATATGTTGAAAACTTTATTCTACAAAGCTAAAAATTTAGAAAAGTGAATAAATTTCTAAAAGAACATATGGCCAACTAAAATTAAATCAAAAGATATAAATATTGTAAACAGATCTACAACAAGCACATGATTGAAGCAGTAATTAAGTGTAATTAGAAAGAAAAGCAGGGACCAGATGGAGTCACTGCTGACGTCTATAAAGATTTTAAGAAAGACCTGAAATCAATACTTATAAAACTCACAAAAATAGGAAAGAAAGGGTTACTAAAATTTTGATCTCATTATACAAAACCAGGTTGTTATGCCAGGTAAGAACACAACACACAAAAAAGAAAACTTTAGACCAGTTTCACTGATGAATATAGATGCAAAAGTTCTCAACAAAATACTTATAAACCAAATTCAAGAATCCATCAAAAGGACTGGCAAGATGGCTTAGCTGACAAAAGTGCCTGCCACAGAGACTAATGTCCTGAGTTTGAGTCCTAGGTCCCATATGGAAAGAACCGACTCACAGAGTTGTTCTCTGACCTCTGTGCCTACACTGTGGCACACACACATATATACTCAGGCGTGCTATAGCACACACATGCTCACACACATGCAAATGAATACATGCGGTAAAAAAATTTAAAGATACATTACAATGATACATCAGAGTCAAGTTGGTTTCAATCTAGAGATGTAAAATTTTGGTTCATCATACAAAAATATCAAAAATAAAGTTTTAAAAAGCACCATATAAATAGATTTAGTGGCAGAAGAACATAACTATATCAATAGACACAGAGATGGTATTTGATAAAGTTCAACATGATAAAATTCAGAAGGAACTAGAAACTAAAGGAAGACACCTCAGCATAAAAAATGCCACAAGCCTTCCACCACCATTATTCTAAGTGGGGAAAGCTGAGAGCATTCATCTATAGTCTGGAGTAAGACAGGACGCCAACTCTCTCCACCCTTAGTCAACAGAGTGCTCAAAGTCTTAACTAAAACATTAAACAAAACACAAACAAAATAAGATGGGCACAAACAAGACAGGAAGAAGTCAGTAGGTTCATATCTCAGATTATGTGGTCCCATACATAAAAGACCCTATCAACTCCACCAGAAAACTCTTAGATCTGATAAACACATTCAGTAATACAAAGTCAATATATAGAAATCAGCAGCTTCTCTATTAATAACTAACTTGACAAAAATAAGTTAGACAAAATATCTTATTTATAACAGCTTAAATTAAAATAAGATACCTAGAAAAAACTTAATGAAGAAATGTGAGAGACCTCTACAATGAAAACTTTAAGACATTGAAGAAAAGTGTTTAAGAAGACATTAGACTATTGAAAGATCTCCAATAGCCACAGATTGATAACATTGCTAAATATATTACCAAAATTGGTATGTACAGTCAATACAACCCTGTCAAAATTCCAGTAACATTCCTCACAGTAGAAAACAGCAAATCTACTATTCATAAGGAAACAGAAAAGACCTTGAATAACAAAAGAAATCCTAAACAGAAAGACCAGTGCTGGAGGTTCACAATACCTGACCTCGGAAGTATACTACAGAGCCATAGAGATGAAGACAACATGATATTAGCACACAAACAGACATGTAGATCAATGAAACAGAACAGAGGATCCAATTATACCATGGATCAATAGCACTTAACAAACAAACAAAATCATAGGATGCAAAAAACATGCACCATAAAAAGTAATCGTCTTAGATAGATGGTGATGGAAACATGGCATTCCATTAGGAAACTATTAGATGTATGTTTCTCAGGGTTAACAGAAATCTATTTAAAACAGCCCAAAGACTTTAGTATAAAACCTGAAAATTCTAGAGGGAAACAGAGAAAACATAGTCATCAGCAAGAACTTTCTGAAAAGGACTCCAGCAGCTGGGGAAATAACCTAAGAACTGAGAAATGTGATTGTGTGGAATTAAAACAGCTGCTGGGACTAGAAGACGGCTCGGTGGGTAAGGCACTAGGCACCAAGCCTGACAACCTCAGTTTGATCCCCAGAACCCACATGGTGGAAGGAGATAACAGATCCCTGCAAGTTATCTAATGTCTACATGGACACCACACTGTGCACAGTGTCAAAGTTTCTCCACAAACTAAAATTAGAAATATTGAATGGCCCAGTTCTCCTGCTTCTGGATATATACGCCCTAAGTATTTTAAGTACTATGGCAGAGATACCTGCACATCTTCGTTACTACTTCATTACTCTCAACAGGCAGGAAACAGAACAGGTGACTGGATAAAGAGAGCATGGTACATACACAGTAGAATTCTATTTAGCTACAAAGAAAACGTATCATGACATTTGCAGGAAAGTTGATGGAGCTAGGAATTAAGTTAAACAAAGCAACCCAGATTTACACAAACATCACATTCTCTCTAATAGACAGAGTTTGTATTCTAATATTTATATGTGTGTATATTTGCATATGGGGATGGGGTCCCCAATGGAGGATCTGGAGGGTGGTCTGGAGGAGCTGAAGGTTTATAGCCCTATAGGAAGAACAATGATTTGGGCCACCCAGATGCCCTAAGACTCCCAGGGACTGAACCATCAACCAAGGGGCACACATGGTTCCAGCCAAAAATGTGGCAGAGGAAGGCCCTGTTGGGCATCATTGGGAGGAATGGTCCTTGGTCAGGCAAAGGCTCAACAGAGGCCCCAACAAAGGGAAACCTAGGAGGGGGGAGGGAGTGTGTTGGGTGGAGGAACATATATGTGGAGGCAGGGGGAGGGAGGAGGGGCTGAGGGTCTTTGAAGAGGGGGGAAATCAGAAAAGATTTTACCATTGGCAATGTAAATAAAGATGATATTCAATAAAAAAAAGAAATGGGGGGAAAAAAAGAAAGTGGGGTGGGATGAACACCTTTTCATCAAATAGTGCTGTTAGGGGATTTCCAGAGGGGAAGCCTGCCACACCTAACCTTAGCTGTGGCTGGGGCCATTCCTCCTCAGAGCAGGATATAAACACACCCTCAAAACACTAATGGTCCCTTGCAAAGAAAAACACTAGAATTGCCACCCAAAGCTTTTGTAGTTAGCTACTCTTCTTATCTGTCAGAATCGACCTCTATGCCCCTTCTCAGAGATCTGCCTGTCTCTCCTGGCCAGAAATATGCAGTCTTCATCTTTTAACTAATTAAAAAAAAAGTTGTCTTTAATTTCACATAGTTTTAAAGCAGTGCTTAATTCCTCTTTGGAAGCAGGAAAATGATAAACAGTTACAAACATTTTGAAAGCAAGAATCTAATCGATAAAGGTAAAAAACAAAAAACAAAAAAAAACCAAAAAAACAAAAAACAAATTCTAGACCAGTAGTAGATCCTAAGATAGAGCATGTGCTTAGCGTGTAAAAGATCCTGGATTCATTTCCCAGTTCCCCAACACCATACATATGTGGGTATGCATGCACACACACACACACACACAGAAAGAGAGAGAGAGACAGAGACAGAGACAGAGAAAGACAGAGAAAGACAGAGAAAGACAGAGAAAGACAGAGAAAGACAGAGATGGAGAGGAACAAAGACAGAGAGACACAGAGACCACAAATCAGAAGGACACCCCCCCCCCATGCCTCAGTTTTCTTCTAGGGCGTCCTACTGCCATACAAGGTAAAAAATAGCAATTTCACCATTCTGCCACAAGAAACTCACCCTAGAGAGGAGCAGGCTTTGGTGGGAAGGACTAAAGTGTGGAGCAGGTATGGAAAGGAGTGCAGGGAAGGAGCACTCCCCACCCTCCACCAAGGACAAAAAGGGGGCAAGGGGGACAGTGGAAGCCAAGGGTATGGCTAAGGGACAGGAAGGCACTCGACTTCATGTGTCTTAAGTGGCAAAAATCAAATTCATGTATTTATAATGTCCTTTATTTATAAAGAAAATGTCAGATCTTAACCAACTTTTAAAAAGGCCAAGGATTAATCTCTTAAACTAGAGCTGCACACTGTCTGCATGTGCAGGAGAGAAGGCCAGGCAAGCCCTGAAGTCGTTGTCTTCCTGACATCTACGCCTTTCCCTGCAGATGCAGCTATGTGAAGCAGCTCTCCACTCGTGGGAAAGCAAGGCTGACGGTGATTGACAGCATTTCCAAGGCTACGTGTTTAGCTCAGCTGCTTCTGTGCTCCCACTGTCTGTGGAGCATACAGATCCCTCTGGTAGTATGAAATGTGTAGTGTGTGTAATGGATAAAACGAAGTACACAGGGTCACAAGGTGCACAATCCACGTTTTAAAAATTATTAAAATAGGCCTTTCTGTGAACGTGATGTAGTGGTAAGCTTAATGTCTGCCTTCTTTTTTAGAAGAGTAAGACAGGTTGATTTAACTGGCATTTGCCATAACCTATATGACAGTATGATCCAAGAATACTTATGACCACAGTTAATGAAAAGGCCCATATACTGCCACTATGGTAATCTAAAGTCTTTGTTCCTGTCAGTAGGCAAAGTAAAGTCTAATTTGAGACTAATGAAATTAGCTATAATTTTCCTTCGCAGACTATGCCTCTGTCTTGTCAAAAATTCAGGCTAAGAAGCCTGACTTAGAGGCATCCTTTCCCTCCTACCACCTTATGGATCTGATGAGGTTAAACTGAGGCTGCTGGGGGCAAATGGACCTGCTGAACACGCTGACACACGTGCACGTGCACGCACGCACACACACACACACACACACACTCACATGTAAGCCTTATAGTTGTTGCCAATCTTCTGAACCCGGATGTCATACTTGGCGTCAATGAAGGGTTCTGCTGTGGCATAGGTTTGGGTGAGGGCCACCACACTGGCAATGTCCTGGAAGTCATAGTGATTTTCCACTTTGACCTAATGGTAATGTAAGGCAGACAAGAAGGGTAAAATGTACATTCAGTCACTGAGAAATCATGGGTACATGGAGGCTCCAAGCCAATCACACAGTTTTGATAGTGGCAAAACTGAGCATCCCATCTCCCCAGCAATTCCATTATGTCCAGGATCATAGTTGTTGCAAAAGATCTAAGGGGTCAACTGGGTTGCTTGTACTCTTCATTGTATAATTGGGTAAAACCCATGGCTGTCAAGGGACTTGGTCCAGTCCTTGGGGAGAATCCACTACCACAGGAAAATAGTCTACAAATGGTCTTACTGATAAAAGCCCTCTTTGATTCAGCCCAGCCCACCACAGTCGTCCTGCCTTACCTTGCCCATGCCTGAGTGAGCATGGCCGATCTTCACCACCACAGGGAATGTAGGAAGTGTAAGCTGAGAGGAGAAAAGGAAGACATGGACTGGTCAGTAAGTCCTTTCTCTTTGGAATCCTAAAATGTTTTCCTTGGGAACATCCTTTAAAGAACCAGTGTAGGAGCTAGAGATACTCCATGGTTGAGACAGCTTACAGCTCTCGGAGAGGACCTGGGCTTAGTTCTCAGCACCTATACCAGTGTCTCAGAACCATCTACAACTCCAGCTCCAGGGCATTTGACACCTTCTGGCCTCTGCAGACACCTGCATGCACATGATGCATTCAAACTCATACATCCATATGTATATCTCTACACAAATTGGAAAAAATAAATCTTTGATGAATTTGTCAAAATACATGGCATGAAATTTTTGGATAATTAATAAAAATATTGAAATAAAATAATTAGTACACCCTACTTGTTTTATGCATGGAACCCATAGAATGACAGCAGCGTTCCCAAGGTTACACAGTAGGCTAGAAGCAGAGCTTCCAATCTGATGCACTACATCTCTCTGTTTCTGTTTTCTGCATTAGATAACCCTGGCAAGGCCCCTCACAGCTAAGGAAATTTCTGTTCTTTTTGTTTTTTAATTCACGAAAAATTAAATTTTGCTGTCTATAAACTGCACTGTCATAAACCAGAAATGTTAGGAAATGCATGTTGAGTACCTAAACGTCCATTTGAAACATGCACCTCTGACCCCTCCCCATCAAGTGCCATCTTCCCAGTGCTGACCCTGTCCTCTTCCTCTGTCACATTCTTCACTCATTGCCAGCATCAGACTCAGGACCAAACAGACTTAGACTGCTGAGGCCTATCTCTGTCCAGTTCAGGGTTTGAAAGAGTTGACAGAGTTTGACATGTTTACCCTTGGGAGATATCCTTAAAAAAGTCAACTCTTTCTCAAAGTAGCCCAGTTTTATCAGAGGAATAAGATTTAAAGGAAGATGGACCCTCCAAAGGCGGGATTTTGAGCTGCAACAAAATGCAGGCAGAAGTAGCGCAGGACCAGGGCAGGGTGGGGAGAGCCCTGGAAGCCACACTAGCAGGTTCTCTCCACCACTGATCGTCTGCAAGTCACTTCATGGCACTGAGCCTCTCAGTCTTCACATCTGCCAAGTGACAAGGTCGAGCTGATGTCACCCCTCCAAGTGACAACTCTTGGTCTGAGCACTGACATCAGCCTGGCCCTGTCTCCCTCCTCTCTGACGTCATTCTCTTCTGAGTCGGTTCTTTTCAAACATCACTATCAAATGTAAAATGAAGAGAGGGATAAATTGTATAGTTCAGTCCTATTTTATGGAGAAAAGAGTTAGAACCCGGAGAGGCAACGATCACTAACAGACCCAATGGCAGTCAGAATCAGGACCCAGCCTCCTACCCTCCCCAGGCAGTCATTCCACGAACTTCTTTTCATTCAAATTCTTGGAGCACTGTGCAGACAAACAGTGGACAAGGCTTGGGTCACAATGAGTGCCTGGCTTGTTTGCTAAGCGGCTCCACCTTCTGCAACATGACAGTCTCCAGAGAGCAATGATATGCAGTGGGAGCTCTGAGCTCCAAAGTTTGCCCTGAGCTACAGGACACCTACCTCTCTTTTAGCTCCATGGAAAGAACTGCCCCGCAACTCTCTGTAGTCTGACCAGCACACTAACTGTGAGAAAGGGTTTGAAAGCACTGGCTACTTTCTCTGACATCCTTCCCCACCCCCACCCCACTACCCCCACCCTCCACCCCTGGCTGACAGCGCCAAGACACACACACCCCAACTTTCTCTGTCCTGTTCCCTGTTTGCTGTTGCTTTGGAGCCTCGTAAATAGGGCATTGAAAACACTTCCTGCAGCTGAAAGAAACCCTGAGTAGCCTGTCTCATTCCCAGTATGCAGCTCAGCGAGGGGTCCGTCCTCCTCTGTCACTGTCTCTTTTGCCTGTTGTAATTCCGTCTGCCTCTGACTTGGCCTGTGTCTCTTTGTGTCTACGCCTCCCTTCACTTGCTCTTGCTCTCAGTGCTGGAGCCCCACTCCCTCATCTTTCTGTCTTTTCTAAGTCTCTTCTCTGGTTTTTGCTTTTATCTCTGTGCCCCTAACGCAGAATCTTCTACTTCCAGGCTCTTTTCGGAATCTGCAGGTTTCCCTCTGCATTGACTGGGTCTGTTGGTCTGGTCAGGAGGGCCTCGGGTCCTGCGGCTGTGGGTGGCCTGGTGCCAAAGGAGGGTGGAGCCCATGGGGGGCGGGATTGGCTCTAAAGCCACCTCATAAAGACCGGGGCTTCACGAAGCTTTCTGGAGGAGTCCTGGAGGGGCTGTTTGTTGCGACAGGCAGACCCCACGAGCTCAGCTGGGGCTCTGCAGTGTCATGCCCTGGAGTCCCCTGGCTGCGCTGAGCTGGGCGCTGGTGCTGAGGCTGCTGGCTTTGCTGTGGCCCCCTGGACAGGGTGAGGCGTGCAGCTGCGCGCCTGCGCACCCCCAGCAGCACGTCTGCCACTCCGCGCTAGGTGAGTCCGTGGCCTGTGAGTACCACAGCAGGGGTTGGCAGTGGGAAAAGTAGTGTTGGCAGAACTTTAGACCTGGAGTCTGAGGGAAGGGCTGGAACTCAAATCATGTATGGGTGCCTCTTTGTGGCAGCTGATGGGTCAGAAAAGGCTATTGCTTTATTGACCTTGGAAGTGCAAAGCCTGATTTGTAAAAGTATTCTATCAGGGACCTCTAGAGTAGTTCTATCAGCTCAGCTTGGTAGGACCTAGCTGTCTCTGGAGCTTTCAAGTAATTTCCAGAACTCCTGGATGGAAGGGGCGTTTGCATTGTTACACCTGTCTCCCCACCTGCAGCTGAGGTTGCCAAGGCGCCCTCCACAGGACACACCTTTCTTCCTTTCTCTTCCCTTGCCTGGATACCCTTCTCTCACAACTTTAATTTTCTAGCAACTACTATTCACCCTTCATTTTCTGAAGGCTTCTTGATTCTTTGTTGTTCCCTATTTGTGGTAGGTGCTGCTATTTTTTTATTTTAAAGGTATTCTCCATTAGATCAAGACTTCTACAGGGTAGGGGCCCTTTCGATGAGCCTTGTGCCTAGTACAAGCTGAGGCAGAGAGGAAGAACTTTTTTAAAAAAGATTTCCCAGCACTGGGGCTGTAGCTCAATGATAGAGCTGCATGCATGAGGTTCAGTCTTCAACACTGAAAAATAAAATAAAATAAAATACAAACAGTTCTTGATTAGATGGAAAGAGATTTGTCTCCTCAATAGACAAGTGGGACGTTTACAAATTCGATGAACATTTGTGACTGTCACTTTTGGTGGGCTATTATGAGGTTCTAAGATGAACTGACAGAGAGTCCCATGCCAATTGCCTTGAAGGGACTCCTACTCTCACCTCTCCCAGGGCTATGGAAAACTTGTACTCTGGAAATCAGTGGGTTAAAAGGCCAAAAGAATACAGTGTGAGGCCCTAACAGTCCTGTTGGCTTAAAGCTGGCAACTACTGCAGAGCAAACTCCAAGTCCCTTCTCTCAAATGCACCATACTGCTAAGAACCCAAGATACCTGAACCAAGAATTTCCTGGACACTCAGAGGGCCCCAGACCATCCAGATCTCAGATAGCATACTCCTACAGTGCTGAACTTTCCCTTTTTCTGTGCAGTGATACGGGCCAAAATATCCAGCGAGAAGGTAGTCCCTGCCAGCGAAGACCCTGCTGACACTCAAAAAATGATCCGGTATGAAATCAAACAGATAAAGGTACATGAAGGCAGGACAAAGGCTGAACCATAATGGGCTGATAAAGGGATGGGGTTTGTGCTATGGGAGGGGTGAAACTGGTGAGAGTCAGGCAATGGACTCTGGTCTCCTTATAAAGGTAGAATATGCGCTGGTAAGGGCAGGGCCCACAGGAACCAAGTGACTGTTCAGGATAGGGACTTCCTATCTATCCTGTCCTACAGGTCTCCATCCATGGGACCTCCCCATCTCCCTGGGATAAGTCAAGGTGTAGACTTGAGTGAATGAATTAGTGAATGAATGAATGAAAGCCATCAAGGTCATCTGTGCCCCAAGCCTGAATTCGAGCTTTGTTTAACGTTTGGGTAGAAATGAGCATCTTCTAACCTGCTGCTGTGCCATTACACTCCTGACCCAGTGCTGCCCTTCCGTAACTGCCTTTCAGATGTTTAAAGGGTTTGAGAAGGCCAAGGATATTCAATATGTCTACACACCATTCGACTCTTCCCTCTGTGGGGTGAAACTAGAAACCAACAGTCAGAAGCAGTATCTTTTGACTGGTAAGTTGAGGGGCTAAACAGAGTTGTGGTCGTGACCATGGCCTTTTGGTGAGGAGGAACAATTTACTCCCTTTCAAAACAAGGGAGTCCCTGCTACAGTGATCTTGGCTACCACTCCACTATGCTAAGGACAGGCTGCTCTGCTAACCTAGGACAGCTAGTTCCATTTTGAAAGTTTTATGGTATAAGATTTTTGGTATCTTGAACCCAAAAACCTCTCTGGAAAGTGTTTTCTGTGTGTTTATCTTGCCCCGTGCATAAGCTCGATCTTGCAGTTCCATCTCCATGAGCCTGCTGCTGGGTCAGCCTCCTCCATACTGAACTGTATGAAGAAAAGGAAATCAGCCACCCATCTAATATACCCAAGAATATGATCTGGGAATAAATGAATAAAATATTAAAGTATTTTTGGAATTCAAGAAACGAGGTGCTGGTATAGCTATAAACAAGCCAGGAAGCTCCACTGTTTGAGTAGGCTCCATAATGGCCTACGAGATGGAAAATAAAACCCACAGCCCACAGGGAGACTAGGGAGGAGTTCTACTATCCATGGAGCCAGCAGATGGCCACACTGCCAGGCCTTGGGTAGAAGAATGGAGATTCAGGAGTAGGTCATAGTCTTCAATGAGTCCATAGTCCAGACATGTCTCCTGAAGAGTGACAGGAACCAGATGACACAATGAAATGGGCTTATTGGCCCCTAGTACCAGAAGGATGTGGGGCAAACCACTGTACCCCGCAGTTTCCTTGTAAGCAGATCAGTCCCTTTACATCTCCCCATCCCTTTCTTGAGCAACCCCTTTGTGTTTCTCATTCTCACTGAGGCACTGAGTTCTGTCAGGGAAAAGAGAACACAAGGTTTCTGTCCTCAAGGAGGTCAGGAATAACCAGAGGTTGGGACATGCAAGAAAACATAACTCTGCAAAACAGTATTAATGGTGCCCATGCCTTCAGGAGAAGGGATTGATTGGTAAAACCCTTCATTGATAGGTTATGCCATGACATTGTAGCCTTTCCTTTGTCACTTATCAGTGACATGGCACCTTGCTTCTTTCTCCTGTGAGCTGAAATGGACTACCTGTAGTTGCAGTGTATGTGGCTGTCCTCCTGCTTTTGTGTAAGACAGCCCCAGTGTCCAGAGGCCCGTGTCCTTGGTTGACAGTGAATTTCCACTCATCCCTTCAAGACAGCTTCCTTTACCCACCCTCTTCTGCACTTTGTTCTTATATCTGGGCACTTACATTCCAGTAACCAATGCCCACTTTCTGTGTACCCTCCTAAAGGGCAGAGATACTGCCATTGATTTCTGCATCTGGTACTAGGGCAAGCAGCTGCTTAGTGAATAAATGGATGAGAGTCCAAGTTCAAGGAATGGCGAGGGATGGCTGTGAGGAAAAGATGTATTAAAAAGATCTATGGGGCCGGTGAAGTGGCTCTGTGGTTAAGAGCACGGACTGCTCTTTTAGAGGATTCAGTTCAATTCCTAGCACCCTCATGGGGGCTCACAACTTCTATGCTGCTTAAGAGAAAGATCTATGAAAGATAGAAGGAACTTGACAAGTTGTTTCTTTAAGGCACATTCCTATGGGTAAATACCGAGATAGCTATCCAGTGGGACAAGAGAGGCTAGAATGGATATTAGAAAGGGGTGGACATCTTTTGTGGGCCTACAACTGTATCAAGAACTCTATATATTCTCTTGTTTAATCTCAGCAACAGCTTTATCATTCCCACCCTCCATCTGAAAGTTGCTGTGACCTTCTTTAAGGTTAAGGCAGCTGGTACATAAACAGAGACGTCTGCCCCTCCTCTGCTAGGGATCTAGCTCAGTCTCTCTCACAAGCTAAGCATGTGCTCTGTTACTCAGCTGCATTCCCAACCCTGCAGTTAGTCATTTTGTTGTCCTTTTTTTTTTTTGTTTTTTTTTTATGTGTTCCTTTTGTTTGTTTCTCTAAGGAAGGGTCTTGCTATGAAGCCCAGGCTGACCTCAAGCTTTGATCCTCTTGCCTCAGTCTCCTGATGGCTAAGGTTACATGTGCCACCAGATGATGACCTGCAGACTGATTTTAAATCCCACCTTCTTTCGGTTCCATGCTAAAGGAAAAGACCTTCAACAGATCTCATAATTCTGCCTTGTACAGATACCATGCATAGTCTTTGCTTTAAAGGTTACAGGGATTTGTCTGAGTCCTAAACTGTCACTGCTGTCATTAAAGCCATTTGAGACTGGAGTGGAATTTTCCCTGTGTCGTACAGTGTGTGTTTAGTACACATAGGGCATGATTTCAGAACACGTGTGCACACATCCACACATACACAACAGAAAGAAAGAAAAGATAGACCATTATAAAAATTGCTCTTCTGATCTGTTTAATGACTGGGACCCTTGGGGGCCCTAAGCAGTCTCCTGATTTGACTCCTTTCTCTCTCTCCACAAAGGCCAGATTCTCAGTGATGGAAAAGTCTTCATCCATCTGTGCAACTACATTGAACCCTGGGAAGACCTGTCCTTGGTGCAGAGGGAGAGCCTGAATCATCACTACCTCCAGAACTGCGGCTGCCAAGTAAGGGAACATCCATTTCTGAGGTCGCTTGTAGGTGAGGGACAAGTTTAGAGCCTTAGGGTCTTGTCCTTCACATATTCCTCCATACACATACATTAACTCACTTCCTATACTTACGTTGTGCCTGGGAAGTTGGGGGTAGGAAAGCAGAGTCCACAGTACCTTGCCTCAAAGTACTTGAGGTAAGTACTCTGGGATACCGGCCATCACATGTGGCAGACTGAACTGATACTAAACCACCTTTAAAGAAAATCTAAGCCAGCTGTAGGGTACATTCCTATAATGGCAGTACTTGAGAGGCTGGGGCAGAAAGGAGGATTCCAAGTTTGAGTTCAACTTGGGCAACATAGTAAGACAGTGTCTTTAAAAAAAAAAACAAAAAACAATAAAAGAAAGAAAAAAAAAACAAGGAAAGGAAGCACGGAAAGACAGAGTACTCTTCCAGGCCCTGTAATAATTAACTTATTTTCAAATTTTAATTTAGACTATAACAAATTTGTGAAGAACCAAGATTTTCAGTTGAAGGTAAAGAAAGATAGGGCCTATGAAGGCTGAATCTGTGTGACAACAGGAAGATAATAGTGTTTACAAGGAGAGGGAGGATAGCTCAGGAGGAGGCTTGGGACTGGGAAAAGCAAAGGCAGTGGCCGTGAGGACACAGGAGTGTGGGAGGCAGCAATAGAGAGGGCATTCTATTCACTTTGATATTGTGTGGCCACGACTAGATCACCACGTGCTATGCAGTGCCGTGTGCCATCTCTGCCCCCAATGAGTGCCTCTGGACGGACTGGCTGCTGGAACGGAAGCTCTATGGGTACCAGGCCCAGCACTATGTCTGCATGAAGCATGTTGGTGGCATCTGCAGCTGGTACCGAGGCCACCTACACCTCCGGAAGGAGTACGTTGATATCATCCAGCCTTAGTAGGGACCAGTAACCACATCCTTGGAAGAGTTCTGAAGACCAAGCCAGTTCTCTGTGGTACTTTGACCATCACCACCCGCCATGCTGCTGCCAGATAGTGGGAAATGACAAGTGGATGGCCTGGCCAGCAAAATGGAGGCTGTGGGGCATGTGACAGCTTGTATCTGCTGTTCACATCCCCAGCTCACAACCTGTCAAGGGTTGGAAAGGTAGTATGACTTATCTGCCTTGCCTTCAGCCCCTCTCCTCTGTCTCCCAAACCTTGTTAGTCTAGCTTATACCTATTACTGAAAGTTTTTATTCTGGCTTTGTTTAACTGGCTTTTCTTAGCGCATGTGATAAGGGAGAAGCTGTGACTGTCATAACATGGTTCAGCCTTGCCATGTATGCTATGGAAGGAGGGCCGACTGTATCCCGAGTGGGCTGGTTGGCTAAGATGAAAAGAATACACTAAAGCTCTGTATCTCCTACTCCCACTGTCTTGACTTAGCCTAATCCTCTGACACACTTTCATCTGCTTGAAGGACACAGTGGGAGCTAAACAGCCCACTCTTCCTCATGTCCTGCAAGTCTCCAGATACTTTTGCTGGCAGAAGGTCTGGCCTAGTTGGCATACATCTTTGGAAAAGAAAACTTACATACTAGAACAAGCATTTTTCCCTCCAGGTTAAATATCTCTATTGCTTTCTGTTGGTGTCTGGGGACTTCTCTTCAGCTCCTTTAGGTTGCTAATGTTTTTGTTCCTACTTTAGAATTTTGTTTTTAAACAAAACAAAACCAAAAAAAGGTGAAATACCAACAAAGGTGCCCCCCCCCCATCATGATCTTCCTCATCATGGTCTTTTCCTGAGGCCAAGTTTCAGTAGCAGCTGGGAGGGAAATAATGCAGAAAAGATGCTAGTGTGGAATACACCTTTCCCTTGCTTCAAGCTTCTTCAGTGGCTTTCCCTGCGAGGTGTTGCAGGGGGGAAAAGCCAGCTGTGATCCTGAGAGTATTTCTACTCCAGCTCAGTCCTCTTACCACTGTGTCTTAGACTCTAGCTGCCAGTCCCTTGAAGGCTTCTCAGCTCCTCTCTAAGTCTTCCTGGTTTGTCAACATGAAAAAACACTAACAGTGGCCTCTATGGTTTATTGCATCATAGAGCTCAATGTCCTCAAAACCTTTTCCTGGGGAAGCTAGTAGAGATTACCTGTTCTTTTCCACAGATCAGGACTTGTTTTCACTTTTGATATGTGGTCAACAGGAAAGCAGGGCCATCTATGCTGTGCTGGGAGAAGGAGCTGGATTTAAATACAATGACAGAGATCTTTTTTGGAAGAAGTGGGACAGGACCAAATATGATCTCTGTCTCAGAACATAGCACTTCAAAGGCTTTGGCAGTGAGACTCCAAGTGGGATCGTTCAGTAAAAACCCACACCATCCTTGGGCAGAGGGTGTGCAGATGGAGAGGACGATGGAAAGTAGCTTCCAGTTGCTCAATATGAAGCATCCTCACAACCTTCAAGCAACCATTTTTCTTTTCCTTCTGACTTCTGGGGGCACACACCCAGGAGGCATAGGATCAGTTCTGCCTTGTCAATTTGGAGGTGGCTAAGGAAATGGAAGCCTAGTGAAGAATAACAGAAGCTTTTACCTCAGGAGTCTCCACAACTACCAGAAGGCTATTACCTGAGGAATCTCTTTAAAATTGTGTGTACGCTGTATTAGATAGCCTTGTCAAGGGCAGCTATGCCCACTTGGCATGGTTGGGAAACTTGACATATGGTGAGGGAATATAACATGCGCAGTGACACAAGGCAAAGCCAGAGCTACACTCAAAACTCATGAAACGCCAAGCTGTTGGTTCACAGATTTGTTACTCTCTCACATTAAAATCCCTTTGTTTCTGATTTTTTTCTACTCTGTCCCCAGAATTGGAAAACAAAAAGCTGTTGGCTAGAATCTAGCTACGTTGGCTGCTCTAAGCAGTTCCACAGCTACCTGACATGTTGGGCCTGAGGTGCTGAGGCTCTTGTCAGACCTCTAGAGTCACCATGTGGCTAAGGTAGAAACAGCAGAGTCAAAGCTCCACTCCACCTACCATCTCTCGGTGATTGGGGTAGTATGTCTGCTCAATGAGTGGGAATTTCTCCCCTCCCAGTGTCTTGAAGATGGCCACCATCTGAGCAAACTGCAAAAGACAAGAAAGAATTACAATGTATCCTCAACTTCTGGAACAGACAAAACATCAATTCATCGAATAAATAGAGCATTTTCTCTGTAGAAGGTACTGTGTTAAAGGTACTGGCAATACAGAATAAGGGAAGGTAAATGCAATTTCTCTTCAAGGACGTATGCTTTCGTTAGGGATCGGAAAGAGAGAGCTAGCATTCATTGAAGGCCTACTTACATTAATGGTTTCCACATAATCTCTTTTCAAATTGACAATGAGAAGAGGTAGGGAACTTCACTTGACTCACAGAACTGGAGCAGGGAGAGTGGTACACACACACACACACACACATACATACATAAATACATACACACACACACACACACACACACACACGTAATCACAACACTCCGTGGAGGCAGGAGGATGATGCAGTCTTGACTTCATAGTGAGCTCCAGGTCATTGTTTTGGGCTATATGGTAAAATCTTGTCTTGAGAAAAAAAATAATAATAGAACTAAAGAGATGTGAAGCAAGGATTGAAACTTGAGTCTCTAACTCCAAACACATGCCCTTCTAAGTAACAGAGCACGATAAAACTAAAGAGGTAACATGCCAGGCAAAGAAACAAATAACTCTCTCCTGTGTGCTATATGGACCCACCAGAGTCTGCACAAGAGGTGTCATGAATGAGGCTGTTCTTCAGGAAGAATGGCGGGCCAATGGTAAGACATACGGATCATCTTCCTGGCACTGACTTACTGGATTTATAAGGACTGACCTTACTTGACCCCTTTATATGTGGTACAATGAGAAATGGCTAGGTTCAAATATTCAGCATTGGGGCTAGAAGGCTTCTGGAACACCTGCAGTACTCCTTAACCTTTGACAAACAAAAACAACTAAGAACAGAGAGGTCAGCTACCCAAGGTCACACTCTCCAGCCAGGTTCACTGCCAGGTTCTTCATTCAATCCTTGCACTATCTACTTTTCTGATTCTACAGAGATAATGCTTTTCTCACAGGAAGCAGAGGACTTTTCCAGTAAGTCCACCTCTGTCCCATAATGCCAAGCCCAGTGCATGGGCAGCAGGGGAAACCTAGCATCTTTTCTCTAGTGGGATAAGTTCAGGCTCCAAACCATTAATAGCTTGGTCAGATACAAGGGAAAAGTTGGATCAAACCTGTCCTCTACTCCTCAGGGACAGGAAAGCTAGGACCTTTTAACAAAGTTTAGGTGATAGCCATTCTCCGTAAGGGTATCAGTGTATGTGCTAAGCAGGAGGGTCATTAGCAAAGCAGAGCCTTCTGGTGGAGTTTCCTCTTAACTCAACAGTAGCCTTTGGACAAAAGGCCCATCCTTTCCAGGCTCCCTCTTTAGATATGAGCAGAGAAGTGCCAGTTCCATCTGCTCCCCACGCTGTGCATCAGAAATAACATCTTTTACTGTATTTCCCCCTAAACATCAGATCATGCTCCTTTTGTTTGGTGAAGATTCTATTAAAATGCAGGGAAACATGGGCCTTTTGGGACTGAAACCTTCAGGAATGTGGAACTAGTATCCTTAGCGTTCCAAGACTTCTTTTAGGACCCAGTCTTCATCACAGTATTGATGAAAGAGACCAGACAGATTCCACACAGATCTCCTGTTTTACACGTGAGGAGACTTCAGCTGAAGTCTCAGAACATGTGGTACTGAGGCCATATTGGGAGACTGCCCAGGTTCCTTTGTTCCTTGCCCACTGCATCCTTCATTTCCCTTCTCATCCATGGATTCTTCAATTTGTTCTGACTGTCCAAACTGACCCTCAGTCTGCTCCTTCATTCTACAACTCCACCTACTTCACTCGACCTTCAGACCTACCTGCCTACCTGGGCCTGGCAGGATTCCGTTTCTGCCCAGGCTTCTAAGGCTCTCCAGCATCCCCAGGGAACTGATGCCAGCTCTGCCTAAAGACCTCTGTCCTGCTGCAGCCCACACCCTGGCATGGCACCAAGACATGTGGGGCCCTATCTTCCCTATGTGTGGGTGAGTTACACAGACAACCACACAGATGCCAGGAAGGCCTCCGGCAGACTCCCAGAGCCCTGGAACAGCCAAGACTAAAATGACAGCCAGTTCCCAGGCTACAGTTGGGTCCCTGAGAACTCACTCTACCCTCCCCACTCCATCCCCTGTCTGATTAATATACTGGGTTTGGCATTAAGCCTCTAACTCCCTGGAAACTTAGATTAAGTCTCAAGTACACAGTTACCAATTAAACAAAGGTAATATCTGATAAGGGCTATTTCCTCTATGCCTACCAAAAAAAAAAAAAAAAGAAAGAAAAGAATCTAAGAGCTGGTATGTTGTTGGCAGTGACTAGAAAGATGCTTATTTAAACCACTTATCTAATGAGTCAAATAATTCATTGAAGAAATGGGGTTTCAGGTTCTATTTGAATAATGTTATCTCTGTCTTTCTTAGATATTAAATGCTATAGTTCAACCCTGGTCCATCAGTCTCTAAGGAACCAAGAATACAGATACAACTGGAACAATCAGGGATGGTGGCATTTTTGCTTTCTCTGGACCGTTGTTTTCACTGCCAGAACTATTTCTTCTGAAGATCTATGGCTGGCCAGGACAGTTTGGGGTAGAGCAGAGTCATTACTCAGTGTCCTTCCAGAGCAGGGCACAGCCTTCTCTAGTCCACTGGATATTTCTCCTCACGTCAAGAGCACCTACACTAAGAAATTTAAGAAACACAAGCCAATGTTCTCATATCAGAGGGGTCCTCTGTCATTAAATGTGTACACTTCTACTGACAAGCTGAGAACATGTAAGTTGTCACTTGTGTGGCAGCTGCTTAGTGACACCACAGGGAGAACTTGGTGTGTGGCCAACAAGCCCTGTTGTTCCCATGCAAGGCCAAAGGCAACGTTCTGGGATTATGAATGGGTGAGAATGTGACCCCTCACCAGCTCCCAGGTCTCATGAGGGATATCTTCGTTCCTCCCTCAGCCTCTGCCACAGTTTAGGAAAAGAAGCACAGGACCATTTTCTTGGGTGGGGGGAGGGTCTCATATCAGGAAACTATAATAATTACATTGGCAAAATAATAGCATATATAGTATTAATTACAGTTTGTAGACACATGAGACAGTTTGTCACAGGGTTAGATCATTAAATTACTCAGTTAAAGCTGACACCAGTAGCATCACCCTGAGTAGCTAAGAGAGAACTAAATTATGACAGGAAGTGGGGAAGGGATGTGTTACAGCATATTTCAGGAGGGCGGTCATGTAACTAAGGAGAAATGGGCAGTTCCCAGAAAAATATTTGATAAATACCTCATATGTGTTTTCTGAGATAGGCAGCATGCTGGAATCATACCACCCTTTTAGCATCTCTTTGCAGAACAGTAGAATTCCAGATGTCACAGGCAGGCCACACACAGGGAAAAGCTGCAAGTGAGGTAGCCCAGGAACCCAACCCCTCCTTAACCACAGCAGCTCTCAGCCCTCGTCCACACCTCTTCCTCCCACACTGGAAGAGAACAGGAAAGCTGCCCATTTGAGTGTAAAAAAACAACAAAGTCAAGAACAGAGTCAGTGGGCCTGTATGGTTATAGAATAGCCCTCCAGCTCCCAGAATGAATGGGTTTAAGGTTCTAAAATGTCACAATAAGCCTGGTGAACCCTGCCAATCTAGCATGTGTGAAATTTGATTTTTGAAAAACAAGAAGATGAAGAGGATATGATTAGAGACAAGCATTTCCTTCCGTGAGGCCAGCCTGGGGCAGCAGAGCTAGCCGAGGGGAGTACCCAGGCCTCCCAGCCCCTCATGCCTCATTCATTCAATACTTAGTCTAAAAGTTTCCACAGTCCTCCAAGGTTTCTAGACTGACTGTGGAAGAAGGAATCAAGCCAAGTCTTCTTCACTTCAAGTGAGAGGCAGTATGACTTACAGAAATCCTGGCTCTGTAAGTTTAGCAAGTGACTTGATCCTTCCTGGGTCTTATTTCTCTATACAAAGTAAAAATAATAATACCTCCCTGGTAAGCTTATCATGAAGATTAAATGAAATTACATAGAACAATCTCAGAAGGTGGCACCATACGGAAAGAGGTTTCATGCTTCTTTTCTTTTCTTTTCTTTTCTTTTCTTTTCTTTTCTTTTCTTTTTTCCTCCCATGAAAGGTTAGGACTTGACTACCTCAAAGGAAACTTCCAACTTACATTTACTGTGTGATTCATGCATGTGTGGAAGAATCTGACTTTGAGGTTGTTGAAATACTGGTAGAACTGTCTCTAACATTCTTTGGAGTTGAATTTCTCTACTAGCTTTTGGCCTTTCTAACAGTTTACACATTTTAAAAGGCAAGAGGCAGGCACTTTTACCACTGTAGCCCCTGGTCAAGGAAAGACCTACAGACATAAAGGATTTTCATCACAGGATCTCTGTGCAGCATGGTAGAAAAGTCAAAGGTCTACTCTGAGCAAAATCATGTAACCCATGACATCTAACAATATGCTACTGTGATGGCCTGCCCCATCCAGACTCCCAGCTGACAAGCCTCTCAGATCTTCTCAGTCGGTGCTACTATTGGAGTGTTGGAGGCACTCTGGAGGCATGCTTACCACCCATGGCTTGTCACAGAAGTTGTAAATGGACTCCAGTGAGTTGATGCTGGGGAGGCCTGCATACTGCATGCCAATGACCAGGTGGCGGAAGTCTTCATTCTCCGCCATGCCAAATGCATGCTGTCGGATGAGCACAAAGTCTGGTCTGAAAGACCTGGTAAGAATACAGAGTCGTTTCCGTTAATTAACACCTCAAGTAACACCTTTTCAAAGCCTGAGACAGAGAAGAGATGTCAATGACCACCCAGTCCATGGCCCCTGTGTTATCATTATTCCTGTCTGGATGGGTAATGAACTAGCACTATACTTTCCAAAGATCTGAGAACTATGTTTCTGAATCTCTCCCATTCCTTCAGACTAAATCCTATATTTTTCTAGCATACAAATACTCAAAGGAAGGAAAAGACAGTTTTAGGTCCCCACCCCTTAAGTGGTTCTCTGTCCTCACTGGGTAGCATGAAATTCTGAGGTGCCTGTGGTTCCAGAGTTGTGCTCCAATCAGGCCCTGGAAGACCATACTACTACCAGATTTCTGTTCTTAATATACTGTTCAATTCCTTAAAGCTGCTCCTTAAAATAGGCAATGCCCTCATCAGGCCCCAGGAGAGCAAGGAGCTAGGCTGGCTGAGGGCAGATGCCAAACTTCCCAATGTTATTCTTCCAAAACGGACGCTAGGGAGGGGTGCAAATATTTTTCGCAGAACTGAGGTTGAGCAACGGAGCTGCAGGAAACACTGAAGAGTACGGAATGTTCCCATGCATAGGAAAGCTCTCCTGGTTTCACCTCTAGCCAGCAAAGCTCCTAGCTATAGCCGCTTTAAAGGACTAGGTTGCCTGTCTTCATGCCCTATCGTTAGAGACCTTCCCAGAGAGGCAGTTTGTGGCAGCATCTGCCCCAAGGCTCTGCAGCTCAGCATTTGACACCATGTACAATGACCTACCTGGTCCTCTGCCCAGGCACCCATCCAACTCCCACCTACAGATCCAACCCAACCCAGCTCAGAGATTGACTCTAGTAGTGAGGGTTAGAGGCACTTTCCTCAGTCATTCAAAGCTTATTACCAAGATGGTATAACATCTGCTTAGGGTATTCTGACCTTATATGAAGCCCTGATACCCCCAATTAGTCCTTTTCTGTTGGACACTGAAGCCCAGCTGCATCCCTGACAGCAAATCCCAACCTTTTATCCCGGTTATGATACTCATTCAAGTTACCTGTTGGCACCTGCCTTGGAGTCCCACTGCTCTTCCTTCTGTCACCACCTGCCTGTGTGTGCATCTCTATGATGCCTTACCTGCCTATGTATGCATCTCCACAATATGTTCAACCAGTGATGGAGATGTCTCTCTGTCTGTCGTGGATCTACCTTAGTTTGCCTCAAACCTGAATGGACATCTGCTTTACCTATGTTCTTCTTCAGAGTCCAGAATGGGCAAGCCTACTTTCCTTCTGTTAGGTCTCAGTCATATCCAGTCTGGTCTTTCCTGCCACTGACCCAGATTCTGTTGGACACTAGACTCCTAGGGGTCCAGGGTCCTGTGACTGAGGTGAGGTAAGAATGTTATTCTCTCCTGGAACTTGGAACTTATTTCTGAAAACCTAAAGCAATATAATCTTCTGGGCAGATGGAAAGCATTTCTCCCATCTGGAATTCTCATTCCCTCCATGAAAGAATTTCTCAGACCAAGGTGCTCAGGACAGCACCTGGTATGGAGTGCTCAGGACCTGGTCATTTCCTTCCATCTACAATGTCTATCTCAATAGTAGATTTTCCTGTCAGACACAGGAGTCGTTGGGAATGAGAAATAAAGACAGGATACAGGGATGAGCATCAAAAGAGGCAGTCAGAGCAGGGCTTTGTCATCAACTCTGAGTGAATCCAAGCAAATCAGTATAAATAGGAAGGTAGAGTATTTTTAAATGTTTTAAAAAACAACAGGACCTGGTTTTCCAGGGGTACTATTTGGAGAGATAAAAGCACAAACCAACCCTGACTTTAGGGTAGGTAGCAATTCTAATAATCCAGTTACCTCTAAGTGAGTCTATGAAACTTAAGGTTGCTTTCTCTACTGTTGGACTAAGCTGCCTTCTCTAGCTCTTCCATGTAACACATAGTGTAATTATCTCAAGTTGACTTGAAACCACCACATCCGGTCAGAGGGGACAGCAACGCTAAGAACAGAAAGGCCCTTACCGGACAACCTTTGTGCCATTCCGGAGTACCTGCATGTCCACAGCATAGGTTCCATCTGCATGGGCCACCAGGTTAAGCTCTGAAAATTCTGCCTGGAATAACAGTACACAGTGAGTCTTGGTTCTCACATAGCAGCCATAGACCAAATGTCTATTTAGTTTCTATGTTTTTCATATCCATTAGATTTCACCCAATATTCAAAGAAACTCTTTGAATCAGGTGCTAGAGAGATTTCTCCCCATCTGTCAAAGGAGAAAACTACCTAAGTCACATGACTTTTCAGAACAAACAAAACCTCTCATTGTGTCTTCTAATTCCCAGCTCAGCATCCCTTGAACCTCTTTACAGAGACAGAATGTGACCAGGACAAGCATCTCCTTTCTTAGTCTCTGCTTAAAGCCCTGGGTTCTGGGTTAGGCTACTGGGTTTCTATCTCCCCTGTTCTTGACAGCAAGTCAAATGAGGTACTTGCCTTGCCTGGGTTTCCAGTTCTTCAGTCTACAACATAGGGATAGTTTTTATCAATCCAGTATGTTTAACAAGTTGCTTTAAGAATGGAATATAGACTAGGCATGGTGGTGTACCCCTTTAATCCTTGCTTTCTGGAAGCAGAGGTAGGCTGATGTCTGTAAGTCTAAATCAAGTTCCAGAACAGCCAGAGCCACTTAGTGAGCTAATGTTGCAAAAATAAACAAATAACAGTAGTAATAGGTAGGAAAATATCCTATTATTCTGTAAATTCTAACATAGAGACAAGAATAACTTCTGTTATTACTTAGAAAAGATGTTATTGAAACAGGACATCTCACAAAGGACATAATTTTCTATTACATGGACAAGAGGCAGAGGAAGGCAGATAACAAACAAACAACCTTTCAAATTTCCTATAAAAACAATGGGATGTTCTTTTTGAGGTTCTCTCTGAAGTGTACCCCCAGGGTAAGAGTAGGCAATGAACCTAAGACATGTGTGCACCCAGAATCATACTGTCACCAACAGCATGGGGGTAAGGTCAGTAGCCTAGGAAGACAATCAATCCTCCAAGCCTTCCTCAGCTTGGGAACCCTGCACTTCAAGAGGCCATTGAAAACCACATTGTTTGCCTCTGAACCAACATCTGAGCTGTCAAGTCAAGGAAATAAATGAAAAGTCCTATAACAGGAGATACACTTTCGAGAACCTAGTGGGGGACAGGGGACAGAAAGAGACAGTTCACTCTGGGATCATGGAGAGCACGTGAGGCTTCATGCTGATTACCTGTTCCACCTTGATGTCATAATCTCCAAGGATTTTTTTTCCCCGAAAGCACTTGGCCCTAGAGAAAGGGAGAAGGGCACACGAATTAGTTTTGTGCAAGTGTGTAAACTCAGACATGCAATCTCCTCAATAAGAGAACTATAGCAGATGGACCCCAGACTGATAGCTAGGGGACTTGGGATCAGGCTCTTGATTTGCTACTGATTGCCATAAAGTCCCAAGCAAGCCACTTCCCACTTCCTTTTAGCACCAATTTACCCACCTGAAAAATAATCCACAGTACCCTTTCACTTTCAACTTATTATTTCATGATCTAATCTCCTATGTTACACACACACACACACACACACACACACAGAGAGAGAGAGAGAGAGAGAGAGAGAGAGAGAGAGAGAGAGGAGAGAGAGAAGAGAGAGTATATGTGTGTGTCTAGAAATAGGAATTTCTTCCATACTGTTCTTGGTAAAGACTAGGTCAATCTTACACACCTCTGATATATCCTTGTCTTCTAACCCCATGTTTCACTCTATTTATAGCTGTCATCAACCTGTAGACTTTTAGGATTTAAAGAAATCCCTATGGACAGGGTTGCATTCAGTTGAGTTGTTGGCTGAGGGGGTGTCCCATGGAGATCCCCGACAAGCAGGTTGATGCTAGGACAGATGGTTACTCCCTGCAAACAGACAGTAAGGTCCCGCTACAAAGGACAACATCTACCATCTGTGAACCATCGAGCCTTCACCCTTATGTTCTAGTCACTTTGGGGCGGGATGGTATTCTGCGGGTGACAGAAAGAATCATGACCACCAACTGGAGCACAAAACCTTTGGCCTACAAACTGTCCCGTCTGCAAGAAGTGCTGGAGCGATCATGGCACTGACCTTGTAGAAGTGGCCAACCAATGTCTAATTTAACTTAAGGCCCACTCCAGGAGAGGAAGCATACATCTAACACTGTTCGGATGACTAAGAACCAGAGACCTAGGGTAGAGCCAAACAAGATATGTCTTTAAAAAAATATATCAATGAAATGATTCCCAGTGGTATTCTGGTACACTCACAGACCAGGGTCCCTTCTGGTCATCATCAGATAGGCTTCCTCCAGCAGCCGGCAGGCGTAGATGCAGAGACCTACAGTCAAACTTGAGAAGAAAGTCTAAATTGGTGATCTCCACTGGGTCTCCACCCATGGAGCTTGAGGAATCCCCCAGAAGAGGTGAGGAAAGATTATAGGATCAGAGGGAATGGAGGACACCACTGAAGCCCTAGGCAAGGCTCATCAGGGCTCAGAAGACTGACGTGGCAGGCACGGGCCTGCATGGGTCTGGGGCAGGACTTCTGTGTATATGTTTTTGCTATTAGCTTGGTGTTTCTGTGGAACTCCTAACCTTGGGAATGGCTATTGTCTCTTGGAGGCCTGCTCTTTTGTGATGGGAGATGGAGGGGAAGTAGATCTGGGGGAGAAGGGAGGTGACAGAGAACTGGGAGCTGGGAGGAGTGGAGGGAGGGGAAAGTGTGAAACTGTGGTTGGGATGTATTGTATGAGAGAAGAATCTTTATTATTATTATTTTTTACAGATGGCATCAGAACAGAAAGAACGAGAGAGAGAGAGAGAGAGAGAGAGAGAGAGAGAGAGGGAAAGGGAGAGGGAGAGAGAGAGGAGGGAGGGAGGGAGGAGAGAGAGAGAGAGAGAGAGAGAGAGAGAGAGAGAGAGAGAGAGAGAGAGAGAGAGATTGCTATTAACTCTTGATTTCTTCATACACATACCAGGAGAGCTAACAACCAAGGAAAGCAGCTACAACCAAGCATAAAATGTAGCCTGTATCACAGACACTCCTGGAAAACAAGGGATGCTGAGTCGTGCAGCCCAGTGTCTTCCCAATCTATCTGGGTTGAAAGGAACTTCACCCTATGCATTAATGGCATCAGGCCTGTGTGAGGAGACCACATTCTTGCACACAGTATATTCCTTCTTTCCTGCCTCTAATCTTCTGTCCCTCTGTAGGATTTTCTTCTCTGCTATTTGGGCTTTGTTCTCCGTTTATAAGAAGGGCCTGGGTGCCTGTGCCTAGTAGGCTAAACCATGCCTGCTTCCCCCTGTGCTCCATATTTCCACTGGCTTGTTCCATTGGAGGTTTTCTGAATCTCTTCTCAAAGTAAAGGAATACACCAATATTTTATTTTGCATTGTGTCCTGGGAGCTGTATGCTAGTTGCTTCTAAGAATATTTAATCCTCATAATGACTGACAGGGAGACAATTCTTTGAAACAAACAAAAAAAATGAAAATTCACAGAAAGTAAATGACACTTCCAAGGTCATTAGCAAGTTAGTGGCACAGCCCCCAGGACCCTGTGCAGCACCCCCATGCCACCCAACATCATCTTACTCTGCTGCTCTGTTCTTCCTGCTCTCCCACACCATGGAAACTGACTTACCACATGTGCTGTACCAATTTTTTTCTCATTTTTTCTTCTACTAAGAAGAGACTTAATGATGCTATAAGTACTTGTCCCACCACAAATACTTCCTTTCCTGGTTCCTGTCAACTTACTCAGGATGAGGCCAGGCTATTTCCTTTGCTCTATGGATTCTGGAACAGGCCGTTCTAGGAAGTTGTCGTTTGTGCTATCCAAGTCCCTGGCCACCCTGAAATTGCTCCTCTGAGGCACTGGGCCATCCTGGAGCTGGGTCACTAAGTCCAACCCCCACCTCTGCCCTAATTCCTTCCTAAGTTTCACATCAGCTGGCTTCCAGGACCCTGATCGACATTCGTAGCCCAGCATACCCCTGTGGCACATGCCACCCTCTTGACCGGTCTGTCTACACATGGCACTGTGACTGCTCTGCAGATACTGGACTCGACTATAATCGTAAGTCTTTGCTTACGATTATAGCAAGGCTGAACTAAAATAAGTGACCAACAAGATGGCTTTTCTTTGGTTGTTTACCTGCACTGCTATCACAAATGCTGCCTTGCTGTTTCCTCCTACCTTCGTGTCTCAAATAGCTTTTCTGTAAGATTAGTCTCAGAGACCGCATCAACAACCTTCATTCCCTGTGAAGGTTAGCACTTTCAAAGTATGTGCTCTGACATACTAGTTTCTCACAACTCTGTGAAGGAGTTAAGAGAGAGAATGCTTCCTGTCCATTGGACTGCTGGGGAAACGGAAACCCCAAACAGCTCAACAGCATGCAGACTCACAGAAAACATTGTCAGTTAAGCTGAGAACTGAAGGTTTGCATCCAGAGGCTACAACAAGCTGCCAAGTTTTCTAACTTGCTCATTTATTTTGTGGGTTTTGAACAGTGATACTGGGGTCTATTTATAGATCTTGGCTGGGTTCATCTGCTACTTCCTGCACCTGCCCATTGACCAAATTGGCAAATGGAACTGTTTTTATGCCTTTCCTCCACCCCAACCTCGCAAGCTATCCTAATGCCTTTTCCTTAAGGTGATTTGTCCTGTTGGAAATCTTAGTTTGTGTTTCCTGGTTCAGGGTCACTGAGTTTTCTTGGCTAAGCCACATTGTTACCATCAAAAAGAGCCAAGATGGCAACAGGCGAGCACACATCCCTCTTCTAGAGGATGAACACATTCTTGAAGCAACTGGCCCTTGGACATTCTGATTAGTTTTCTAGAAAAAACTTCATGGAATAATTTCCAAAACTTGTTAGCAAGTGACAGAAACACCTCCTGAACTTAAGGGGGCACTAGCAGGAAGCAGTGTGCTAGGACCCAGAGGACCATGCTCTGCAGCCTCAGTGTGGACTGGGAGTGCTGGCTGCACCCTCTCCTGGCTGTGTGACCTTTGGAAAGGATCCTACATTTAAACAAATAATAACGAAGTTGTTTCTATTGCTAAATTATTCAATCTATATTGAAAACAACATAAAAGGTGAAAGCGTAAACGGTCCATGTTTCCATTCATCTCTTACACATACTATCCCATTATCATTTGTCAGCATGCCCTCCCAGTGGGGTGGGGGTGTAAACACGACTGTGTGCTCTAAACACATATGGCATCTTGATACAAAAAATTTCTCGGGCCTTAATTTTCTCTCCAGAGTGTGTCTTAGTGACAGGCTTTTCCACGCACAGCAGTGGATCCCTGTAACGGCTGCATGAAGTGCTCTGTCCACATGGTGGCTTAATGGTGTTCACTGGCAGGTAGATCTCCATATTCTTGGCTTTGCTTCACTGGTGCTACATTTTGTAGAATTCCTGATGCAAGATATAGACACAGCTTTTTACAGAATTATCAAACTGCTTCCCACCCAAAGAAAAGATTATATCCCACTTCTTCCTCTTTGAAAGTTTGGGAAATGTATTTCACCTGCCTTGGTTTTCTCATACTATCCCTTATACAAGATGGAAACAGAGTAAGCACTTAGCATGGATTTTTGATTGGCAGTCTTATAAAATAATCCAGATTCATACCCTTGTGCTCAATCCTAAACAGAACCCAAGATGTACACCCTTGCAGCACAAACTAAAAATATCTGTGGTGCCTGCGTTGTCAATTTCCCCCCATTGTAACATTTTCTTAATAAGCCTAGCAGCTGAGGATCCATGGGAGTTTAACGGCTTGTAGCTTCCTTAACAGGCCAGGTAATAAACCATCTCCCCTTATTACTAAAATGAGCAGAGGCCTCTAGATATAACTCTTGTTATTCAAGGAAAAGAATATCTTTAGTGGTGGTGGGGGAGGGAAAAGATGGCTTGAGCCCAGAAATTTGAGATTAACCTGGGCAATATATTAAGACTTTATCTCAAAACAAAAGAAAACAAAACAAATGTGGGTGGGGGAGCTAATGACAAATCTAATAATTAGCAGTAAAGACTTGCTGAGAACCAAACACTAAATGCTTTATGTATTTTACCATATTTGATAATATCTGTCATGCAGATGTTATGAAGAGAATTATGGGTATGGAAGTGAGACAAGAGATAGTAACAGATGTGTATGAATATGGTCAGAACATATATACATGTGTGAAAGTTTTATACTGAAACCCATTCCTAGACATAACTACTATATACTCATAAAAATAAGTTTTAAAAAGGAAATGAAATCTGATGGAAGTGTTTTGGAAGCTCTGAAACCCTGTGAATTACAGTTAGAAAACACAGCAAATGTTGTTTATATTAATGTAACCAATGTGATTTCCTCATCTTCTGGACTATTACCATATGCGTTGTCTGCTCATGACATTTGGCTCAATGCAGGATCATCTAATACCACCTTTCAAAGGCAGTTGTCTAATAGTTGGATGCCTGCCCCATGAACACACTATCACTTCAGCTATCCCTTGTGTAAATCCCGGATTTTCCAGAATCTTTCAGATTTAAAATATTTACTCTGTTTTGTTGTGTGACTGCATGTTCTGAATTTAGGCCTATACAGTTATAATCACCATGTCTTAAATATCCAAATACTTATTCCATATCTCAGTTAGTGGGCTCACAATCAGGAGCTACCTACTCACTGAAGATGTTGGGAGTTCTGGTTTGTGGACAGCTGACATAGAAAAACAGAAGCCACTGTCACAACTGAAAGGACCCAGTTTTTTCTGAAGGCCTACATGTCTCTCCTCACCTGCCAGTGCCAGATTGTCATGTTCTTCTGCCTCTACCCTTCCACACAAGAATATATGCTTGCAAACCCTATCTATAGAGGCCAAAAAGTAGCCTCATCTAAATCCTCTCCAGATGACTGACATTTACACAAGAACCAAATTTAAAACTGAGAAGAACTGCTAACGAGTAATCGGTAAGCTCCAAAATGCTCATAGAAAATCTCCTAGAGCTTTGGAAATAGCCAAGGATTTAATAGATTCCTAGTACTTGTCTAGACATTTATCTCTAACCAAGTGCTTGTCTCTGCCTCTCAGTGACTTGTTCTTTTGACCAAACAGCACAAGCTTTTGAAAAACTGGAAATACAGGATTCCTGTTTACACACACACACACACACACACAGAGAGAGAGAGAGAGGGGGGGGGGTAAAATCCAGTCTGTAGGCCTGATCTGCTGAGTTTGTGAGTTCCTGCTGCCACCTACTGGAGAATTGTGCCTTGCAGTTTTAGCTTACTGCTTGGTGACCCCCACAATCTCTATTCCTCACTCCCCTTTTCTTCTGGTTGGGGGTGGGCCTTGAGAGCTTGAGGGTGTATCGCTTGTCTGACATGGTCAAGGCTCTGGGGCTCTATCCTTAGTACAACAAAGAGTAGCACTGGTATTTTGTTGTTTTAGATACTTCCTTTCTGTAACTTTATTCATTGTAAGACTGGGGTTAGAGTAGGGGGCCACATGTCCACAGCCTGCATGAGTAAGTCAGTGGTCAACCAGCTGGGTCACTTCTGTCCTTCCACCTTGGAGACTGAGGATCTGACTTGTGTCATCAGGTTTGATAGCAAGCACCTTTATCCACCCAATGGAGGCAGGAGCCATTAATTGTTTCTTCTAAAACACACACATCTGCAGAGAGCTCTCCCTAGAGAAATAACACGTTGCAACACACACAAAACCAGGCATGGGGTGTGTGTGTGTGTGCTGTGGTATGCCAGTAAATTCAGCAAGAACTTGCTGAGTAGCCAGAGGTAAGTGCAGGTGGGAGTGGTGAGAGGTGTTAGCCATTGCCAGGTAGACAAAAAAAAAAAAAAAAAAAAAAAAAGATCTACAGAAGACCAATATCAGTGAGTGCTAAGGTTCCTTACAAGTCTTAAGATCTAAAACTAACAATCATATTTCCACTTTTCAGTCTTCTCTTTATAAATATTTCACATTTAAAGCACACAATCACAACAACTACATAAAAACAAAAGGTTTGTATAGCTCAGAAAGTTTTCTCAACCTTCCAGGCACATAAATACGTTTCATTTTACAGATTAATGAGGAGACAAAAACAACCATACAAAATGGTGGTGCAGGAAATAAGCCACAGAAGCACCAACAGGGACCATGGAAACTCAAATGGAAAAGCAGTTCCGGCTCCTCCATTAGAGAAGTAGGGAAAGGCTTCCGAGCCTGCATGGTAACCTAAGGAAAACACAAACTGAACCGTGAAGGCGAAGGCTTGAGGAAGGGCTCCGGAAACAGCAGCTCACGTAGTCTTAGCAGAGAAACGGGCCCTCGTAGGTCAAGGTGAGTATGTGAGACTTAAGGGCCAGCTAAGATTGTGTGTGTGCACACACACAGCACTGAAGGAAGTCGGAAAGGAACTGTGGCAGTTGTAGGTGCTGGAACTGAAGTACCCTCTGCAAGAGTAACAAGTGCTCTTAACTACTGAGCCATCTCTCCAACCCCTAATTATATATATATATTTACTGCAGAAAATTTTAGCCTCAAAACTCAACACTATTTTGTCAGGCCTTCACATATTTGTTCCTGAGAAATATGAGGGTTTAAGGTTGTTTGCTTATTTGTTTGTTGGTAGACAGTGGCTGAGATAGCTCAGGCTGGCCTTGAACTCTTGATCTTCCTGCCTCCATTGGGTGCCAGGATTAACAGTGGTACCACCACACCTAGCTTTGGTTGAATATCCCAGAATTCATTGCCCTGCCCATTCTTCAGTATAACCTTTAGCTGGTAGATGATTTAACTTTATTGTGGCATAATATATAGCTAAACTTTCCATGTTAACCACACTATTGTAAATGCCCCACTCTATATTTTCACAACTCTTTCATCATCTGAACCAGAAACCACCCCTCTGTTCTTTCTGTCCTGAGAACCTGGAATCTTCTAGTTGTTTTCAGAACTTTCTACTCTAGGAAATTTTTTATGTATGAGACCATAACATGAGTAGGTCAGGGGTCAACCAGGTTGTCATCTCTTGAACGAAGTGAATAATTTCATTAATATCTTTACTGGGTCTTTGTTTAAGTTTTCCAAACTACTTCCAAAAACACTCTCCAAGATTTTAAGTAGTAAGGTGACATAGTCTGGTGAGGCGAAGATCTGAGAAACTATGCCAAGGCTAAAGGAACTGAATCAGGGATAAGGGCATCTGGGAGCCCATGTGACGTGGACTTCAGAGTGTGCTGTTCTACTGACACCCAGTTCTTGCCCAGCACTCACCTGACAACTCAGTCACTTGTTTGAGGGCTGGGGACTTGAGAGACTACCTGGGATATGATATGACATTGGTACTGAAAACCATGAAAGAATGGGACACAGAACTCCACTGCAAATGTCCTGGAACAGAGACCACAACTCAACCTTGAGAGTCAGGCTGGGCCTTATGTTAGTGAAGAGATTATTAACTCAAATTTGGATTTGGATAGGATGAATTTCTTTCAGTATATGGGAAAGTAACTGTTGTGGACATTTGATTTAGGAATAAGAAATTAAGAACAGGAAGACACTGGCACAGGCCTGGGTAAATGCAATGTTCGGGGGTTGGTTTTGTATCATTAATTCTATGAGTGAGTCATTGGATCAAATGGGCCAAGGACAGCACTGTTTAGATAGAGCAAGTGGACTGACAGATTAGTCAACATTCATATAATGATTTGGAAGAGAGTGCATGGGGAAACTGCCAAGTTTGCAGATGGCATTTAGTGTTCTCAGGGATTAAAATGCCAAGCTGATTAGGGGTAAACTGAACGAAGATGGGCACGTGGGCAGAAAAGTGGCAGAGGAGTTTTAATGTGACTAAGTGTAAGAAAACACATTTTGGGGAAATAAGACTCAGAATATTATTAACCGTTGTTCAACCAGAACCTGGTAAAATAGCCCAAATGGCAGAAAATTATTCCCTCAAGACAGAGAAATGAAAGAAAAAATGCTATCAGCAAGTGTGGGTATTGGGAAGTGAGCGCAGAGGGCTTCTCACTGCCCCACTCCATCTTGTCAAGCTGTGGTATTTAGTGATACAGTGTATTGTGTCTTGAAGGTAGAAATGAAAAGAAAAACAGAACCCAACGCAATAGCTATGGTTTTAGGAAATCCTTCCTCATACTGAAGGCATGAGTGTGGAGGGAGAGAAAGACTGGATGGCCAGATGTCACCCACTCTAACCTAATTTCATCCCTACAATATTTAGTGCCTCCTATGGCCAAGCCACCCCAGTGTTACTGATTTTCTGGAGGAATGAGTCCAAAATGACTTCACTGGCTTGCTAAAAATTATTAGTTAGTGGGTATCACAAGTTATGCTCTTTTGATGATCATGTTTAGAAGCTGGACATCTTTGTCTGACAGGCTGTGTGATAGACATTTTTGTAATCCAATGCCTGTTCTACTGTGTGGCATAAAGCAGACACTCAGAAAATGTTTACAAGATTATTGAATTGGTTGCAGCTTGACATCTGGATATTAATACTAGAGAGGGCAACCAGAGGCTCTACCAGACAGTCCTGAGCTTAAAAGCCACTGAGGATTTGCACTTCGTCCTTTTTTCCTGAGTTTATTAAATTCCTTCAAGTGAGCTTCAGGGGCTTTCAAGCCTGAGCTAGCAGATGAGACCCTGTAAGGAAAACATCGATCCCAAAGCTCTGAAAATAATAAATTTCCTATTAAGCGCCCAGTTGTGACTTCAGTTGGAAACAAATCAGTTTTCCTGAACAGATTTTCTGAAGACATCTATTTTGGGGAATAATTAAAGGATGCGGCCTTACAAGATAACAAGATTATCAAAATTAGGGAAAAAAATCTTTAACTCAGGAGAACATGTGATGGGAAGATTGGATGCATTTGTTTGTAATTATAGTGGAGCTACAAAACAGAATGCTTTGGAGTCATGGGACAGATTCTCTTTCCATGACTGGCTTATACAATTAAGCCAGCAATTTTCAAAAGATATGGATGTATTTAATGTAGGATAAACAGGGCTCCTGACATTGAGAAACTCCAGGTTTGCCTCCCATGGAGGGTTACAAATCATAGCAACAGTCACTGCCACTGTAGGTCACATTTCTGTCCTTCCACAGCAATCTAGACACCAAGAAATGCCCTGTGCCGTGACACACTACCACTCTATTTCAAACGCATGCCTGGCTGCGGGAACTGGGAGAAAGCACTCTTTTCTTTGGGTGCTTGTCCAGGACACACTTCTGTACTGGGCACTTGGCTTGGAAAGCAGAGGAAGAGGCTTTCTAGTCACCATTTGTCACATTAAAACCTGGATAAGCATGCATATCAGCTGCTACCTACCATCCGGTTACCCACCTATCACTTCCCAGTCACCACCACTGTGTATGTCCCTGTCCTCTGCAAAGACACACTGCCATCATTCTTTAGGGTCCCTATCTCTTCTTCCTACAGTAATTTCTTTTTTTTAAAGCCTAATATGAGGACCTGGAGATATGGCCTGGTGGTGAAGAGAACAGGCTGATCTTAGTTCCCTAACACCCAATGGCAGCTCAAAACCACCTGTAAATCCTGAAACTCAGGGGATCCAACATCTTTTTCTGACCTCTTCTGACACTGCATGCTCATAGTGCATAGACATACATGCAGGCCAAACACACACACACACACACACACACACACACACACATAAAATAAGTTTTTATTTAAAGAAAGCCTAATATGAAACCCAGCAACTTGTCTTTTTTTAAAAAAAAAAAAAAGATTTATTTTATTTATATGAGCACACTGTAGCTATTTCCAGACACACCAGAAGAGGGCACTGGATCCCTTTCAGATGGTTGTGAGCCACCAGGTGGTTGCTGGGAATTGAACTCAGGACCTTTGGAAGAGCAGTCAGTGCTCTTAACCACTGAGCCATCTTTCCAGCCTTCAACTTGTCATTTTAAGCAGACATGAACTACTGTCACTAGCTAAATTTACACATATTTATCTCTTTAGTGACACTTTTGGAATTTTGGTTTCTTTAAAAACACAGAAATAGTATAAAAATGTGTTTTTGTTTTAATCCCAGGTGTGGGGATAAGGGGCTGCTTCAGACTGTTCGCAGCAGTGGACCATAATTTGCCTCATGCTCTAGAAGTGTGATTTTGCCAGCTGCAAATAGTTTGTGTGACTGTGTGACAGTTGGAGTTCTGGGAACTTTTCAGAGGGTCTATAAATGCTAGAGCCCTGAGAGGTATGGTTGTTGGCTGTTGGCCTCAGTTTATTAGTAGGCATGCTCAAAGAAGAAACAATAGGAAAGAAATCAGATCCATGGATTTCTCCCCACCCCAACCCCATCCCTCTTTCTTTCCTATAGGGGGTGAAACTGGGGGTGGGTAGATAAAGGGTGTGAAAAAGAAGAACCCATGAAGCACAAAGACAGGCTACAAGTGTCCTCCTTCCCACCGTATCATGAACCTCATGAGGGTATGTGTGCTTCACAAAGAGCTTACATGTTCTATCGTTCAACAGCTCACCCTCACTCCCTTCTACGTTTTGTGACTCACACCTATGACAGATAATTTCATGTGTCAACTTGAGTAGGGTACTAGGTGCCTGGTTATTTGTTTAAGCAGTATTTCTTAACACGTGAAAGTGTTTTTTAATCAGATTAGCATTTGAATCAAGAGACCAAGTAAAGCATATTGTCTTCTATTTCTTTCTCACTGTGTGTGTGTGTGTGTGTGTGTGTGTGTGTGTGTGTTAGACTGTCACCAAGTTGCTTCTAAACACAGGATGAAACTTCTATTGGCTCACCAGTGTCTCCAGATTGCCAACTACAAATCTGAGAACTTTTTAATCTTTATATGTATGTGAGCCAATTCTGTTTCACTCTCTCTCTCTCTCTCTCTCTCTCTCTCTCTCTCTCTCTCTCTCTCTGTGTGTGTGTGTTTGTGTGTGTGTTTGTGAAACAGAGACAGAGATACAAAGAGACAGAAAGAGAGACAGACAGACAGAGGCAGATAGACAAGAGGCAAAAAGACAGAGATAAAGAACATTATAGCAAGAACTTTGCTGTTGTGGGAATTGCTATATTTATCTTATGCCCAGCTCAAACAAATGCAATAAACATTTACAATGAATACTTATTCTAACATATGACAGGGCTAAATTCTAACTTAATTGTTTTCTGTTTGCTTGTTTGTTTCTTTGGGTTTTTTTGGAAGGTGGGACAGGGCTAGTTGGTTCTTTAGAACAAACCTAGGGCATTGTATGTGCTTAGCTAGCACTCTACCATGAGGTACATCCCCAGCCCTTAACGTATTATTTCAGGTATAAATCAACATAGCAGTTAATGAAAGACTTTTATATTTTATTCTCATTATAACAAGAAGACGATCTCTTCTCATCTTTCTAAGAGAAAATTCTGCCTAGGAGCTTCTTACTTATTTATGAGGAACAGGCTCACAGAAAGGAAATGTTTGACTACCTCAAGATTTAACAATAGATCCAAGTCTAATAGCACACACCTGTCATCCCAGCACTCAGGAGGCAGAGTCCAAAAATTCACAAATTTGAAGACAGTGGGAAAAATAAGACTCTGTCTCAAAACAAAACAACAACAACAACAACACACCATCAAAAAGGCAGGATGTTGCTCATCTTGCCCTGTGTTAAACCTCTATCCTAGAGGGGGAAAAAACCTAACAGAGGCTGACCATGTTCCTTCCCATCCCTCTTTACAGGGAGAAGGCAATTCTCCCCAAAGCCAGACACTAAAGTTGGACAGAGATTCTGATTTCTGTTTAGAGCATTTGTGAAGCAAGGACAGGAAAAGGCCTAGCATTGCGGAGCGCAGTGAAGCTGGCTTTCTGTCGAGTCGTGGGCTGTAGTTCTTGGGCTGCTGAATCACCAGGACATGATTCACAGAGCAAATGCAGACTGAGGGCATTCTCTCTCCCCATGCTCCACTCTCATTAGCAGAGGAGGCTCAAGCCTCCTTTCTCAGGCCAAGTGTAAGCTGCGGTGACTGGCATTGTCAGCCCACTCACTAGCATAGCTCAGCAGAAACATTTTCATATCTCAAGGCAACAATGATTTAGATTTCCAAATCCCAGTGCAGGTGGCACATTCCATTCCACAATTTTCCAGATGGCACCACTTCATGGGGGAGATGCAGTCCACACAACTGATTTTGGCAGGCTGGAAGGAGACCTGGCATTGTCCTATAAGACACATGCCACAGTGTCCCATATGCAACAGGAAAGGGAGACCATCTTTGGGTCCCCTCTTCTCATCTTCATGGGTGGAGAAACTGAAGCTTTGAGAAGAAAAGTGGCCACAATCACACAATGGGACTCTTGTGGGAATGTTGGTATAACGGGAAGTTCATGCCAGGTACTAGTCTGGCTCTCTTATTTGTCAATGTGTCCTTAATTCTAGCCACTGCTAATGATCCAAAATAATCCTTACACTCAACAAGCCCTGAAGAGCAGTTTTAAGAACCAACCCAATCCTGAAGACACAATCCCTTTTAGTCTTCGAACATATATTTGAAGAGGATCATTTAGTACTATTATAGTGAAACATTCTATAAACCCTTTAAATATTATAATTCTCATTCATTTACTCATTCAACAAAGATATATTAGATTGGGCACCTATTAAAGGCTCAAGAGTTTGCCAGGCACTGGGGAAGGGAAAGGTTTCACCTAGCTCTAACATAAGGAACAAAGAGGAAATGATGTTAGCAGAAGTACAGTGGAATGCTTACCAAGAGCACATGCACTATAGTATTTTAAGTACAATACAGTTAATAACGGATAGTTTCTTATATATTTAGCATTGGTTTCTGTGTTAAGCACTTTGTTCACCTTACTTGATTGTCATGTAAGAACATGATGAGGAAGGAGCACCACTCCCAAACTTACTTCCTTCACAATTCTTCCAACACATGGCATTACTTAAAAAACAAAAACAGAAACCAAACCTTTAGCCAGGCATAGTGGCATTCACCATCTCTGAACAAACTCTATTGCTTCAAAGCTAGCCTGGTCTATGTAGTGAAACTGCGTCTCAAATAAATAAACAAATCCAACCATAATATCAACAAATGGAACTTTTAAAGGGCATCCACTAGAAAGTCTCAGAATTTACTAGCAATTTTCTAAGATATTCACATTTATGCTAGTTTTCCATTTATTTGATATTTTAAATAATTGAGCATAACAATGTCCATTAATATTTGAACACACATTTCCAGATAAACATGACTTCTGAAAGAGCCCATCATTTTAAAAAGCTTACTTATGCATGCTAGTAGAGACTCTTTCAGGTACGACCTGATGCTTTTCTAACAGGCAACTTTTATAACTGTTAATTCTGTTAATTCTCTTTTTTTCTCACAGTGACTTACAAAAGAAAAAACATTCCAAACTTTAAATTTTCATTAGTGTACATTAATTGAACAAAGTGATGGGTTCACTATAACATTTTCATGTCTGTATGTTATGTATTTTGATCATATTTCTCCCTATTCATTGCTGTCCCATGTGTCCATTCTCAGATCATGCTGGACCCACCTTCCTTTTTTCAATGGTCCATACACACACACACACACACACACACACACACACACATACATATATATGTATACACACATACATATATATATATATATATATATATATATATATATATATATATATATATATATAAATATAATGAGAGAACATTGGATATTTGTTTTTCTAAGAGTGGCTTATCTTGTCCAATATGAATTTTTGTCCCATCTATTTTCCTGCAAATTACACACTTATGTTTTTCTCTATGGCTGAATAAAACCACATTGTGTATATATACCACATTTTCTTTATCCATTGATGAACGTCTAGGTTGATCTGATTAATAATACTGCCACTGTGTTTTGAATGAATTCCCCCCCCCCTCACAGGCTCAGAGAGTATCACTATTAGGAGATGTGGCCTTGGAAGAAGTGTGTCACTGGGGGTGAACTTTGAAGTTTCAAGTATTCAAGCCAGGCCCAGTGTTTCTCTTTCTTCATGCTGATCTGGATATAAAAATCTCAGCTATCTCTCCAGCACCATGTCTGCCTGTATGCCACCATGCTTCCCATCATAATGACAATGGACTAAACCTCTGAACTATATATATAAGCTAGTTCCAATTAAATATTTTTCTTTATAAAATGGCTTATAAACTAACTCACTGTGTATCTTCACAGCAATAGAAACCCTAACTTAAGACAGCCATTAACCTAAATATGTAGATATCTCTATTATCTGACTTAGATTCCTTCAAGCATACTCAGGACTGATACAGCTGGATCATATAGTAGTTCTATATTCAGTTCTTCTGAAGAACACTGATATTGATCTTCACAGTGGCTGGACTAATTCATATTACTACTTTGTCTGTACAGAGAATTTCTCCCTCTCCTTCTTGACCCTTACCACATCCTCACTGGCATTTGTTGTTGTATAAAACTTTTTCTTTCCTTCCTTTATTTTTTTAAGGCAGGGTCTCATTTTGTATCTGAGGCTGACCTCAAACCTCCAATCCTTCTACTTTGGCCTCTGATGCTCTGAGATTTTAAGTGTGTGCCACCAAATGGACTAGCACTCAGCCTAGAAAGGTGCTATCCTTCTACCTCTGTCTCTTGAGAACTAGGATTACAGCTGTATGTCACAATGCACAAATGTATAAATACTTTAAATTTTTCTTTATTTTATCAATCTTATTCAGGTAAATATCTCAAACTCCTTAAGTTCATTGGGGAACTGCTGCTTAGTAGATATATAGATTCGATTTTCCTAAATGAAAATAGTTCTGAAGAGATTAGCTGTAAAACAAAATGAATACATTTAACACTGCTATATACTTAAAATGAATAAGATGTTAAATATACATGTATTTTATTAAAATCTAACTGTAGGGCTGGAGAGATGGCTCAATGGTTAAGAGCACCGACTGCTCTTCCAGAGGTCCTGAGTTCAATTCCCAGCAACTACATGGTGGCTCACAACCATCTGTAATGGGATCTGATGCCCTCTTCTGGTGGGTCTGAAGAGAGTGACAGTGTACTTACATACATACAATAAATGAATCTTAAAAAAAAATAAAGCAATTGTAATAATTGCTGCATCCTTTTAGTTAGGGGATAGATACTTCAAATAATTTTATTATAGATCATATGTTGTCTCAGACATTATACATATATGATTTTGTTTGTGTGTAGAGAATACAGAAAATAAATGGTAAATGCTAACTGTAGTCCTGGAAGCTATGCCTTAGAAATTCATCCGAGTGGCAGTTTTCTTCATTGGTAAGTGAAGGGACTTGCTCAGATTTGAGGTGCTGACAGTAAAGGAATTAAATGATATGCCTCATGTTGAGTTCAGTATGTGATATTGAAAAGGCATCCAATAGTGTTGACAAAATGCTGCAGTCTGAATGTATACTTCTCAAGGCGCTGTTAAGCAGGTGTGGTTATGATTGCATGCAGGAGATGCATGAGGCAACAAAGCATCAGTGGCATAAGACTGAACAGCAGGATGGAGCCAGCTCTTTGCTTCTTAGTTTACCAGTAACCAAGAGACTTGTTTCTGCAGACTAGACCTATAAAGCAAATTTGGGTGATGGAGAAGTAGAAGTCTTGACAGTATTTTCATCAAGGGAGATAGCTTCTAAGATATTATTTATTCTCTAGGTTCTATATTCTGTTCTTTTAAAGTTTTCCTAAAACATACATGAAATTAAAAGTAGGTTTGTTTTTTGTATCATCAACCTCACATGTGGCAAACTTTACATGAAGGACTCAATGACTTACCGCTAATGTTCCCCTGAAGGAAACTTAGAACCAAGTCATCTTTTAATATTGTACTTTAGTATTAAAAGAAAGAGCCATCAATGGGACTTATGAGACTAAGAGTTGTTTCCTATTTCACTTTCAGACTGAGTTGAAATTTCCCATCATGAAACTTGCTGTTTGATTCTGGACCTGTTGCATAAAACTACTCAGCCTTGCTCTTATCCACAGCCACCATTTGGGAACAACAAACAGGATCTTTGGGACTTCACTTCTTTAGGCTATGTTCTTTCAGGCTATTGTTCTTTTCCCAAACATTCCTCATAGAGTCAAGGTTCTTCAGTCTAAGCCTGACGTCTCCCATAATTGGAATTTAATGAAACTCTCTTCTGTAGTCAAGACAGACCTGAATAAGGCATCAAGTATTGGAAGTTGGATAAACCCGAGTTCTTATTCAGTACAGCTTCCTCAGAGCAAATTATCACCTAGGGAAACAGGACTTTGGAGAAATGCAAATCTGTTTATTTTCTGAAGTCTTGAATTGTAACCAGACTCAGCAGAAGATGTTTAAATTTATGAGATCATTGTATAACTTGCCTTAAGGTGGGGGTGAAGTGAAAGTTAACTAATTAGTACATAATTTCTAACCAGGTACACAGCTTCCTTCAAACTTATGCCAATTACTTAGCAAATCAAGTAAGTTTTTAAGTGCTCAAAAATATTTAAAGAATGACAGAACATGGACGTGTCTGTCCATCCCCCAGCTTTGGAAGTCCTACTATTTCTCTTTATTTTCTTTTAAGATTTTTATAAAAGAAATACACTATTAAAACCCACTGTTTATATTTCTTGCACAAGAGACAACAATTCCAAGTTAATCTTGTCATTTATCTCTATGAATTTTTATAACTTTATTATATGTGTCTGTATCCACAAACTGTATGTTGTAGTTACTTGTCAGGGAACTTTGCATAAATTTGTATGAGTGGTATTTATTATTCTATGTCTATCCACTTTTCTCACACATGACATGTATTCATGGAATTATGTAAAGCCCTGACTCATTTCTTCTTAATGTTCTAAACATATTCTAGTCCGTCCTTACAACGACGGATGATAAGACTTCTTGACTTGTTTTAGATAAGTAATGTCGAGGTCGTGTTGCTCAGCTTCTCTTCTCATACGTGTTTACTAATCACACCACTCCTTTTATTTCTGCTCTCCCTGTGGTTATTCTTTACTCTGTCACATGCGTACCTTGCTCACCTAGCTATCTTTAAGCAGCAGCTCTTCCCTCTCCAATCTTAGGATATTTAACATTTGTCACCCATTGTCTCTTCTTATCTCTCTTCTTTGCCACATATTATTATTGCCTGATATTTGAATCTTATCTTGTTTTTAAACTCTCTGAATGTACTGTTTTTGTTGCTTTATACGGACAAGATTTTTCTGAGTTTTGTTGGTTTAGATCTTTGCTTCTTCACCAATTTCTTTGTTAACTATTGCTTTTTCATGTCATTATTTCCTTTTGGATTTGCTTTCTGATAATAACTGTGTATGTATAATTTCAGAAATTACCTATGAAATGTCACCTTGATACCTTTACCTGTCTCTATTATATTCCCATTCTTCAGTGAAGTAACTAAGCTAGAGTGAAAGTTCTAGACTGACTATTTTTTTCTCTCAGTATTCTGGCCTTGCACCACAGCCTAATTGTGCACTGGGGGTTTCTTTTGTCTTTGGATGCTCTTAAGACTTACTCTTGTCTTTGATATTCTGTGACATGTTTAAATGTGGCCTTGCTGAATCCTTGAAACCTGATGTACATCCTAATACCTTGTATTGTTTTGGAAAATTTTCAACCATTGCTTCTGAATACTGTCTCCTTCCATTCTCTCTGTCCCTTCCTTCTAGAATTATGATTGAACATACATTAAGAATCCTCATTCTACCTTCCTTTTCTCTTAATCTTGCTTTACTGTTTTCCTCTTCTTTTTTTTAATTATAATCCAGATTTGCCTTCTTGTTCACAATTCTGTCTGTCTTCGCTATTGTGTAACTTTTACTTTTAAACACTGGGGATGTAACTCAGTGATAGTCTAGCATGCACAATGTCCTGGATTCAGTCCCCAAAGCAGCAAAATTGCAACAAAAGGAAAAAACGAACAGAAAATAAAGTATGTGTGTATATATGGCAGGGCACAGAAGAAGCATGCAGGTTGACTTTGGGAGTCTTCCTTGACTATTCTTCTATCTTATTCACTGGAGCATAGTCTCTCAGCATTCCCAGAGCTTGCCTATATTGTTTTCCCCCCTCCCCCCGATAGCCACCTGGGGATCTCATCTCTACCTTCTGAGGCTGGAATTACAAGTGAGCTGCCATGCCCACTCCAGATTTATATGGATTTTAGGGATCCAAACTTTCTGCTAAGCTATAACTGGCTGGGCATGCTTTTTAGTTAAAATATTGAACTTGTGGGGCCTCAAATCACCCAGGCTATATAAACACAAGAGAAAATAGACTTTTGCCTATGAATTCTCAGAGGGAGAATTTTTTCTATTAAGATCATCAGCCAATATATAGGCATGTTTCTTATAGAAATATATAAATGAGAATATTATATTTCTAGCAATCATTTTATTAAAGGTCTCAGTTTTTTTCCAAAGGCCCACTTTCCAAGACTCCTGTCTTGTGGCAATTCAAGTCACCATCTTTGGTGTCTTGTATAAGTATTAAAAGCTAAGCCCAGGGTTCCTAAGACAGAATATCCTCTTCTAATCTGACTATTCAGTCTGTCTTCATTTTCAGCCTCTGGATATGCTCCCACTTTCTTGCAAGCTCATTTGTGAATTTCAAAGAACATTATTTTTCATCCAGAGTTGTTTGAATTCAATGGTGTAGGATTTTCAAGTTACTGAGTTTAAATGACCACCAGCAATAAAAAAAATTCTGAACTGCAGATAAGAAGCTTAATTCAAAAAGCATTTATTGGTTGGTCACTTACTGTGATGATAAAATTTTATGTGTCAATTTGTCTAGGCTATGGCTCCCAATTACACTGCCAAACATTTAACAACATCTAGACTCTAGATGTTGCTGTGAAGGTATTTTGTAGATGTGATTAGCATCTACTATCAGCTGTCAGTAAATAGAGGAGTTAACTAGGAGATGTGGATGGAATCATCTAATTAGCTGAAGGTATTAATGAAAACACAATCATGTTTCTCAGAGAAGGGAGACTTCTACTGTAAGTCTGGAACAGAAACCCCACCTGAATTCCCAGTTGGCTGGTATATCCTACAGATTTTAGACTTTTCTGCAGTACAAGCTCAAGCATCTAGTCTTCAGCCTTCTGCACAGATTCTGGATTTGCTAACTCCCACAACCAAGAAAGTTTGACTGTCTGTCTGACTATCTATCTGTCTATCTATCTATCTATCTATCTATCTATCTATCTATCTACCTACCTATCCATCCATAGGGAACCTTGACTAATGAACAAGTCCTTAAGGGGAACAAATAGATTATTATCTTTCACATCTCTATGCTCACAGGGATTTTAATCTAATATCAGCCAACTATTCAATTGTAGAACATAACTTAAAACACAATATTAAAAACTATTCACTCATATCTTACATATTTATTAAGCATCAATCATGAATGAGATGTTTCTGCATGATAAAGATACAGAGCAAGCCACAGGTTATCTCTCTGGGAGCACTGAATAGTTTGGTACACAGACAAAACACAGTGTGTGACAGGATCGTGAGAGGAATCTAACCACGCTGAGGGAGCAGAGGACAACTTCAGAAGTGAAGCCTAAACCCATCCTAGATTTAAATAGGACTGAGCCACACAAAAGTAAAGGAAAAGAGTAGAGAAGACATTCTGGGCCCACAGCCTAGGAAGGCCACAAAGATACGAAACAAGGCGTGAACAAAGATGCTGTGCATAAAACACAAGAAGGAAAACAATGGAAGACAAAGCCTACAAAGTTAAGCAAACAACAGAGGGAGATTGCATAAGGTTGGAAATTGAGATTTCCTGAAAGAAGCTTGATCTGGAAAGATGCATATGATTTTAATAGGCAAGAAGGAGGAGGAAAGGGCAGAGAACAGAGTACCTAGGAGAAAGCACAGGGTACAGGACTTAAGACACTAGGGGTAAAAATAATAAGACCACAGAGATCTCCGAATGGTGGATGACTCTCAGAATACAGGCTGGAATCTATTTCCCTCAGGGAGTGGCTAGGGGCCTACAAAAAAAAAAAAAAAAAAAAAAAACAGAAGGCAATGAGGAAATTGCGGTTATAAACACCTACCACCTCCAAGGGCTTGGAAGGTCCCGAAAACACACCTGGCCATGGTATTCAGCTTGTTCTGAAAGACACAGCCAGACTGGCCAAGGGACAGGAAACATCTGTGCCACCTTGACCTGTCTGAATCCGCTCTCTCCCTATCCTTCTTGGCACCACAAAAACTGGGAGCAGAACAAAGGCTGAGGCAAGCCCCGGCCTGGGTCCCAGAGAAAAACAATAACAAGAGGGGGCCAACCTGATCTTCTGCAAGGGAAGGAGAGGTAGACCCTGTCAGATTTCATCAAGGGGAATACAATAAAAGACCCATTGTTCCTGCTTCCTCCCCTTGGGAAATGAAGCTGCAAGCAGTAAATTGTGGTTAGGAGAGTACTGACCTGGAAAGGAAAGCTGAGTTCTGGTCCAGGTTGTGCTGCTAGCACAGTGTTCGCACTGGGCACACTGTCTCACTCCTCTAGGCCTCTGTCTTCCCCTTTGTACTGGGAAGGAGTTAACAAGACTCGTGGCTCTCAAACTATGTTCTGTGGTGCCTTGGAGTATTTTTAACTTGTTTCGACCACTGCAGCTCCATTTTAATATACAGGGTTGTATCTTGGGGGAGGGCATTGTTTTAAAATGTGAGCCCCTCTGGGACGTTGCAGCACCAGTCATCTGTGACTCAGTGAGGTCAACAGATCTGACTGCACAGGAGCTCAGACAGGGCAGAGGCAGGCATGAGGTAAGAGAAGCAACCCAGGGAAAAATACCAGACAGCACAAGTTAGGCAGCTAAGTAGCCAATCTCCAAAAAAAAAATCCCACAGGACACAAGTCAATGAGTTCAGACAACCTGAAAAGTGTGTGCAGAAATGGGTGCTGGAAAAAGCAAGCAAGCAAACAAACAAACAAACAGCGGAATAGGGTTAAAATTCTGCCCAAACCCTTTTTTCACTAAAAATAATAAAGAGAAAAAATAATGGAAGTTGCCCCTGATTGCAACATCAGAGAGAAAAAAGCTACTGTTGAGGTGGGCAAACAGATCCAGTGAGGGATCCAAAAATAACTCATTCATTTGTTTAATTGTTAAAAGCTCACCAACTTTCCGCTGGAGGTCAGAGACCCCAGGCTAAATGGATGAGGTTGCAGAAATAAGGAAATCCCCATCCCTGTCCTTACAGAACAGGGTTAGAAAACAGAGCTGAATGCTTACAGAGAAGGAAAGACTCAGGACAGAAAACAGCAGCTGATTCCAAACATCTGAAAGAGAACACAAGAGACACATGCAATAAACCAAACCAACGGGAAGGAAAAAACTATCTCCAGGACAGAAAAAATAGGAAATAGGCAAACCCACTGAAAGAAAATAATGGGGATAGGAATAAAGTTTAGAAAGACAGAACTAAAGAGGGGTGTAAATGGAGACTGTAGGAGGCTCCACTTTCTAACACGACACTCCTCAGACATGGTGGCTTCACAGCACTTGTAAGTAGCTACTGCAGTAGCTATGAGGAATATATACACCTAATTCTGGAGACTCAGCATGAAAAAGAATGTAAAACATTTTATTAGAAACCTTTATCAGCCTGACATGGTGGCTTTATTATCTAATTTGTCTTGTTACTGTGATGAAAGCAATGTAAGGAAGGGAGGGTTTATTTTGGCTCACAGTTTCAGTGCACCCCATCCTGGTGGGAGGAGCTTAGTGCAGCCACATTGATGAAAACTTTGCTACCTCTCTCCTTTTTATCTAGTCCTGGGCCTCCAGCCCATGAAAAGGTGCTGCCCACAGTGAGTATGGGTCTTCCCACGTCAGTCAACCTCATCTAGACATCCTTCACAGACTTGCCTAGAAGTTTGTTTCCATGGTGATTCTAAACCCCACTAACCTGACAACCATCACAGAAGCAGAAGACTGCAATCCTGTTTCTCAAGAGACAGAAGCAGGAGGAATGTGAATTTGAGCTCAGTTTGGGGTATAAAGAAGTTTTATATTAATTAAATGTTAAGAAATAGTTTGAGTGTACTGTGTTAAACACAATATGTTGTTAATTTTTCCTGGTTTTCTATGGCTATTAGAAAAATTTTATGCTTGCAATTTGTATTATATTTTTATTAGAGAATGCCTTATTAAATTTTTGTCAGACCCAACAATTAAGACAGTATATTGTTATAAGTAATATCCTTAGGATGAAATATGAATCCACAAACTACATTTGGTGGTGCATGCCAGAAATCCCAGCACCTGGGAGATCAAGGCAGGAGGACTGTGAACTTGTGGCCAGTTTGGGTTACTTAGCAAGTCTCTGCTGATAAATATATAAACAGATAAAAGCCCCAATCCTCTTTACATCCTGCAAAAACATAATTATATAGGGCCAAAAATATACCCATTATGTTAACAATCTTATGGAAAGCAAGCCAGACTGAAGTGGGATAAAAAGTAAGAGTAGAAATTGATATTTTTGTAGCTGAACAACAAACAGCTGTTGATCACAAGCATGGGAAAATTCCACAGGTGGTTCATCTCTCTGTATCTGTGTCCCCACATTAAAATGGGACATTGTCACTTTCCATCTGTCTGTATTTAATTTGTGTTTTCAAAGCTCCCTCATATAGTATCTTACTTGAACTTAGAGGTGTAGGCAGGTCAAGAACATTACACTTTTTTTCATTTTTTCTTTTTTAGATAAGTGAATTAAAGAAAAATAAAATCATTCACAAATGGGCCTTTGAATCTGATTCTCCAAGTGCAGATCCCCTGCTCTTGCCTCACTTCAAGCTCCCTCTCCTGCACAAATATCACTCGTTTGAAACCAAGTCTTGCTGTTTATTTGCTCCTGTTGCATATAATTCAGCTCCCTAACCAGAACAAGTTTTGTAAATGCACTATACATCATGTCTAACACCCTTCATGTTGTCAAAACTCAGGCAAGACTGTGGCATAGGAGGGCACTATATGAAGGTACAGGAATTCCCGTTTCCAACTCATTCTAGACCACCTACATCCTCTTTCTAGAGATGCTGCCACAAACTTCAAGGCAAGGACAAAAGACAGAAAATACAGTCACAGGAGAGAAGTCTGGAGTCTGACAATTTGCAGTGCAGCCTCTAGGCAAATGGTTTAGCAGGTTATATAATAGACTCTGGCATTGACTACTCCTACCTTCCAGACTTCTTGGATCCATTTCCAGATGCAATTAAGGATGGTGGGCTAGTACTGAGTAAGCACTCTGCCTCCCTGGGCCTTTCTAAACAATGAGTGACAAGATCTTATATGGGCCCAAATCCAGAGGGATGTGGTAAATCATTTTCATGAAGGTTTTAAGACCAGATTAGAGTCCATTCAAGAATGCTCAAGAACCTAGCCTACAGCAACATTTGCAATCAATAAACAGGAACCCTCTCGACTATGTAGAAGGATAGCTACTTAAAGCCTCTTCCCTTCCTTCTCAACCAAACACATAGTGCTCACTTTGGGCTCTAAGGTCCTAAAAGACTAGAAAAGTAATGGAAGAATGGTAGCTATGGACACAGCATCCGAAACTTTCTGCCTCCAAAGAAATGGATTTCCAGCAAAAAGTCCATATGCCACCAGATACCTGCCAATCACAAAACCAGGAAAGGCCAAAGCCATTGTATGTTGTGTGACTTGTGTGTGTGTGTCCCTTTCTCTGTCTCCCTCCCTCTTTCCCTCTCTCCCTCCCTCCCTTTGTTATAGATTTGGGTTCATTGAGGATGGAAGTGGGAAAACACAGAATGTTTGTGAAGGCCTGAGAACAATCTTTTGTTTGAGACAAGGTCTCTGAATGGCCTGGAACTTTACGCATAGGCTTGGCTAGGTGTCTGGCAACCTTCCAGGAATCCATCTGCATCTGCTGTCCATCCCCTGCCGCTGGGATGACAGGTATGTGCCACCACATCTCTACATGAGTTCCTGGGATCCTAACTCTGGACATTGCCTGCACGGCAGGCTTTTACAAGCTGAGCCATTTCGCTGTCCTCTGTCCTCTTGTTACCTTTCTCCCTTCCCTCTTCCAACACTTCCTGTCCTCTCCCAACTTTTCTTTGATCATGTTCTCCCTTTTTATTAGCAGTCTGAAACTCAGCAATCTCAGAAAAGCCACCACTTTTAAGTCCAGAAATTTGATTAAAAAACTTTTCATTTCTTTTCTCAGGAGTTCAACAACATCCACAATTTTTACTGTCTGCAGGCTATGAGTTCATTACTGCCAGTTTTTGATTTATCTAGGTCATTTCCCTCAAAGGAGCTGATATGGAGCCCTATGAATCAGCTTGTAGGCTCCGTCTCTTTTCTGGTTATCATTAACCCTCTGATCCTGGTTCACTGACTCATTCTGAGTTCTAACTCTCTCAGCTGAAAAACACTTTGTTAAAAGTAGTCATCTAAAAGTGAAGTAGAAACCTGAGTTCAATGAATTCTTTTAGACAGTTATTGAATTGTTTCTTTTAACTTCACAATACCTATTATATGGCCGAATAGGTTATCAAACAAACACACAATTAGATAAAATGAAACAAACAGGGCAAATAAAAGGTTAAGGGGATATCTGAAGCCTGAAATATTTCACCTTATATGTAGCACAAAAATTCATATTAGTAACAGACAATTTTCTTGGTGCTTGTTGTAGATAAAGCAAAAAATAGTCCACAGCTATGAAGGTTGAAAAGTTCTCATGTGACAATTGAGAACAGATTAAGCACTCTCATCTAAGAAAAGGTCAATTTTACTTCCAGGGTTAGGTTCAGAAGCATGTCGCTATCCATGAAGCAGAGTTGGGATGGGGACATATAGTTTGGGGTGTTTATTTTTTCAATTATTATTAAGAACTAGTTTTGAATGTTCATTTGTTTGATAAATTGGATTAAAGTACTCCAGGTCCAAACTCTACCACTGAGCAACAGTTTGACTTTGTACTTGTACTTGATGTGACATTTCTTCTAGAATGTAGTTCTCCTGTCTCACAATCAAATATTCTTTCTGTAAAAATGCCTTTCTTCAGATTAACATTATTCTTTGGAATGAAAAACAAGAAATCATTTCAGAGCAATGACATTTCTCCAACTATAGTAATTTAGGATAAAAAGTAGGACCAATTTCTTTAGTACATGCTCTAGAAGAAATATCTTGAGTTATGACATAGAATCCCAGGCTAACAAAGGAGATCTGGGGTAGAAAGTTGCCACTCAGCCTGGAGCCTTCCACACTCATCTTGCCTCCATTCACCCCAAACCCACATTGTAAAGCTATGAATATGGTAGAGAGACAGTAAGCAAAGAGGAACAAAATGTAAGTTTCTTTCCCCTTGAACCTTTTGTTATGGAAAATTTCCAATATCTAGTAGGTTGAGCTGAAAGGAATTTTATTGAGTGCTTGCCCTTCAACTGAAACCATAACATGACTGCACCATTAACATTTTAACACTATGCAAAAATTACTCAGAATGGAACTGATACTGAAGGGTAGAACTATAAACCTTGGAAACCTTAAACAGGCCATATGTGGTTAGGCATACACAGGATGGGGGGAAAGGACAACAGGACTTCATCAAGAGGAGAACTGACATGTCAAAGAGAAAGGACAAGTTAGTTGAGAATGGAGAGATTTACAAATCATGTATCTGGTAGAGTTTAGTGTCCAGAATATAAACGGCCCTTCTAACATAACAACAAAACACAATTAAAAAGTGGGGGGGAAGCTTAAATCAACTTCTCTCCCTCCCTCCCTCCTTCCCTCCCACCCCCTCTCTCTCTTTCTTTCTGTTTCCCCATTTGTTTTTTGGGGGGGTTTTTTTGGTGTGTGTGTATGTGTTTTGTGTGTGTGTTTATGTGTGTGTTTGAGACAGGGTTTCTCTGTATATCCCTGGCTGTCCTCAAACTCACTCTGTAAACCAGGATGGCCTTGAACTCATAGTGATCGCCTGACCTTCTGCCCAGCTGAATCAACTTTTCTCAAAGAACAAGTGGATTAACTTAGGCTGGAGAAATGACTCAGTGATTGAGAGCACTTACTGCTCTATCAGAAAACACAAGTTTGGTTTCCAGTACCCACCCATGTCAGGCAGGCTCACAACCATCTGTAATTCCAGTTCCAATGTAGGAACTAATGCCCTCTTTTGGCCTCTACAAACCCTCAGACAAGTAGCATTCTCTCTCTCTCTCTCTCTCTCTCTCTCTCTCTCTGTGTGTGTGTGTGTGTGTGTCTGTCTCTCTCTCTTTCTCTCTCTCTCTCTCACACACATACAAACTAAAAATAAATCTTAAAAAAACAAATAGATTATTAGCCTTGTAACTTGGTTGTAAACATTTTGAAAGCACAGAATATATGTTACAAGGATAAGCATTCATCATGAACAGAATTAAAATGACTATAAGTAGCCCAGGTCACAATTTAGTTGACAGGGCAATTAATTAAATAATGCCAATAAGAAAATGAATTAATCAGACCTGACTACAGAGTTCCTGGGAGTGGCCTCAGAGACAAAGCAGAGTTGATCTGGGGGAAGTGAGGTGGGACTGGTAGGTAGACACAATTTGCTGTGTTTTCAGACTTCAAGGAGGACTGGATACCATTCTAGGCTCAGCATATACCCAGGAACTTACACCAACCTTGGAATTGGGTTATAGCATCATGTTGTCAGGCAGGCTTCTGAGAAAGAAGTGTTCAGGAGCTACTCAGCGTTAAAGTTAAGATTCCAATTCACTATGCCAGTCACCATGTTCCTTCTCAAGCCATGTAATACATGGAAATCCATAAATTAGGTATCACAGTACGCTGATGGGATGTCTTAATGGAGAATAGGAGTCAGTGTCCTCAGAGATGGAAAACTGAATGCAGTGAACTGATGGTTAACGAGTTCCAGGTTTCTCAACCCACTAGCCAGATCCAGTAGGTAGGCTGATAGAGTGAACAAAATATTGATGCCAAAAATAAGTGTAGGGGCTTGGTTAATGGCTCAGCGGCTAAGAGTACTTGTTCTTGCAAAGATCCTGTATTCAATTCCTAGCACTCACATGGCAGTTCACAACTATCCATAACTATAGTTCCAGGGGATCTGATACCTACTTTTGACTTTTTTGGGTACATGGTACACAGACAAACATGAATGCAAAACACTAGTGTATGTAACACAAATAAATCTTTTTTTAAAAATGGTCTTTTGAGATTGGATTGCTCTATTATGCAGTTCTGAGTGTTCTGGAACTCTCTAAGCAGACTGGGAGGACCTTGAACTCACAGAGATCCACCTGCCTCAACCTCCAGAGTACTGAGACTAAAAGATTGCACAACCAGCTAAAAATTATTATAAAAATTTTGTTTAATAAGTGTAATGTTTTGGGATCAAAAGTCTTATTTAACTTGAGATATTTGAGAGAAAGACAGAGAAATACACACACACACATACACACACACACACACAGAGAGAGAGAGAGAGAGAGAGAGACAGAGAGACAGAGAGACAGAGAGACAGAGAGACAGAGAGACAGAGAGACAGAGAGAGACAGAGACAGAAAGACAGAGAGACAGAGAGAGAAGACCTGCTAAGTACTGAAGATGATTTCCTCTCAGTCATATCATCCTATCCCATGGAACTGGTAAGGAATGAGCAATTCTTTAAAGTTCATTTAGGATTACCTAATAAGGGGTTCTGGAGAGGATGATATGATGACAATGATACTGACAATTAACACTCAGTAAGTGTCACAGTTCTAGACGCCAAGTTAAGAATATTCTGGCCAGAACTGCATTCAGGATATATTATAATTGGTGCTGTCATAGTTACTCTTCTAATTCTGTGATAAAATACCATAACCAAGGCAACTTATAAAAGAAAGTATTTAATTTAGGGTCTTATGGTTTCAGAGGACTAGAGTCCATGACCATCATGGTGGGAAGCATGGCAGCAAGCAGGCAGGTATGGCAGGAGAGCACTGAGAACTTCGTCTCAATCCTCAAGGCAGAGAAAGCTAACTGAAAATGGCATTGGCATTTGAAACCACAAAGCCCATCCCCAGTGACATACCTCCTCCAATAAGGCCCCACCTCCAAATCCTTCCCAAACAGTTCCAGCGCTAGGAATATGTGAGCCTATGGAGACCATCCTCATTCAACCTACCACAAGCATCATCTTAATAAAGGAATACAGCATTTAAGTTGTATTTAAAAATTAAACTTAATTTATGTAAAACAGTCAATAAATAGTAGGAATCATGATACAACTTTCAAGTCTTTAATCTATGGCCTGTTACAAAGAGTTTAGACAGGGAGAGTTCATTCCTCTTGTGCCTTACTCCAAAACCAGAAGAGCTTTCTGTATAGACAGCCTTTTTTAATTTCCTTACAAAGGCAAGAGGTAGTATGAGAGGCGAGAAGCAAGCTTTGAGATGAGGTGCATTGGGGAAGGAAGGGAAAATGAAAAGAAAACAAAAACTCTAAAGAGCACTTAGAAATCATCAGGAATTTCACAGATTTCCTTTTTTATATTATATGCTATAAGTAGCAAAAATGTTACTTCCTCAAAGGCAAACTAATTGGTTTGACGAATACAACATAGTAACATTTTAAAAATACTTTGATTCATGCAATCTTCATAACCTTGTTAAGAGTGGTATTATTTTTATTTTAAAGATCAGACAAGCCCAGAGACATTAAAGATCTTGTTCATTATAACAAAGTTCAAAACCAGCAGACACCAAGAGGATGAAACTATACCTTTTCTCAACCTATGCTTTTGGTTGCGTTTTCTGCCTGTCTCTTTGTCCCTAACACACTTCCAATCATGTTCCCTTTCTCAAGTCCAGCCACTTATATATCCTGTAACATACTTCTAGAGAAAGATTTCTGACACTTTCCAATTTAATGAAGCAAGAATGAAAGGTCTTCAGCATATAACAAAGCATGTATTTAGGAATGAAAGTACGGGCTGTCAGCGACAGCCTTGCTTATCCTTTATTACCACATTTAAAAAAACATTCCTCAAAGTTTCTGTTTCCCCAATCTCTGTCTTTTAAGTAGAAAATCAAGACATTCTGAGAAAAATTGGCTCTTAAATTGTTAAACAACCAAAAAACTTAAAGTCCCAATCCCTAAATATCCAGAACCTCACTCACTGAATGCTCATTCCTATAGTACAAAGATTACAAAGATGGATGAATTAGTTCACACTAGTGGCAGATGTCTCTTTTAAATAAATACTCTAGTTTTAAATTTTTATGAGTGTTTCCCTTCCTGTATGTTTATAAACCATGTGTGTAGTACCTTCAGACACCAGAAGAGGCACTGAATCTCCTAGAATAGGAGATCCTTCTCCCTAATCCTACTTCCAAACTGTACTCAGTTAGAATTAAAGACATGGCCATCCTCAGGGAATAGGGGGAGCTTCCTAGCTAGGTCCTTTTTTAAGTTGTTAAGACCTGAACTATATATAATAAAGAAAAACTGAAATTTGAGAGACAGGAGATCTTGATTATTCTTAGCAAAACTTTGTCCCTAACAATATCTTGGGTGAGTCTCTTCAGACCTGAATGGCCTCATATTCTCCAGTTGTTATAAAGGTAATGTATCCAGATGATGAGTATTGACTACAATACTTATATTAAACACCCATGGATGTTCTTTAAGATTTGGATGGACTTCCTTACATTAGAAGACACTAATCCTTCCCTAACTGTGTTCTGTGGTTTGTTGAGTGTTCTATGGTAGAGATCCTATAGTCAAATCACTTTATATGTCGAGTTGGCTGGGCGGTAGTAGTGCACCTTTAATGACAGTACTAGGGAGGCAGATGAAGATGAATCTCCCAGCGTGAGGCCAGCCTGGTCTACAGAAAGAGTCCCACAATGGCAGGGCAAAACAAAGAAATTTGTCTCTAATGAGAAAGAGAGAGACAGACAGAGAGAGACAGAGAGAGACAGACAGAGACAGACAGAGAGAGACTTAAAGCTCACATTGTACCTAAAGGACAAGGATGATGAATACATGTCAATGCTTCCCCTTACATGGCCTCCTTTAATGCACACTGCCACATTCCAGAAACCCGCATGCGTCATCTCAAATGGGAATGACCTCTCAGGATGACCTTTCACAACTGAACTAAGCAGAGAATTACATTACTCAGCCTGATTACAATGACATCATTATACTGACAAGCTCGCTGTTAGATATCTGCTAATCTACTTTGACATCATTATACTGACAAGCTCTCTGTTAGCTATCTGCTAATCCACTTTTTCAGCAGATTGTCAATGAGGGTGGAGTAAATGTCATTATACTGCAACAACATCCATTAGAGAAAACTAGAGGTTTAATAAGATGTAAAAAGGAAAACATTCAAGCAGGAAGGAAACAATTTGGTACTAGATAATCCCAAGGTAATGGCATTTTAATCCCCAAGATAAATTTATCATAGAAACTATTGTCAGTATCTGTTTGAATGTGGGCAATAAGAAATAGATAATACTTCTGATGCCTAACTTCAAGTATATTTTTCCTTAAAATAAGAACTCTTCTATGAGATATATGCAAAGTTTACAACATAGTATGTTTTGCCACCTCACTTGTATTTTTACATTGTATTTTAAAATGTGATAATTTAATCCAATGTGTCTTACTCCATAAAACACACACACACCCCTCCCTAGTTAATGGTGGGGCCAAGACCTGAATCCATAATTTATCACCTATTCAAGTTCACCTTTTTAATGCCAGAAAAAGTATAGAAGACACTTCTATGAATAAACAGCAGAATTTTGCTTTTAACTGGGCAATGGTGGCACATACTTTTAATCCAGCATTTAGGGTACAGAGGCAGGTAGATCTCTAAGTTTGAGGCCATCCTGGTCTACAGAATGAGCTCCAGGACAGAGGAAATGCTGTCTTGAAAAACCAAACTAAACCAAATAAACAAACAATACACAGTAAATTTTATCATCCAACTATCTTAAGTTATTAAAATTAGAAATTGCAAATGGAAAATTTTAAATATTCTATATACGCATTAGAACAGTGACCACAACCCTGAATTACATAATGAGTAGTTATTAGTTTTTTTTATCTACTACTCTAAATTATACAATATACATGATTTCTTTCTATGTTAAATACTTGAACATGAAATCATTCAATGATTCATTCTTGATGATATTCAAGATCATCATTCTCGTATGTAACTCCCAATATTAATTTGGTCACTAAAAATGTAGGTATTTACATACTAACTGAAATATTAAGTCAGTCATTAGCTTACCTCAAAACCTATAGATCTGGAAAAAAAAGTTAGTTGAAACAGAATACAGATATGGCAGACAAAACTCTAACCCTAGGCTATCAGGTGTGAGGGATGTTGCACTCATGAACAGGCTATTGCATGACAAAGTCAACTTTAAAACAGGAAGATGAGCCCGGGAGATCTATCATGCTTTTTTCCCTGCTGGTGAGAAGAGACACTCAGAGATCTGAAGCACAAGACAATGTGAGATGGGCATGGCCACATGTGAAGAAATGTAGGTAGTCTCCAGATGTCACAGTGATTGCTGGTTCATCTCAGTCTATAACCACAAGAAGCAAAATTCTGCCAACAAGAATAAGCTTAGAAAATGGATTTTCCCAGCACCCAGATATCTTAATTTTTACTTTGTGCAACTATAAGAACAAAACCTACAAGCATTATGTCTGACTACATAGCTATGAATGAGTAAACAGGTGTCACACAGTAAAAGAACTATAGAAACCATGTCCACATTGGAAACCATAAAACTGTAGGACTTCATCATGCACATCAAGGTGGCTAGATTAGTCTCAGATAAGAGAAGGTCTCCTTTCAAGCCATAATAGAATTTTCCTAGGAATATGAAACCCTAACTAAGACAGAATACAAAACAACTCTTATGTTTTCCCAAAAATGTTGGGAGAGAATACTTTCTAATGCAGCTATGTAAATTGTGCACCAAAGGACTTCCACATCAGTTTGTGTTTGGTTTTGTATTCCTAGAGAAGACTTCCTGATTTCAGGTTTTCTTTCCTTCATTTTCTCAGACTTCTAGAGACAAACACCCCTGGAAGACATAGATATTCACTTTTTCTTCTAAGCCTTCTTATCTAGTGCTGAAACATTTGTTAGCTGTCTATCCTGTCAAACACTATATATAAATAAAAGATTGCAGTGCTTAGGAAGTGCAAGTTACCTCAGGCTACTTAGGGGCAAGGCATATTAGGAAAAAAATATTCGGAAAATCTTCCTCAGGGTTTTGGACACACAAAAGGTCTAGATACACAAAAAGGGTCAGACCTTATTTCTCTTGCATAACAGAATGCAAACTCCTAGTCCAATGCAACAGTCAATGCTTGAGCTGGCAGTCTCAGGGAAAACTGAATAGCTGAAACCAGGTTGCTCAGACAGTTCAGTTATGTTGTCAGAGACACAGTAGTTCCTTCTTACCTTGTTGCAGTGTCTGGAGATGGAGGGGAAACAGATGCATTTCAAAGGAACGATCATGGCTTCAGAAACAGCCAGCCTGCACTGTGTTTACCGCTGCATAGTAATGCTCAAAATTAAAAAACGCTTTTAAAGGAAAATCAAGTTAATGCATACCTACAGCATCACTGTGTTTCTCATTTGAATTTTGTTATTTTGCTCTTTTAAAAGGTTTCATTTGTCCTTTTAAAAGAATTTTTCTCCCCTAGTAATTATGAGAATGTCTACATTTCAGATAGTTGTGAACCACCATGTGGTTGTGAGAATTGAACTCAGGACCTTTGAAGAGCAGATCATGCTCTTAACCACTGAGCCTTCTCTCCAGGTCTGGGAAGTATTATCTTTTATTCTGTCTTTTCTTTCTTATAGTATCTCCTATTGAGATGCTGGCTGGAATTTTACAGTTTCTGAGGCTCTGTGTAGTTTTGTTTTCATTTATTTTGACCCCTACACTATATAATCTCAATTATAAGCAATCTTAAGATCTATTGATTTCTCTTGCTTGCTTAAATGTTTCAGTTATTGTACTTTTAGACTGTAGATTTTCTAATTTACATATACACATGTATTATATTTAAAATTAATAACTATAGTTAGTGGTATATATAGTGTGTATAGACAAATATATATATATATATATGTATATATATATATATATATATATACTATCTTTTCATTGATAGTTTTTATTTAAGGGAAAATTATTCTCATCATTTGCTTTATTCATTTAGTTACTAGAACATATTGTAAATAGACACAAACAGCAGGAGCAGATTATCACAAGCCTTCAGTACCATATAGGAGCAGAAGTTTTGAAACTAACACAATAAATGAAAAACCCACATGCTTTCATCATTAAGAGAATGTCACTTGGAATCAAATCATTGAAAATGTTCTTCTAGAGTTCTGGACTGGTCTCAGACACCTGTGTGCTCTTTTGAGCCACCCCCTGGCCTGCTGTGGGATTCTGAAAACTGTCAACAAGAATCAGCTCTTTAATACAAAACCATGTCATTATATTTTTAACTAATTCATTTCTCTTTTAAATCTTTTCCGTTTAAATTTAAATTTTCTGTTTAAATCTCTTATGGAGAAAGGTTTATGGGAGGATAAGTGTGAAAACAGGAACAATTTTTGAGTATATGTGAAAATTGATGATTACCTGGGATAGAGAAATATAAGGACAAATACATAGATAGGTATAAAAGATTTGGTTCATGATAAATGAGATGAAATGGATGGGAATGGAATGTAAAAAGTGCCCTCAAAGTTCTATCATGATTGAATGGATGGTGATTGATAGTATTTATTAAGATGGGAATAAGGTAGTTAATATCTTGGTTTTCTTTCCATTGCTATCATAAAATTCCAGGAAAAAAAAGCAATATAAAGGGGGAAAGTTTATTTGGCTAACAATTTCAGATTACAGTCCATCATTACAAGAAAGTTGAAGTGGCAGGAATTTGAAGCAGCCTGTCACATCACATCCCCTGCCAAGAACATGTTCATAACAGGTGAGATGGCTCAGCTGGTAAAGTAACTTCCCATCAAGCCTGATTGCTACAGCTTAATCCCTAAAACTCACATGGTAGAAGGAAATAATCAGTTCCCACTAGTTGTCCTTTAACCTGTACACACACATTTACAAGCTGTAGTACATGTATGAATATGCTAAATAAATAAACAATACATAAATAAATAAATAAACAATACATAAATAAAATAAATAAACAAATAGATGGTTTGTTTGTTTGTTGGTTTGTTTGTTTCTTTGGAGACAGGGTTTCTCTGTATAGCCCTGGCTGTCCTGTAACTCACTCTGTAGACCAGGCTGGCCTCGAACTCAGAAATCCACCTGCCTCTGCCTCCCAAGTGCTGGGATTAAAGGCATGTGCCACCTCTGCCCGGCATGTTTTTAAGAACAGAAAGCAATGAGTCAGTCAACAAGCTAGTATTCAGCCTGTCTTCTCTATTTTATACAATTCAGCAATCTCTGCCTAGAAAATTGTGCCATCCACAGTTGGCAGGTCTTCTCTTATCAACCAATGCCATTACAACAATTCCTCCCTCACTGACATTCTCAGAACCCTTCTCAGATGACTCTAGATGGTGTCAAGTTGACGACTGAAACCAAACATCACAGAAATTGTCTTTATTTCTTTTCTGCTGTCATAATAAAATATCCTGACAAGAGCAACTTAATGGAGAAAGAGTTACAGTTCATCATTGTAGGGAAGTTAAGATGGAGGAACTTGGCCATTCCAGCTAGAAATTTCCAGAGAATGGTCTGACCAAAGTCCATTTCTTGATCAGCATTTAATATTTAATAAAGCTTGCTTTAAATTTGCCCCCCACAAAGATGGCAGGAACCTGAAACAGCTAGTCACACTGCATCCATAGTCAAGATCTGAGAGCAATGAATCAATGCATGTATACCAGGGCTCAGATTCCTTTTTCCACTCTTACCCAATCCAGGGCCCTAAACCCAAAGAATATACCACACTTAGTAGGCAAGTCTGCTCACCTCAATTATCATGGTCAAGATAATCTCCCACAGGGTTATCCACAGGCTAATGTGAACTAGACATCCATCATTTAGACTCCCTTCTCAGTGATCAGATTGTATTAGGCCGACGATTGGAACTAATTAATCACAGGAATGAGACCAATTTGAAGGAAGGAAAATTTAGGAGTCATGTATATAAAAAATGTAAGTGAAAACTTTTCTTGTGGAGACAGGGCTGAAACAGGAAAAGGACCACAAGATGTAGTTCTAAGTTTTCCTCCATTAATCAATCCTTTGAATTCCAGTTGTTTACATGACATTTTCCACTTATATTTCTTTTTCTCTTTTTCCCCCTCTGTCTATCCCCTAATCTCTTCTTGGTGTAGTTCTATGGATGGAACCCAGAGCTTCCTCCATGCAAGATTGCCAAGGACCAGCCTCAGCTTGGAGAGGGATTCTGAGAGAAGGGGTGTTTGAGTGAAACAAACGACTTGAAGTCAAATCATGGGTCCAAGCTGGCGGCCTATGTTCTGCTCAAGAAGGCTTCCTAGACAGCTCTCTGTAGATAGTTCTTGGCTCTGTAGTCTTCAGACTGCTTTCTCTCTGTGATCTGTTCAAGACAGCTTTTCAGAATGCTCTAAATGCACAGCTGGTTGTTCAAGATCTGCAAGTTTGAGGCTAACCTGGGTTCCATGGGAAACTCAAGGCAAACCTGAGCTAATAGCAAGACCCTGTCTCTAAAACAACAAATAATGCACACACACACAATAATGAGATGATCATACAAGACTGAGAAGGATTAAATTTCATGGCAGATGCCTCTTAGAATTTTAGAGAAAGGTAAAAATGGTGGTTAGGAACAGTCATGGTAAAATAAAGACTCTTGAGAATGACTAGGTAGAACAGTTACAAAACATCAAGGAAAAAAACTATGAAAAAGAAAACTGTTCAGAGTCAATGATAAAAGCAAACTGATTTCAACAGAAAGTGCTTAGTTTGCCCATATCAAAGTACTCATATTACCAAGTTTTCTTGTTATAGATGAAGGTACCAACAGAACAAAGGAAAATTCAGCCCATTACCAAGACCAAATGTTCTTTAATGATGCTCTACCTACCTAGAAAATGGAACTATACACACTCTGACCCACAGGATTCAAAAAATAACTCAGATATCATGGTGTGCTTTGAAGCTATCCAGTTGTTAAAATGGGTCTAGTGGCATCCATAGTCTTTTCCTATCTTACATTCTCAGCTGTAGTTGCTAATGCTTAAAATGAAACCAGTCCTATGTCCAGAGCTTCTTTTGATTAAAAGACCACAGGAAACACTGATACTAACATGCCACTGAGTCTACATCATAAGTGAAAGTGTTATTCTCCAGAAGTTGGCTTTTATGTCAGAGTCCTGCTATGCCGTTGCGCCAAAGACCAGCAGAGTCTGGACAACAGCATAATAGAATACTAGTGCTGGAAAAAGTAGCTTTAAATCAATTTGATGTAAATTTACTAATGAAGACACACACACACACACACACACAAAAAAAAAACAAAAAACAAAAGAAAGAAAGTGATCATTTCAAAGCCAAAGAGATCCTAAAAGGCAGGAAAGGTCATTAGGATGGCTAACAGAACTTGGGAAAGAAGGATCACAGGATACTCTGGTGAGGATAGTCATGAAGATGAGGAAAGGGAGAAGGGGTTATAGAGCTACTTGCAGGTCACCATATTCCTTCAGGAAATTTAACTGTTCCACAGTAGGCATGGCATTGCACACCTTTAATCCTAACACTGGGAAGGCAGAGGCCAGCCTAGTCTACAAAGTGAGTTCCAGAATAGCCAGAGCTACATAGTGAAAGCCCATCCCTCCAAAAAATTCAGAGAAACGAAGGAAAGAAGGGAGGGAAGGAGGGAGAAGAAAGAGGAAGGGGAGGGGAGGGGAGGGGAGGGGAGGGGAGGGGAGGGGAGGGGAGGGGAGGGGAGGGAAGGGAAGGGAAGGGAAGGGAAGGGAAGGGAAGGGAAGGGAAGGGTAGGGGGAAAAAAAGAGCAAATTACTCCAAGTCATTTCAAACCCTAACTCAACAAACACTTCTCACATTTCCCAAAGGATCTAAATTGTCAATCAGTAAGTATTTACTGCATGACAAAAAGTCCTAGGTCAAGAAAATGTTGGAGGAACGATAATTAGGTGAATTAAGTTCAAGGCATAAATTGAATAGCAGAGAACAGGAAGAAATAATTTTCATCCTCAAAGAAAAGCATTTGTGGGACCTGAACAAGAAAGAGGGTTGATAAAGCCAGTGTTATCTCTATCTAGTTACATAAGAACTTATTACAAATAATAAATAAATAATAAATAATAAAATCTTATTATGAGAAAAATTGGGCTTAACAGAAATGTGAGATAGAAACTAGAAATCCTTATTTATATAAAAAAGAGCTACATGGATTTTTCTGTACAGGTAGATTTGATAACTGAGGGACTGGATAGCAATTAAGATACCCTTTACTCCTAAGAACTTCTTATTCTCAGAAAACAATGAACTCTGAAGTAATATATTTGAAATTCAAGGATTTAAAGACTCAAAAAGTTTAGGAGCACATAGCTGTATTAACCAATCTTCTAAAAACTCTTTGATCTTTTTGTACTCTTTTGATAAAACAATAAAAACAAAAAATAAAATCAACCTATGGTGTGGCTGGTTTTCAAGGACTTGTTCTTCATCTGTGGCCCTGCCTAACTTTCTGAATTCATCCTTTGCTGCCTCCTTTCCACACCATCATACCATAGCATCTACCTTAAATACACAGTTCTTGCCTTTTCGCTTTTATGTTATTCTCTCGGCCTGGAAAATGAAGCTCTTGTATAGAACACTCCACTCCACTGTTAGTCTGAGGAAAATGTATTCATCCTTCAGTGCTACTCAGATTCTCTCATCCAGCTCAATGCCACAGAAAGTCACTTATGTTTTATTGTAGAAGTTTTAGTTTCAGGTCTTACATTAAGGTCTTTAATACAATCTGAGCTGATTTTTGGTGAGATAAACGTTCAACTTCAGACCTGACTTGTGGAATATCCATTTTCTCCAAAACCTATGTGCTGAAGAGGTTGTTCTTTCCACACGTGTGTTCTTGGTGCCTCCAAGAAAAACCAATATATGTATGTATATATTACATATTACATATGGTATATATATATACATATGTTTTATGTCTGGATTTTCTTATTCTGTTGGTTTATGTATGCTTTATGTCAGTATAACATTTTGATCATAATAGCCTTGTATTTTGAAGTTAGGAAGTATGATGTCTCCAAATCTGTTATTTTATCCTTAGGATTGAATGTTCTGGGGCTTTTTGTGATTTTGTATATAGTAGAACTTTTAAAAGGGATTCCACTGGACCTACAAATTGCTTTGGGTAGTATAAAATGTAACAGCCTGATTTCAATCCATGAGTAGAACATACATTCAAATATATTTTTGACATCTTGAAATTCTTTCTTAAATGTTTCCAAGTTTTTGACATGTAAGTCTTTTGCCTCTTTTGTCAAAGATACTCATAGGCTTTTAAAGAATATTAATGTATATAGAACTGTTTTCTTAAAAAGAATGTTGTACAGTTGGTTGAGTACAGAAATATTATTGGATTTACTCAATCTGATTACCAGACTTTTGGGGGTAGAATTATTACCTGTTTTTCTTTCACACAGTTTCACCTTCACTTTTCTCTTTCCTGTTTAGTTAACATTTTTTTCTTGTTTCTGCCTAACACTCTTAGCAGGACTTCTAGTACCATGCTAGATGTGTGTTGGGGGTAGGGGTGTTGTTTGTTTGGTTTGGGGTTTTGGGTTCGCTTTTTGTTTTGGTTTTGTTTTTTTGAGACCAGGTTTCTCTGTATAACAGAGCCCTGGTTGTCTTGTACTCTATTTGTAGACCAGGCTGGCCTCAATCTCACAGAGAACATCTAGCCAATACCTCCCAAGTCCTGGGATTAAAGGTGTGTGCCACCACAGCTGGCCACTGTACAGGTTTTCAGAGCAGGCATTCTTATAAATGCTTTCCCTCTATCTATTGAAATGATCCTATAATTTTTGGCTTTCATGATGTATCACATTCATTGTTTTACACATGTTAAAACCTCCTTGCACCCAAGGAAAAAATCTACCTGATTATATTGATTTTTCTAATATCCTGTTGAATTTGGCCTGCTAACATTTTTGTTGAGGATTTTTCTATCATATTCAGTAGAGACATTGTCCTTTAATTTTCTTTTCGTATAATTGAGTTTGATTATATTACTTTCTCTTGAATTTTTGAAAGTTTTAAAAATGCATCCTTATCTGAAACACAAGGTGGACACAATGATGAAAGGCACATTCAGTGAAAGCAGGGGCTTTTATTCAGACTTTTTAAATGACAGAATCATGATGGTCCATAAAGACAGTGACTACAATGGTACAAGAGTTTCAGAAATATTCAATCACTTTTAGATTTGTTTTTTTTTCTTCTGTATGTATCGTCTTAAGCATACGGGCTGTCCAAATCTCAGGAAAGTTCTGAGAAGAAAGAGCAAACATTTATACTAACCTCAGTTCTGCTCTTGACCTTTCCTATCTTCAGGGTCGGTCCACCAGTCTCTCGAAGAAAGCAAAGCTCCAACTTTAATCTAAGTGATGGGGGCATTAGTGATGGTAATCCTAGAAGGCATTGCTTCCCAAAATGGAGAGTTGTCCAAAATATATAACTAAGAAGAGTAAGATTCATTAAACGCTATAGCGAAATAGAATTTTACTTAAATATCATAAAGAATTTTTAAACAAAACAGGCCAACAGACTTTCTCAAGCGGCAGAAATACCTGAGATAAGAACCTCTGAATACACAAATCCTAATCCTTTATAAGCACATAAGAAAACTATTGAGAGCAGTGAAGAGCATCAGTACCTAGTCAAAACTCATTCTGACTTGTAACTCAGTTATTTTCTCCGGAATAATAAAGGACTAGCACATGAGAAAAAAACAATAAAATGTTATATGACATATAAATAATACTTCATGAGACTATGAATGTCACAAGGTCAGACCATAGCAATGGATGTTCCAAGTGATTTTAAATTTCTCATACAGGTTTTAAATACCTTTTAGTAACAAGGCAATATTTATTTCCTAAGTCAACCAATTTCAGCTTCTGATAGCATTTCATAAAGGTCATTATAACACTACATTTTGCAGAAAACAGCAGGCATGAGATTGCTATCCCTTAGAAGACTGGCCAGCAAGTGGTAACTTAGATTTCATGAAGGTCAAAGTCATTCTCAGAATTCACAAGAGTGGTTTACTATGAGGTATTTATATAACATGGTTCATGCTGAACATGTGCTTTACTTTCTGAGCATCTGAAATGCTGGTGTTCATGAGACAGAAGATGTCTACATGACCAGACATGGCAAAAAACTTTGCACACTCAGTCTCTAATGAGTTTTCCTGGTGTTGTGGATGGGCCTGGTATTGTTCTTGTGAACCAATCCCCTAATGAATAAAGGAGCCAATCACTGGGCAAGTAGGCGGGACTTCCCAGTTGGACAGAGGAAGAGAGGAAGCAGGAGAGAGTAGGGCTCTCTGGAACAGGGACAGCAGAGAGGTAAGATGTAGCCACTAGAGTTTCCTAGTATTATGGCAGATCCACAAGGATTGACCACCAGAGGGATCAGATTTTAATAAGACTTATAAGTTTAGGTTTTAGTTGTTAAGCCCAGAGACAGAGTTACCACTGCTTCTGAACTAAGTTTGTGTTGCGTTTTTCTTCACACGGTGGCTCGTCTGGGTTCAAGAGAGAATGGTACAGCAGCCAACTGTGGGTTTGCCTGAGGTACTCCACAAAGGCTGTAGGGGATTTGAAGCATGGGATTGGCATGGTAGCAGCTCTCCAGTGGGAACCTAGTAACCTGGGCAGAGAGATTGTGGAGTTCAGAGTCAGAATCTCCATGAGATAAAACAGGTCAGTCATTGCCTACCAGTGCATGGCTGGCCAGACTGCTGGGGCAGAGGTACAAGTGCAGGAACGTGCAGGTTCATTTTTTTAAATATTTCCTTCAACTTCCTGGTACGTAACATTTCAAGCTCATATCTTAACTTGCTTTTGGGTAAATTTTCATGTGGTTTTCTCTATACCTTGTCTATGTGCCTCTTCTGTCATCTTAATTTTTTATTCCCCCACTGCCCTGAATTCAGTTCTTGTGACCACATGCTGAGTGAGTCCTACTGTCTACCTGAGTTATCAAATTGAGGTGGCTGTAAGGATGCTCCAGTGAGTCAAATTCAGTCTTCCTTAGTCTCTGCTCTCAGGCCTCTAGCTCTCCAACCTTTTGAAACTCAGACATGACATTGTTATCTATAAGATTTGGGCTCAGGAATTGTGTAATTATTTTTAATGCACACACAAATCTCATCATGTTCTAAGTAATTTTATGATTTTTGTATTGGGCCACTTTCACAGCTATCATTGGCCACATGTAACTCAGAGGCCACCAGTTGGGCACACCTACAGACATAGAACAGATGCTACAACTAACAAAAAACCCAATACACACAGGAAGATACAACAATGTAAACAATACAGGAAAGCTCTTGAAAGAAAGTAATACTTGAGTTGGGCCTTGAAGAAATAATGACACAGACAAGTAGGAAAATAAATTATAAGTAAATCTATTTAGAGATTCAAGGATGAAAGTTGATCACTGACAAAGACTGAGCATAGTGGGGAGGAGGTACGCATGGTGTCAGAAGGATGGATTAGATAACTACTGAGAAAAATATTTTGGGGACTCTGATTCTCTGATTTTCAAGTGCAGTTAAGAAAAAAATCAGCTGAACCAATAACAGAAAGGTAGAGAGTACCACCTCTAAGTCTAATAAGACTGATAAATTGAATGGTCTTGTTGAATACTCTTAGAAGACCATGATTATATTAACAAGAGAAAATACAAGGGACTAAAAGCTCAACCATCTAAAATTAACAGCCTAATCATTATAATACACACTAAAATAAAGAATGCTGAAAAGCAAATTCTTTCAGTCTCCTTTTATTGGAGAGATGTAAAACTGTCTGGAAAGAATAGCTCATTCCTTCTGAAACCAGAAGGTGCTATTATATACGCCATTCTCCTCTAAAGCATCTCCTCTTGAGCTTTCATATTATAAACCCCAGTTGCATTGTATTTGAGCAGACAATTTCATTTGCATACAAAAGGACAGGCTCTCACTTTTCACATCCATGTACTTATTTATTTATTTCAGGAGAGGCATGCCATCACACACAGGAGATGAGAGAACAATTAGTGGGAGTCAGTTCTCTCCTGTTATGTGGATCCTGGTCATTGAATTCGGTTTTTCAGGCCTGACAATAAGTGCCTTTGCCAACTGGGGTGTCTTCCATGTGTGTGTGTGTGTGTGTGTGTGTTTAAACTAATGTTTATTCTTATATGTAACTCCAAGGTTCCAAGGCAACCTTTCATTCTAGCTGTGTGTATTAAAAGCAGAGAATCAGAATATTGGATAAGAATGGGATAAATGGTCATTATCATATCAGATACAACAACAGTTTGCTTTTGCTGAGACTTTTTTCTTAACTTTTTATTGATTCTTTGAAAGTTTCCCATCATGTACCCCAATCCCACTCATCTCCTCATACCTTCCTATCTGTCCTCCACCCTTGCAACCTCCTCTCTCAAAAGCAAGCAAGCAACCATGCAAACAAACAAAATCTTGCCATGGAAGCTGTGATGTGTCACATTGTGGCACACAGTATAACTTTTGCCCAAATAGCTTTACTTGAAAACATTCATTGCAATGAGTTATTGGTCAGGTTCGAGGCCTCTGGCTTCTGCTACATTATTAATACTGGATCTTTACCAGGACTCCTTTCTGATATCCTGCTATTTCCCTGTGCGATGGAGATCCTGCAGCTTTGGCTCAGCAGGACTTGCCCCTTCACATGGTCCAGCAGTTCACAAATGGGGTAGATGTTGGGGTGGGCCAACTCAAAGCCCTGGAACTGGGCCTGGGTGAAAGCTGAGTTCCTCCTGCACCCCCACCACCTGCTCCCTAGCTTTACTCAGGTGAGAGGAAGAGCCAGTTCAGGAGTGAGGCAAATTCTCCTGTTCTCAGGTCTTCAGGGCTGGCTTTATAGTTTGCCCAGGCAAGGTGAGGGCAACTGCTTTCCTGCTTGCCCGAGTGGGTGGGACAGATGGGCATCTCTCCTGTGCCACTTGTTGAGGCCTCTTAATTGCACTTAGTTCTTTGTGTTTCTTCCACTCACTTTTTGTTTTACTTTTTAAAGACAGGATCTCATTATACAGCCCCGTCTGACCTAGAACTTGATATGGAGACCAAACTGGTCTCTAACTAACTCATAGAGATATACCTGCCTCTGCCTCCTAAGTATTGGAATTAAATGTATGTGCCACCAGGCCTGGGCCCGTCTCCATCTCTTTCTATGTTGCTTAGAAACTTTGTCTTCCTTGGACAGGTCCTTGGTCTGTTTCTTGCCATATTTGTGGGTGGACATTGTGCCTGCCATGCCTTCCTAGGATCCTGTTCTTCAGCCTTCATATCTCCACCCTCCAGCTGGATGCTGGGAACCAAACCTTCAAGGTAAGCTGGTATCTCACCACTGAACTACATTCTCAGGCCTCAAATTCTTAAGCATAAATTTGCTTTATTCTACCACCACTGGAATCACAAGTCACTTTAAAAATTTTACACAAGGCCGAGTTGAAATTATTGCCAGACTTAAAATAATTTTACATAAATTTTCTTAGAAATACATCTACTTTAATTGGGCTACTGGCATGAAGTCCTGTGATGAACTGTATCTACTAACCTAGCTCTGGAGACTAGATTAGGGAGGAGACAAGGTGGCCTCTATCTACTGTTTGCAAACTGCACTGAACAGAAAAACAATGTAGGAAAAAGTCAGGAAGGAAACTGTAACTCCTCCTCCTCCATACCGCCTCTTCTTCTTTCATGTTGACTTGCCCATCAGCTAGCAGCTGGTTCAGAATTCCTCCAACATTCCTTCCTCCTCTCTCTTATCATCTACAACTGTACAATTTCCAAGGTTAACTTGGAAACATTTTGTTACTCCATACTACCCATGATTACTGAGGCAGTTGACATGCAATCTTAGAGCTATGAGGGGTATACTAATTTCCAGAAATATTGTGATAGAAACTCAAGAGCTTTGCAAAGACATACTTGTATTCAAAACACACAGCCAAGTGATACTGGACAAGTTACTCAACCTTCCTTTATTCTGATGAGTAATGATACTTATCTAAGGGGTTGTTATATAAGGATTCAAACACATAAAAATATCTGGCATAACGTTGGCACTTAATAGTATTGATCTTTAAAACTTGAGTTCCCACTTCCAGTGGTCACTATATCACCCTAATCAGAAATTAGTACATGCTGTCTGAAGTAGCTACAATTGTACCTGATAAGTACTAAGTACTTGGTAGAGGTTGGATGCTCACATTACCAGCTACATGCTCTTTAAAAACAGTGACTAATTAGTTGTGTTAAAAACTACTTGTGATACAGCATTATAAATATCCACGTGGTTTTCTTTGAATAGTTTTTAAAGCTTTCATTTAGTTCTAATGATTTTAGAAATGGAAAAAAATGGCCAAAGTTTAAGTCACTGGCCAAACACTAAAAAATTATTGCCTTGATATTTGACAGCATATAAAAAAATTTAAACTAGGAAAAGTAGAACACCTTTTCAATAATGATTTGGGAGACTCATTTTATAATTTAAAGATAAGTACAAGACTAATAAAGAAGATATAAGCAATATCGACAGATAAATGTGGATTTGTGGTTATTTCATGATTTTATCACAATGGCAGGGCATTCTTCTGTATCCTGTTAGGTACTAAAAGACACATATCATATTTGTGGTGGTTTGAATATGCTTGGCCCAGGAAGATATTTGGAGGTGGGGCCTCATTGGAATAGGTGTGGCCTTGGAGGAAGTGTGTCACTGTGGGTGTGGGCTTTAAGACCCTTTTCCTAGCTGCCTGGGAGCCAGTCTTCTTCTATCGGCCTTCAGATAAAGATGTAGAACTTTCAACTCCTCCAGCCCAAAGTCTACCTGGATGCTGCCATGTTCCTGCCTTGATGATAATGGACTGAATCTCTGAACCTGTAAGCCAGCCCCGATTAAATGTTGTCCTTATAAAAGTTGCCTTGGTCATGGTATCTGTTCACAGCAGTAAAACCCAAACTAAGACAATATTGGTTGACATTTCACTTATACCTAAGTGATTTCTTTAAAAGTAAAACAAGAAATTTCTTATCTCATCTAAGCATTTAGTGTAAAGTTTTCCCCTGTGGTATCAATTCAATTCTATTTCTCTAGAGATGAAGAAACCACATATTGTAAAAATCACCTTTGTTTCCATCCTTAGTGACATGATCAGGCTAACTTCAATAGGTAATGTTCAAAAAGCAACCAGACTAATTAAGATCTAGGTTTTCATCTGAGTTCATTAACTATGGTGTTTGAAGAGATGTCTTCATAATGTCAGGTATTTTAACACTTGATCCCCAATTGACAGTGCTGTTTCTCTCTCTCTCTCTCTCTCTCTCTCACACACACACACACACACACACACCTAAATAATTCTTAAAAGAAAAGATAGCCATAAATTCTTGTGACCTTGAATTAAAAAACATACCTGACTTCAAAACTACAATCATCACAGGAAAAAGAAAATTTCACTTCATCAAAACATAACTTTTTGTATTTCTAAAGACACAAACCTTCAAGTAGCCAGTAATATATCACTTCTCTAAAGGGTGAAAGACCCTAGATTTGATCCTCAACATCACAAAAAATAAAACACTAAATAAACGCCACTGAAGAAAAAACTCACTGAATGGCAGAAAAATATTCATAAATCAAGTAAGACAAATTTATAATTTAATAATAAAACCAATAATTCAATTTAAAAAATCATTATAGGGTATAAATAGAAAGAGCCTATGAAAAATATTCAACATTATTAAACGTCAAGAAAAGGCAAATCAAAACTGAAGTACTAAAACACACAGAACTATAACAAAAATGACAACTTTTGGTAAGAATGTGGAGAGATTAGACTTCTGGCAGGAATTTAAAATGTTGCATTGTAGAAGTTTGACAGTTCCTTAAAAAGTTAAGCTCAGTGTTTGCACATAAGATAACCATTCCATTCTTAGATACACCAAAGAGAATTTAAAACAAATGTGCACCCAACTTACACAGAAATGTTCACAGCTGCATTATTCATAGTAACCTCAAATCAGAAACACAAATGTTTACCAGCTGATGAACAAATAAATCACAATCTAGACATATAATGAAATGCCACTTGCAAGAGAGCAAAGCACGGATACATGCCCTAACTGTTTGAACCTTGGAAACATTATGCTAAGTTAAAGAGACCAATCACAAGGGAGCACACAATGCATGATTTTCTCTACAGAGGGGTGCCCAGAATGTGAACCTGTGCTTGCCCAGGCTGAAAAGCATGCCATTAGTGCTTGCCCAGGGGCTGCAAAGGAGGAGAGAGAGGTGGTGTGAACACTGACAGCTTTGTGCTGAGGTGGTAAGACCTATTGTGGTAGTGTTTTCACAAGTCTCAATATATATATGTATATATATATATATATATATATATATATCCTATATATGATATATACCATATCTATTGGGTGCATATTTTAAGTAGAAAATATCTTAAAGAAAATTATATCACAGTAAGAAAAGTCAACTGGAAGATCAGGGGAAAATGCTTAAAAATATTGCTGGAAATACGGGGGGAGGGGAAGGAGTTATCATCATAAATTTTAAAAGAGCAAGCCAAAGAGAAAATTCTAGCTAATTTCTAGTAAATGAGTGGGAAAAGATTACATTTAAAAGATCAGGTACCAGGTGGTTTCCAGCTCCCCTGGAAAAACTTCTAGACACCAAAAGGAAACAGAGAGATGCTATCAACATTCTAAGAGAAAACAACTTCTATCCTAAGATTGTACAGACAGAAACTTATCAGTTAAGTTCAAGAATGACATAAGGATGTTTTCAGAAAGGAAATTTAGATCTTCAAACGTGTCTATAAACATGGAGACATGAAGCTGGGAACCTGGCTTGGTGAGTAAGAGAGGTTGCTCTGGACACATGAGAACTGGAGTTCAACACCCAAGGGAAAAACTAGGTATTGAGAATCAGAGAAAAGCCAATCCAAGAGTGGCTAACACAGCCTAGCTATAACAGTGCAATGAGATGCTATCTCAAGGCCTCTGCATGTATACCATGCACCCAAGAACATGCAGAACACATAAAACACACACACACACACACACACACACACACACACCAGGGATATCAAGCGTTAAATACAATCAAATATATACTTAGTACATTTAAGTTTAAATGTTAATTTAAAATAATTAAAGACAGCTTTAAAGTTGCAAGCATGATAAAGAGATGGAGTTTGACACAGAAGTATATAAGTCAAGAGAGCATTTATTCATCTTCTCCCTCTCAAGGGAGTCTGGAGCTTATAAACTATAAATGCCATAGAAAAACATTTGTGGGTCTTCAAAGTGTAACACCAAAAAGGAATCATGCAGAATGTATTTCTAACAACTTTCAACACACCTGCAGCAATCAATCCTCATGTTGCACCTGTGTGCCTTCGTATCAACTTTGCTGTTCTAAAGCTATGACGATCGTACGTTGAATCTATCTGGAAGACTAAGAAGTCTATCTGACCATGTGTAAAGTGCTAGGAGGCAATCACTACAGACTATGGCCTAGGAGAAAAATATTCATTCTCCGGGCTCTAGGCTCAAGAGATGAACATGGTTGTAGTTCTTGACACTTCTATTACATATCTGGAGCTCTAAGTAAAGTTTATCAATTTCAATTCACTGTATCACATAAGCCCTTAAATATTAACTGTGGTCAGGACTGCAGTCCAACATTCTCAGTGTAAAGCTAGAGAATCTAAGGACCTGAGAATACAGTGTTTTTCCTAAAGTTAAATGATTAAAAATTACTCTAAGCCAATAATGTTGTATTACAATTAAAAACAACAACAACAAACAATTCTTTTGCTATTTAAAAAGCAAAGAGGGTCTGAGGAAGCTTGGTGATACAGCACTTCTCTAGTACATGTGAGGCCCTGGTGGGGAGTGAGGATAGCTGAGTCTCATGCAGAATTAGAACTGGAACTTCCAAGTGCAAGTTCAATTTCCTCATATTCCTTCTACTTTGCCTCTCATCAATCACAACATATTGTACCCTTGCCACCTCCTTGATGCTAGAAGGCCAGGGCAGAGTTTTCACTGAACATTAAGTTCATCTCTTGTAGTCTGATTAAATTTTTTTCATTCTAACTTTTTATTTTCTAGAACATATCACTCTAATTCTCTGTTTTCCCCAGTAACATGTTGTTTATTTTACTTCTGATGTTGAAACTACTTTCATTTTGTAAAACTAAACTTTATTATTTATGACAGTTTGAGATTTATAGGGAAAACATATGAAAGTAGCACACAGCTTCTATTATCCTCAAATCCAGAAATCCTCAAATCAAACTCTTCCCAGGTTTGTCAAATAGATAACCAAGATCAGCCAACACAAGTAGTTTGTTCTGGAATCTCAGTTCTTAGATGAGTCCAGGAATAAATGAATGTTTTTCGTGTTGTTCAGCTGTTTACAGTGCAAGGCTAGAAGTAACAGTTCTGATGTCTTTGTTAGAGTCGGTTGTTGGTAACTGCATTTTCACCCTCGGGCTCGGTAACAGTTCTCTTGGGGAGTTACTTTGACAACCTACTGTTGGGAACCAGAGAGCGTGGCTCAACACCCCCAGCTGAGCTTTTTGCACAGGTTTCTTGAGAGCAAAACATCCCATGGCTTAGCTTGATTCCTGCCTTCCTGCCTTCCTGCCCGGTGTGGTACGGACTTCCCAGGTGCCTGACCTATGACTATAATTGTTTTCTCCTGTTCCTTCCCTGGCCTCTAGTATATATATATTGCTAGTCTCTCAGTAAAGCTTTGGCATTCTCCTTGCAGAATGACCCGTGTCTGTGTTTTTTGTCAATCCTCCAGGCCTACGCCTGATACTCGGTACCGTGGCAGCGCGGGCACTGTCAACCTACTTTTGTGTTGTATGTAACCAAAGATAGATTTTGGTCCATCTCAGGGGTGAGATCTAGTTTGGAGCCAAATATTAAACCTCTTAGAGTTATTCCGAAATATGAAAAGGTAGTCAGGACTGTTGTAGAACTGGAACAAGAGAGCCTCTCGGGAGGCCAGGTAGTAAAGATGGGTACTCCTCTTACAGTGTTGCTAGTAAAGATAACACTACAAAAAGAACAGAAAAAGCCATACCAAATGGGCCTCCAGGACTCACATTCCTTTCTGGGTTTTAAGCTATTCCCTTATTCCAGTACTGACTTCGAATCCGACCTCCTGGGTGCTTCTATCTTGATAATTCAGTGGGCACTGGCAAGCTAATGCTCAGTGTTAGCAGAAGGGCTGAGAGTGGAGTGGAATTAATGAGGTAAATTGTCCAGCATTGGAAGGGACAGCTTTCTTGAGATGGAACAATCACTGTCAGGAAAAGAAGTAAATTACTACCATTTCACACCACAGATACATAAAGGTTAATAACTGGAATAACTAACATTCTCTAGGGAATCTGCATTCTGGTTCCTTTTTAGTCATCTATTTCCTAAGTAAATAAGAAGGAAGATTCACTCAGAACACAATTCCCAGCTCTAATGTAAGCCAGTGACTAACTGCTCATGGTTGTTTACCTTTGTCTCTGGCTCTTCATATATTTTTTCTTTTTTTTTATGAGATGAGTGTAAGATGCATGCTCACACATTGAAAGGTAATTATACAAAGTCATAGAAACAAGAAACCTATCAGAAATATTGTGATGTATGTATTTTTATTTTCTTTCTTTCTTTTTTTTAACTGAATATCATCTTCATTTACATTGCCAATGGTAAAACCTTTCCTGATATCCCCCTCCCCTAAAACTCCCAAACCCTCCCCCTCCTCCTTCCCTCTGCCTCCAGGTATATGCCCCTCCACCCAACACACTCCCACCTCCCCCTGCCTTTGCTGGGACCTCTGTTGAGCCTTTACCTGACCAAGGACCATTCCTCCCACTGATGCCCAACAAGGCCTTCCTCTGCCACATTTTTGGCTTGGAGCCATGTGTGCCCCTTGGTTGATGGTTCAGTCCCTGGGAGTCTTGGGGCATCTGGGTGGCCAAAATCATTGTTCTTCCCATGGGGCTGTAAACCCCTTCAGCTCCTCTGAACCATCCTCCAGCTCCTCCATTGGGGACATAGTACTTACTACCTGCGGACCCAGCTATACCACTCCTGGGGCATATACCCAGAAGATGCTCCTACATGTAATAAGGACACATGCTCCACTATGTTCATAGCTGCCTTATTTATAATAGCCAGAAGATGTAAAGAACCCAGATGTCCCTCAACAGAGGAATCGATACAGAAACTGTGGTATATATACACAATGGAGTACTATTCAACTATTAAAAACAATGACTTCATGAAATTCTTAGGCAAATGGATGGAACTAGAAAGTGTCATCCTGATTGCAACCCAATCACAAAGGAACACACATGGTATGCACTCACTAATAAGCAGGTGTTAGCCCAAAAGCTCAAAATAAACAAGTTACAATTCACCCAGCACAGGAAGCTCAAGAAGAAGGAGGACTTAAGTGAGGGTGCTTTGGTTCCTCTGAGAAAGGGAACAAAATACTCACAGGAGCAATAAGGGAGACAATGTGTGGAGCAGAGACTGAAGTAAAGGCCACCCAGAGACTGCCCTACCTGGGGATTCATCCTATAAACAGTCACCAAACCCCAACACTTTTATGGATGATAAGAAGTGCACACCAAAAGGAGCATGCCATGATTGTCTCCGGAGGGGCCCTGCCAGGGCTCTTCACATATTTAATGGGAATGATACATGAGATTGTCCAATATGACTATTGTAGAGTATGATGGAAACCACATACGTAAAGTTTGCTGAAAAAAGCCATCTTCAGAAAGGTATATGTTAAAGGAAAGGAGCAGCGTCCTTTGTTCTGGTTCCTGAGAGAAGCAGACACATAATCGCCCTTCGGGAATTCGCTGTTTTAGGAAAAAGCACTTTAAGGTCATGATCCAGCCTTGCAGTGAGAGAGCATTAGGGAGGAATAGCACGTTGTATTAAAAATAGCATAAGAGGGCCTTAAAGGAAAGGAGAGGCTTCCTTTAAAACCCACAGAAGAACTGTATTTAAAGGGATAGCTTCAAGTGGGAGCTGTCATGGACAAAATGACAGTGATGGAGGAGAGGGAGGTGAGCTTTCAGAGAAACCCCACTGAATAAAGGGGTGTACGACTCTGATAAATTTTGGAGGCTTGTGGGAAGTTTCACACCACATGAGTAAGTTTAGAATAACTTGAGTGACAACAGAACATGAAGGAGTCAGGGCCTAGGGAGGACCTTAAACTGTAAAAGTCACATCACAACATATCTTTTTAACTCTTTATCTCTGAGAGAGCTGCACAGTCTAGGAATGAGAATAGGGAGCTATTGCCAATTTCTTCAGGCTACGGGAAATCTGGTTTTTTAAATTATCAGCATCTTAAAGGGAAAGGGCTAATATTCTAACAGCGATTCAAAACTGTATTTGGTGGACAAAGGACAGTAAGTGCACTGGCTACGTGTGCAAACCATTAACCTACCACTTAAAGGATATATACCACAGGGGCAATACATATCTTGGATATGTTACAGCTCTTTGGAACAAAATTAATCTATTTTTCTTTCTTTTTTTTTTTTTAAGGAAGGCATGATCAGACCTGGCTGCTACAGGTAATCTTGATTAGAACACTCTCTTCTAAATTGTTTTCCTGACCCCACTCTGCACTGCCATAAATCCACTACCAGCCTAACCCATTTAACACAACTCTATTATGCTAGCCATGGGACCAGGTGCTACAGCAGTTCTAGGAGTCTCAGTTCAGGTCCTACCCCTCTACAGATTTGCTCGCTTTTCTGTCCCATGACAATTCTGTTTCTTCTTGCTATCTTACAATTACCTCTTGACCTTGGAAGAAGACCAAGAACAAAAGCTTAACAGTTACCTAAGTTCTACTCCATCTTCCAAAAATATGACACCTTTGAACACTTCATGAATTGTAGTGCACATCAGACATTCCTTCTAATGCTGAGTACAGTTGTAACCAGGTGGGAAGTACCAGAAACCAGAAATAAAGGGAGCATACACTCTTTAAGCTTCCAGTTTCTTTTCAGAAAAAAAAAAGTCCTTTAAAATTATGTGTGTGTGCACATATGTGTATAAATGAGAGATTCTAGCATAATGCTTAGCATATAACCAACATTAATAAATGTTTGCTGACATCCCAAGCTAAACTGTGAATGCTATGCATTCCATATGTGTGAGGATTAAATAAGGATGTGTCAGCATATTAGTAACCGAAGCATTTGAGAGGTGCCTAATTATCATTGAAAAGTACAAAACAAAGAAACAAAATAAAGAAAAAACAAGCTAGAAGCCAACTCTGAAAAGCTCCTTTCTTAGAGAAGCTGAATGAATGCTTGAGGAAATTCTGTCTGAAGGGGTAGGATCCTTGCATCTCCAGAATACACAAAGCCGTGTGCAGACAGAGTCTGTGCCTAAGGATAGTCTTTCTTTGCAGTTAAACTACTTAAGGACTATTCTCTCTACTCCAAAGAAATTCTTGGTAACCCATTTCCAAGGAAACTGATGTAGGAACTTCCTAGATGATCTCTTTCAGAGAATGCAGAGTAGCTCAGAACACACAGCACAAAAACCAAAGAAGTCCACAGAACCTCTCTCAGACCTTTAGTCCTGACATTGAGGAATCTGTCTTACTGTAAAATCTGCTCCAGTAGCAGTAATTTGAAGACCAGTGTGTTGCCATGCCTCTTCTCAAGAAAGTGTTCTCTGAGCCCATGCAAGAATGAGGGAATGTGGCAACTAAGCACAACAGCTTCTGCTTCTACTTCAGTATAATGAAGAGCCTCCACCAAAAGCCACCGTGGGAATCTGAAGAAAATGCACCATCCCCTGCTGTAGCTTTACAAAGTTATCTGAAATTCCACCAGTCTAGAACACAAGCTGGATGGAGGTCAGCAGTAGAGTGCCTATCTTGGAAAGGGAAGGTCTTGGATCCAATTCCCAGCTCCACAGAAAAATCAATTATTTTTAGCATTAAAACATTACAAAGAATATTTTACTTTAAAAAACATATTATCTGAACCTCCTTTATTGAGAGACAATTATAAAATCAAAAATAGCTCTATTGTATTGCTCACATTGAATTGTGCATAAAGACTTGAATCCTGTTCTGAAGTTTCTCATAGCTAACAATGCTCCTTTTGCCAAAGACATTTATCTTTCTTTATTCTTCTTTTGCATGCCTTTATATGTGAAATGAAAAACTCAGGCCAAGCTTCATGGTGGTACATACCTTTAGTCCCAGTTGGAGAGGCAGAGGTAGAGGTAGGCAGATCTCTGTGAGTTAGAAGCTAGCATGGTCTACATAGCTATTTCCAGTAAGCCATGGCTACACAATGAGACCCTCTCTTTTAAAAAGAATCTGTTCTGAAAAAACTTAGCCTAGTAAGACTGTAAAATGCATTGCAGAGATATGCACTGATTGCCCAGAAACTTCTGGGTTCGCTCAGGCAACAACAGCACAGTGCATGGAGCTCTCCAGGGTACTGATTCCAGCTGAAGCTGGTTTCTGCCTCTGGACACAGTCTTCCAAATATATTGGCCACCTAAGCAAAGATGTGACACAAAACATAATGTATCTTCCAGTGGGTATATGAAGGGACAAAAGAGAAGACTGTTACAGAAGAAAACAAGTTCCAAACAGCGGTTGTCGGATCATGTTCTATATACTCTGCAAATAGCAAATTCAGAAGCCATAACAATCTTACCTCACTCTGAACCCAAAACTGACATGCATTCTTGGGGTTTAGATTTGCATGTGATTGCAAAATTCTTACACAGGCTGTTATAATGGTACAGTGAACAGAGAACATGCCACTCTCTTGATTGCTGCAATTCTAGTAGAAAATTTGGAAGGGGTCTGGAGTTGGGAAAATGCAAGTTTGAGCCCCAGATACCATTTACTAGCTGCACAACCTGAAATGTTACTTTCCAAAACTTTAGTTCACATTTTTTTCAAATGAGGGAGAAAGAGTATATATAATTTCAAAAGACTGATAAGAGAATTTTAAAGGGGCAGTATAATAAAAGTATTCACTATGGAGAAACTCCTTAGATTGTCTTTGGCACTATACTACTGGCATAGTGCCAAGTACACAGTAAGCTATAGAATCAGTCTTATAACTAAAATGAAGACTTTATAGGTGGCAAGTATCCTTATAAGACACTCACACTTTCAGGAAACAGGTAAAAAATCACAAATATCCTCAGGAAAGGAAAACATAGCAGATAAGACTGGCTTCCCAGGTTTTCAGATTCTTGTGATTTAATTCTGGATGATGCAGAGCAAAAAAGCATGGTAGTTGCTTCCTTCAAACTAGGCAACATTACAAATGGTCCCCATAACAGTAACAACACCAAATGAGAAAGGTATAAATATTTAATTTTAAAAATGAATGCAAACAACAAACAAATCTGATGTGTTTGGAATTTGATAATCACTATCTAAGTCCCCTCACCTGCCTCTATATTCAGCTTAAAACTCCATGATCCAGGATCTCAATTATCTAAATCTCCTTTCATTCTCTCCCTTCATCTGTCAGAAACCTAAAATAAATGTTGGTCAGCTCGCATATTTGTTCACCTTCTGCATCTCCAAGTTGCTAAAATGCCAGGAAGAAAACAGAAGCACAACCAAGCAGACTGTCACGTCACGAAGGCCCCAACACATGACAAGTCATGTCTGTCTGGTCAAAAGATGAACATGTCAGATCTTTCCTTTCCCTCAAATAGCTCCCCTCCATCATCCTTCTTTTCTCTGTGGTGACCCACCCGCCTACTAAACAGAGAAAATAGAAGTCACCAGATGGATGCATCCCTAACTTCCCACCATCCAATCGACACAACTTTCAGTAGTTTTGCCCAGTTTTTCCCACCACTTCTGTTGAAATAATAAATCAGGGGCCTTCCTCTTACCCAAGATCAAACCACCTGTAAGCTGGGCCTTACTCATTTTCCTTCTAACAGAAGTTCACAGTATCATAATGTTGCTTTCCATGAAAATTACCTTTTCCTTAAGTTTACCGTGGCATATAATTTATACCTCAGAATATTCAGTGAAAGATCGTGACAAGAATGTCCTGGTATGGACCAGTTGTGGAATACAATATGTTCAGCTGAACTTCAAACTTCTAAGCCTAACCCACTCCTCGTCTCAGACGCCCCCTCTCAGTAAGGGTTACCTCTAATCATCCAGCTGCATGTCAGAAGCCTCAGTGTCTTCATTCCCTTCATCTCTCGTCTAAGCAATCAAGCCCTGGCTGTCTAATTTATGAAGCATTTCTTATTCATGCCACTTCTCTCAGTCCCACCTGAGCAGCAGCAGCTTTGTAGTCACTGTCCAGCACCCAGTCTCTCCCCCCCTGAGCCCACTCCAGCAGGTTAGGCCAGGGTAACAAATGTTATCAAAACTCTAGCACAGCTTCCCATTCCACAGAGAACATGTAAAATCCTTAGCAAAGTCACTCAGGCTGAATTTAATTCATCCATCCAACTTACCAGACTTTCTTTTATTCATTCAACAAATCTCTGTTGCTGTGCTAGGTGCAAAGACTATAACTATCAACAAACAGACTCTGTGTGTGTGTGTGTGTACATGTATGATGCACATGTGTACAGGTGCATTTGTGTAAACATGTGGAGATCAAAGGATAATGTCACTGTAATTCCTCAGGCACTGTAAATCTTGTTTTTAAACGAAGTCTCCTCTGGGCTGAAGCTCACCAAATGACAAACTAACTGGCCTGAAAGCCCAGTGATCACCTGTCTCTGCCTGCTGGCACTAGGACTGCACACACACAAGCCATCACACATAGCTTTTTTTTTATTTTTTATCATAGGTTCTTGGAGTCAAACTCAGGCCCTTGTTCTTGGAAAACAAGCACTTTACTAACTGAGTCAGCTTCTCAGTTTTCAAAAAATATATTATTATTAGATTATTCTTATTGATTGTATCCCAGTAGAAACTTACAGCACAAAATAATCACTGAAGAAATAACTAGTTAATTGTAGTTATAATTTACTACTGTAAAGTGAAGTGTAAAATGCCCTGAGAAGAAATGATTGTCTGGTAAAAAGGGAAGGAACTAATTAAAATCCATGTCTGTTCTGCCTCTCCATAGCCCAAGACTTTTCCTCACCAGAATATAGTGTAAATTGAAGCTGTTTTCCACTAAACATAACTGATTTTGGCTTCTTTTACCCCCTTGACTCCTCCACAGTCCAATCCTCCCCGGAGGTGTGGAGCTTGATACCTGCTAAGATGTAAAATCTATTCCAGGGGCCACAGATCAATTCCTTATCACTGCTGACTAGGAGACCTCAGTAAGGTAGGGGTCAGCATAACACAAGCAAACACACAGAGGACAGTGAGAGCACAGGAGACAAGTGGGTAACAGTGCCGAGGACTGACACAGTCCTCGGGCTGTGGGAAATGTAAAACACTACAGGAATGTCTCTTGTCAGTGATGGTAATCACAGTGGCGGGCTCCCTAAACAACAGAATCCCCCAAGGAAGGAAATAACCATTGAAACTGAAACAATTGAGCTGTTTATTTAACACATAAAAACCTGAATAATTTGTTTTAGAAACCAAACTTCTATTTGCAGCAAAAGATCAATGAATTTACGTGTCTAACTTTAGCCACTCCTTTTTATTGCATCAGAAATCTCTCTAAACTTATCATTTATTATAAATTATTTTATAAATTATAATCACATCTCAGGCATTAAACAGCTGCTGACACTTAAAAATAAAAACACTGAATTAAATGCAATGCAATCAATGATCTTCGTTTTCATGATAGAGCACTTGTACAGCCCCCTGGTGGTAAGACAGTGGAATGACAGTGAGCTGCAAGTTGAGGTTTCAGATTCCTGGAATGAATGCCAGGAGAGTTCCTGAACTCTGACCCCTGTGACCTGTAAGGACAAGGAGACCAAGAACACTTAGACTACAAAAAGCAAGCAAACAAACAAAAACCCAGCTCATTGTTTTAAACATATACTAACTAAAAGGTAAATCTACTGCTTTTGAACCCAGTGTACTAATTTTAAAGATGAGGAAGTAGAAGCTCATTAAGGTTTGTCTAAAGTGTATGTGCCAGTATAAATAAAGAATGAAAAATTCACTAATACACATATTTTAAGAGTATAGGTTTTGAGATAAAGAACTTTTAGGAATTCCAAAGACCTTGTTTCTTATCATGATTGTTTTGGCTTCACGTATTGACCCACTCTCCAAAATTCAAGCCCATTGTAAAAAAGATAAATCTATACTCTAAAAATCAAAAGTCAGAATAACAAATTCAGACTAAGACTGGAAACTCATACCTAAAGCCACCATTGCCGATGAGAGTGCGGTGCTCTCAGGAGCAAAGCATGACTTGCATGCTCACCCTTGGAGTCAGAGATAAAACAGGCTCTGTCCAAAGCCTGAGTACCAGGGAGGAAGCACTCCCCAGGGGGGAAAGCCTGTATTCCCATACTAAAAGGGGAAATGACACTCAGACATAAAAATAGCAAATGTTCTCTAGAGGTAGAACTTAACAAGTCAGATTTGGGGCCAGAGTTCACATTCAGACTCCCAATTCAGAGGTATTCCTTAGAGAGCATACAATTACAGAGGACTTCAACCAACTTTCAGTGTTAAATTGTCAAAGCTAAAAATATTTTTCTACAGGTGTATCTTACCCATAATTCACTGGGACCTGAATTTGATCCTCACCACTGAAAAGAAAACTTACATGATGTAGGGATGCCTGCTGGAGGACAGGGCAAGAAAAATGGCAAGATCAAAACTGACTTCAGCTATACAACATGCTCCAGATTCACCTAGATTATTTAACAAGATCCTGGCTCAGAAAAGAAATTGAAAGAAAGGGATATTAAGTACAATTTAGTGAGAGGCTAGGAAAAAAAAATAAAACCAACCTGCTAGGCGTGGGATCAGGAAAACAGAAACGCAACAAATAACAGGTGTTCTGAATGAGGATTCCTGGTAGGTAATATGGAAATACAAAAATGATGGACCAAGATGAGCTCCAGCAAGACAACTATAGCCCGCCTGTGCAAATAAGACAGGAGTCACACTAAAACAGATAGATTAAGAGAAAGAAAAAGAAGCAGATGAACTGCTATAGACTTCCATATGGGGAAGAAATAGCAACAAAGAAAAATAGGTGACCAGGGACCTAAGAAAGAGGCATCACTGTGTGGGAGGTGTGAATAAGGCATTAGGAAAGACAAGGCTGGAACAACCTCAGGGGAAACAAAGGGGTGCATGAGACCTCTGGATCCTCTTGGCTAATCCACCTTTTACAAGTTTAGCCAAGCCAGCATAGACAGACCATTTCAATTAAGTAAATTGCAAACTATGTAACGTGTGAAATGTGTTCCCCTTAGAGTCTCAGAGTAGAAATGTGAGATCAAGGTACTGTCCAGGTCACTTTACTTTTGAAGGCAATAAGGGACCTGCTGTGCCTTGTTCCATCCGGATTCTGGTGACCACCAGCAATCTTTGCTGGTCCCTGTCTTGTGGCTGCTGATGTGGTCTCCTAAAGTCCTGAGTGAATGTGTGTTGCTGACATGGGGACAGCCATGACAAGGACCTCAGTGCCTTAGAATCATGGGAAATAGGTCTCCTTAGGGGTATGCACAGAGAGATGGCAAAGCTTTCCTCTGATCCAAGTAAGATTGTTGGCAATATATTCTAAAAATGTTCACTGTAGCTTTCTCCACCAGTCCTGTCCCAAACATGTTCACTGACTGAATCTGTTCCCCTTTAAAGAGCTAAAGCTGGCTCCTGTTCACCTGTATGCAATAATCCTGCCTCTTTGTTCAGCTATATATAATAACTGCCCCCTTCAGCTTTATGTAATAAACACACTGAACTTCTGTGCTGTAGCTTTTCAGAGTCCAGCCTACCCAATCCCAGCATTTCTTTTGTTCATATGTCTGACATTCCATCAGACATCCCTATTCCTTTGCCATCCCTAGTCAGGGTACCAAGACCCAAGCTGCTTAAGGATGCAATACACATGGCCTTCTTTCCTAAGAAATACAACGTTTTTCTGTGTATCCTCTCTGGCAAAGACACACCATTGATTTATTTCCCATTTTGAATGTAGGATGATCTAATCTCAAGCTCATCAGACAAGTATTTCTGAAAAGACTCTACATAATCAGTTACATTCTGGGGTCCTGGATAAGCATTATTTAATTCTCTGCAGTATAGAGTCTGTACCTTTCTTAATTCAAACCACTTGTGTCTGAACGTTTAGAAGTCTCAACTCTAGTCTGCTTTACAAGATGTCACCTTTTCATTATGCTACAAGGGTGTTTCCATACTACTAGATGATATCTATAAATCCTTTAAGGAAAACTAAGATTTTTTTTTAATTTCAACACTATCATTTTTAATAGATTCAAACCTTAGATTTTGGTCCTATCTACATAAAGAACCAATTCCATTTTTTTTTTCATTTTTGAATCAGAGTGTCACACATTTTGTGAAAACAGTAAGAATGATAATAAATGTAAAGGCATTTTTGAACTCTAAAATAATACGTAAATACCAATTATAAAATTGTAATGTTAATTGTCAACAAAATATACTGTTGTTGTTAGGCACAATTTTCTAAAATAAGATTTGTACTCTGTGTGTGTAAGCATGTGTGTTTGAATGTGTGTGTGTGTACCAGTGTCTGAGGAGTCCAAAGGTATTGAATCACCTGGAGCTAGAGTTAGGGTCCATTGCGAGTTGTCAGAAATGGGACCTGGGAACCAAACTCAGGTCCTATGCAAGAAGAGTATGCACTATTTATTTTTATTTTATTGAAAATAGATTTTAATTTGCTGTCCCTCTACTCCTCCTAGATCCTCCCTATCTCCCCTCCCATCTGGATCCACCCCCTTTCTACCTCATTAGAAAACAAACAGGCTTTTAAGGGATAACAATGAAATAAAAGATAAATCAGAATAGGACAAAACAAACAGAAGGAAAAGAGGCCAAGAAAAGGTGCAAGAAACATGCACAGACACAGATCACACTCATGAGTCCCATAGAAACCCAGAACTGGAAGCCATTATATATATGTAAAGGACCTGTAGGGAAAAAAAGAGATGGGGGAGAAGGAGAGAGAGAGAGAGAGAGAGAGAGAGAGAGAGAGAGAGAGAGAGAGAGAGAGAGAGAGAGAGAGAGAGAGAGAATGAATATGAATTTAAAAATTAAAATATCAAGGAAGGAAGGAAGAAAGGAAGGAAGGAAGGAAGGAAGGAAGGAAGGAAGGAAGGAAGGAAGGAAGGACAAGCCCTGACACATTATGAGACAAAGAACCTCCAAACATGCCATTAAGTTCATTTTCTATGGCCATCTACTGCTGGACGAGAAACAAGACTTTCTAAACACAATAAGACTGATGCACCTATGAATTCACAGAGACGGAGGCAGCATGCATGGTGCATGGGTCTGCACCAGATGGGGGTCCTAGATCTGAAAAGAGAAGTGGATGCATGCCCCATCCCTAACCCTGAGCAATTGCCAATTAATAACAATTTGCACATAAAATTTTAGTTTTCTCAAGGGAGTCCCACTGGGGAAACAACCTACTCTGAAGAGTAGGACATGCTCCTAACCACTGAGCCATGTCTCCCACCCCTTGCCACATTTTTAACTATTTTCATTTTTCAAATTACGTGTCTGCGTGTGTGTTTGAGCACATGAGTGCAGTACCCATGGAGGCCAGAAGAGAATGCCTGACGCCCTGAAGGTGGGCTTACAGGTCATTGTAAATCACCTAATATGCATAATGGCAATAGAACTCAGGTCCTCTGCAAGAGCAGTACACAGCCTCAACTACTGAGCCATCTCTCCAGCCATAGCAATATCTTAAATATCATCAGAGGTAAGAAAAAGAAACATTCTGTGACTTCAAGGGGCTCATATTTGACAGTAATACATTTAAAATATGGTACTGTTTACCATTAAATTATTTGGAAATAATTATATATGTCTGATAAATAGAGATATTAATCTATAATAGCTGGAAGGAAGATAAAGCTAAGCTAAATCTTATAGGGCAGACAGGACTTAGCTAGAGAAGAAAGAAATGTTTGGAGAAAGAGGTCCAGGTGAAGATTAATACCCTATCTTGGGGGACAGAGAGGAGATAAGCCTGCCAGGAGCAAATGACAAATGCTGGACGGAGGATAAGAAGCATGGCTAGACATAAATTTCAAAGCTTCAGCATGATGGGCTTGGTGCAGATCAGCAGGCACTGGGGCACCTGAATAGCATGTGCCATAATGAAAGCAGAGATTTGTTGAGGAGAGCTTGGCAGCATTTCCAGACTAGATTAGTAAGGGAGAAGCTAAAGGGAAGGACACAAACTAATCCAAAGCATGCTCATCTTCACAAGTTTCTAAAATCGTGACTGGCTGCAAATCCATAATTTCTGAAAAGCTGCTTACTTAGAAAATAATTCTAAGCCTTTCCTAGTCCCCCTCCCTCCCACCCACAGGATGTCCTGTGCTGACTTCACTAGGCCAATCACTGGACTGCATGGAAGCTTCCATTTCCTCTCTCATAATTCCAGAGCAGAATAGGAGCTGGGCGAACACATATGCAAGCTCCAATCCAATCTAAAAGTCTCTCTAAACCAATATGGATTGTAGAAGTCACTTTGCTTGTTTAAACATGTTAGACTAAGGAATGTCCACCTCTCCAATCATCGTTCCTGAGGGCCAGTGTCAAACACATCAGCTCCTTACACAACGCTAGGCAAACTCTGGAGAGTTTGAGCTCTCACTATAGAACAGGAGGAGGAATGCCATGGACCCATAGCTCTTGCCAGAGATGCAAACCATCCCCAGGGGTAGCTGGTTGTAGGAAGGCAAGTCTGAGTCAGTCTGTCAGGCAATGAAATCCTCCCTCCATCTGCTCAGAGTAAATTTTCTGCCAAGTTTTGGTGCCTGGACACATGAGATCCCACACCCACGCCGATCCCTTTCTCTTCTGAAACAAAATCTGTTCCACATCTTCATCTTTTTCCTCTTCCCCATATTCCAGTTCTAAGAAATTACTCTTGGTTGCAGGATACAGCAGAGAACAGAGAGGCACCTGTTACCCTTGTATCTCCAGGTAGATAAGGATGCCTGGCTTTCCGACCTATAATATCCCCTTTCCTTTATCTATGTTTATTTTTCCAATCCCTTTTTTGAGTGAAATATAAAAAAAATTAGAAATGTGGAGGTAGATAGATATTACATTTTAAAAATAAAGCTTAAGTGCTAATTCACATAATAAACAGAAATGTAGGCAAGATGATTCAAGGGCACAAATGGAGGAGAAAAATCTATAAAAGCATTAAAAGACTGTGCAGCTGTTAGGTCTGGGAGTGTAACCCAGCAACAAAGCACTTGCCTAACTTATGCAAGATCTTGGTTTGAGTCCCTCGGGGTATAAAAACATAACAAGTACAAATCTTTGTAAACTTTTACTTGATAGCAGTTTGTTTTTAAATGTTTAATTTTTACTTTTAATTATGTGTAGGTGTGTGAGTGGGATGTCATGTGAGTGCAGTGTCCGAGGAGGACAGAAGGCAAGGTGGCACTGGGGGATCTTGGGGCTGGAATCCAGGCAATTGTGACATGACCTGCCCTTCCTCCTCTTCCAGAGCAGTATTCTAACCACAGAGCCATCTCTCCAACCCCAATAATAGCTTCTTATAAATATACAAAACAAGCAACAAAACAATTGATAAATTAAACTATAAATTTACATCTAAATCTTGTGCTTCAGGCCTACCAACAGTGCCAGGACAATATAAAGAATAGTAGAAAATATCAACAAATCAGGTGGCTAATAAGGAATTTGTACTTAGAATATATAAAGAGCTCTCACAAAGCAATAAAAAGTCCTATGTAATTAAACCAACCCAATCATTCTGCTTAAATTAGAGACCAGGAACTGCATTGATATTTCTCTATGAAAAGAAAATACACAAACATCCAGTAAACACATCAAAAGCTGTTCAACATCATGCATAATTAAGGAAATTCAAGTCCAAATCACAAAAAGATGTCAATTCACATACATTAGATGGCTATAATAGTATATGTTTAAAAAAACAATAACTAGGGTCAAGGATTTAATAAATTTGATGGGAAGGACCCATGTAAAATGTAAAATTATGCATGTACCATGTAAATCAGCACAGCCATCATTGGAAAAACAGTCTGGCTGTTCTTCAAAATGTCAAACACAGACCCAGCCCTCTACTCCTTTGCACATACTTAAGAGTACACAGAGAACCTGGGAAGGGGTAAGGAAGAAAGGAGGCAGGAGGAGGGAGAGGAAGATGAAAGAAGAAAAAAGAGGAAGATAGAAAATGAAGAGGAAAGGAGGAAAAGGAAGAGAAGGGGAAGAAGGGAGATGCTTGCTTGTGAACTAGTGCTGCTCACAGCATTATTTACAACATATGGATTAGAAACATGGAAACAAATCAAACATTAAATGTGGTCTAGGTAAAGAAAATGTGGTAAATATATACAAGGGGATACTCTGTAAAAAGAAGTAAAATCCCAGCTGGATATTGTATCTAGGATAGCCAAGACAACACAGGGAGACCTCATCTCATTAAAAAAAAATCCATAAAAGGGAACAAAATGTTGAAATACTAAAATATGGAAAAACTTTTAAAATGTTAGGTTAAAATGAAAGAAGCCAGACACAAAGGGTGACAAATTGTATTATTCCATTTTTGTGAATTATCTAGAACAAGGAAATCTACAGAATGAGAAAACAGACTTGTATTTGCCTAGGACTAGGGTAAAGAGAACTGAGGGATGACTGCCAAAGGTATGAAGTTTCTTATGAGGGTGAGGAATGGGAATTAAATAGTTCTGACAGTTACGCAACCTTATGAGTGTACTAAAAACCAATTAGCTATACGTTTAAGCAATGAATTTTATAATATGTAAATAATGTCTCACTTTTAAAATGCCCAAGCTTCAGATCACAGTTTCTGGGTCCTGCTCTGCCTCACATGTGGAGCTTAGCTAACTTACCAGCGGTTCTGGCACAATGCTTCATTCTTGAGGTAAGGGAAGTCCTGGAGCTGCTTCTAACTCTAGATATATCTAGAATTCTCGGTAATCGCCCATCCTCAAACACCCCTTTTCTGATACCTGACACCCTCCTCCTAAGCTTTCTCTACTGAACTATGAAATGGTTGCTTGACAATACAACTGTTATGCTGTTATAGTAATGAAGCACAACAACACACATTGTGAATTCACACCTAAACTTGATTCCTTGTTCATCAGTTTGTAGCTGTACTGAGAGAAGTTAGTTAATCCATCCACTGCTCACGTGTAAAATGGAAACGGTCCCTCTGAAATGCAAGTGTTTGGTGGGGTAACATGTGCAGTGTCCATTAACAGTAACATCTCCGGCACTACCAATTCACTCTGGGTGATTAGTAAATGAATAAAATGACACTTTCTCCCATCTAGCAAGGTACTGTACCCCAATCTGAAGCTCTTTTTACCCAGGACAGAAACTTCACAGGACCCAAAGACACCTGAAAACCACAAAAGATTTTTTTAAAGGCTAATGAGTGAACATCCTTCATATGTGTTTAATTAGAGAGGTCATTTCCAACCTAGCATAATTCATAAGCTCATATCAGGCTGTGAAGATCAACAGGCAGGGGACATAGTATTTGACAAAAAATGGAAAGGCACTGCTCCAATTACCATAAATGGAATGCATTACAAATAAGCATATGTTTCTGGGGACAAAATGAAGAGGCCCCTTATGGAGAGGAGCTGGAAAGTGAGCCAGGAGGCCTACTCTAATTTTTTACATAGGAAGCTAAATTATAATCTCCCAGCTCTAATGATGAGTTTTAAAAGCCAGGGAACTGTTAATTTATCAGTGTGAGACTGGCTTCTCCTCAGCACAGCCTCCAACTCCTTGCCCCTTTGTTTGATACAAGCAGTATACATATATCCAATACCCTCACACTGAGAAGAAATCAATATAGACCTTATATCATCAAGGCTTTCTCTGATCAGCATCATTCCTGAGTGTTGAACACTACCCCTGTCTGAGTTAACATCCAAATACTGCTGTGTTTGAAGGTCCTGTGTCTGTTAGCTGCTAAGTGAGGCAGATGCCTTCAGAAGCAAATTCTAATCCTCACAGAGAGAAAGCTGCTGCCCCTTTAAAAGTACCTTTTAAATGTTAACTTCAAAATTTTACATTTTATTCAGCTAACACTCTTTTAGAGAGACAAAGGGAATCAGCTGAGCTCATGTTACCCTGAACTCATTCTTTAGGTGAGCTAGAGTACACTTTGCTCATTACAATATCACATTCTCTGTCTAGCATTGGCACATGCCATCTTTCACTTTTGAACATGTGCTCTATGACTGTCATATGACTAGTCACAGGATAAAGCACAAATAGTAATCCCTGTCAAATCCCAATCTCACTCTAGGATCAATTCATTTGACCAATACCTTTAATAAAGTGAAATAAATAACTCAAACAAAATATATCCTATACTCCTATGAAGAATAATTAGGCAGCAATAGCTGTGTGCTAATGTGATACAACTTTAGCAAAGTCTACAGTCCTCACAAAGGAACTCTTGAACTTGTATCCTTCTTCAATTATCTCTTGACAGAGGTGGGGAAAGAAATTGTTTAGAAACTGTGATTTCATCTGCCAGTGATTAAAAACTAATTGTAAATCATAAAAAATAACTCAATCTTCTGGGGAAAAGGCAAATTTACTCTTCTATTCTTGTGTTCACTGCACTAAGGCAGTACTTACTGACAGTAAGTTTTTATTGATGCTGTACTTTAGGGTTTATAGAGCACGTTCATAACCTTCTTTATTTCAGTTAAGTCTTTAGATAACCCTAGACTATGGCATGCTCATACACATTTACAAAGATACTAAGATCAGTAACTAGGGGTTATCTTCAAGTCTCATATTCTTGGGATTCTCTGAAATACATTTTATTTCTGACATGTTCTTTGTGTGGGTGAGTGTATATGTTGGGATGTATGCATGTGAGTGTGTGTGCATATACAAGCTGAAGGTTGACATCAAATGTCTTCTATCAATACTCACTTTATATTTTAAAGTAGAGTTCTCTACATGGAACCTAAAGCTCACAGAATGGCAGGCCAATGAGTGCTGGGACTCTTCCTGCCTCCACTCTGCCTAGTGCTGGGAATACAGATGCACACTGTTTCACCAGTTCTTACTGCCTGGAAGTACCAGACCTTCTCTATTCATACTAATTTCAAAGAGACCTCCAATATCAGGAAGCCTTGAGATTCAAAATTTTAAATGATGAAATTGTATGTAATGCAAGATGATGTGCAAAGGATATTCAAAGATAACTATTTGCTGCTCTAAAAACCAAGCTGCTAAATGTTAAGGAAAAAATAAAACAGCCCTTTACCCCACTGGTCTTAGTCCTATCTGAAGCACTGACTTTATCTTACAGAATGCCTTTGTAGAGCTAGACAAGGTGGTACATGTCTTTTTTTTTAATTGAATATCGCCTTCATGGTAAGAAGATATTCATGCCAATGGTAAAACCTTTCCCGATTTCCCCCCTCCCCAAAGACCCCAACCCCTCTTCCCATCCCCTGCCTCCACGAACACACTCCCACCTCCTTCCCCCCTCAGTTTCCCTTTGTTAGAGCCTCTATTGAGCCTATTACCTGACCAAACACCACTCCTCCCACTGATGCCCAACAAGGCCTTCCTCTGCCACATTTTTGACTGGAACCATGTGTACCCCTTGGTTGATGGTTCAGTCCCTGGGAGTCTTGGGGTGTCTGGGTAGCCAAAGTCATTGTTCTTCCCATGGGGCTGTAAACCCCTTTAGCTCCTCTGGACCACCATCCAGCTCCTCCATTAGGGACCCCACGCCCAGTCCAATAGTTGGTTGCTAGTTTCTGCCTCTGTATTTATAAGGCTCTGGCAGGGCCCCTCCAGAGACAACCATGGCATGCTCCTTTTGGTATATGCTTCTTGTCATTAGTGTCGGGGTTTAAAGGATGAATCCCCAGGTAAGGCAGTCTCTGGGTGGCCTTTATTTCAGTCTCTGCTCCACACATTGTCTCCTTTATTGCTCCTGTGAGTATTATGCTCCCCAGTACTTGGGAGATGGAAGCAGGTGGAACTCTATGAGTCTGAGGCAGGCCTAGTCTGCAGAGCACGTTCCAGGCTAGCCAGGACTACATAGTGATGCCCTGTCTCAAAACACTTCCCTACAAATCCCCTTCTTAACTTTATTATCACTAATTATTTTGCCACGGTAAAACAAATACTCAAAAAGTATTCTTTTAGTTAAAATAAATAATCCAAAAGGCACTCTGGCTACCACCATCCACTGCTCTTCATTGACAATGAACATATCATTTAAAATTGAGAAGTTCACATAATTTAAGCAAACATAAACAAATATTAGAATGTTTAAAGTTTCCAGTTAAAATTAAATAATAACCTAACTCTAGGCACAGCTATGTGAAGTAATGAATATTTAAATAAATATTGACAAAGATTATAGAAAGATGCAAGCAAGAGCCATTTCTCTTTGCTCTATGGCTATGCTAAAAACATAGAGAAAACTTTCTATTTAAAACTTCCTCTGAATATGTTGACATAACAATGAAAACACTTTTTGCCTGGCTTGTTTAACTGTCTTTCCTGCTGAACTATAAGCTTTGTGAAGACAAAGCAGTATCGCCTGTGCGCAGCCTTACAGCACCAGTTCCTATGGCGCAGTCCCTGGTCCCCGGAGAATGAATGAAATGCATGAGAAACCAAAAGAGGAGAGGAGTTGGACCAGTTAGAACAAACCACAGGTTCTTTATGTCTGTTTCTAAGGTTTAACCACAAGAAAAACTAAATCAACTCACTGAAAAGTTTTTGGGAGCTCTTTCTTCTTCTGAAGCTCCTTGTCAGTGCTTTATTCTTAAGGTTTAAGGTAAAGCATGATGTCTAGGAAGTGTCCAGGACAGCGGGAAGTCCCCAAGGTTTTCAAGGAAGACTCCTACAGAAACAGAGGCTTAGAAATACTTTACCCTCCTCCAAAACTTACCTTTGGGTCCCAAAACTTTCCATATAACTGCAGCTGGAATTAATTGGAGAAAGGAAGCTGTAGCAAGGACTATGTAGGGGTAAAAATGAATTTAAAAAATTACAGCAATCGAAAATAGTCTTTTTGGTGGAAACTTAAGTCTGACACTACCATGAGCTCTGACTAAGGTATAAATTTATTGTAAAGAAAACCAAAATTCCTTAAATTTTCGAATGAAAATTCCCTTTCCTAACAACTTAAAATCAGTCTGAAATATACCAGAAACAGAAGGAGTTCTAAGTTTAAAAAGTATTACAAGAATTAACAAAAACAACAAGGAAAAGAGACAGTCCTTAAGTTATTTTTCAAACATCCTACGCAGCACCTGTCACAAACCATACAGGCTCTTTCCAGCTTAAGCATTTTTTTTTAATCTAAACTTGGTGCTTCTATGCAAGAGCATTATCAATTGACTACTGCAGAGCTCAGAACAGAGGTGGGCTGCAGAGAAGAGAGGAGTTGAAAGAGAAAGGGATACGAAGCAGAGTCTAAAGTTTAGTTGCAGCTTTACCTATGTTATTATAGCAATTTCAAGAAAACCAGACTTTCTGAGCCTTGGTTTCCTAAAAAGAAAAACATTCTAATTTTCTTCAAGATTAGATGACAAATACAATACACAAAGTCAACGTGTACAGCAAATTGTAATGTTTCTCTCATATATACATATATATATATATATATAACCTATTACAGAATCACAATGGCCTTTCAGGATCAGCTGAGTGCATTTTTTTCAACCAAAATTTCAAAGTTCATCTAGATGCTACAAGAAATTAGTCACATTCTACTTTGCCAAATCAACTAATAATTTATGCTTTCAAAAAATTAACTTTCCATTTAAGAAGTTGCCAAAGAAAAATGATTCACATTTTCCAATGGCTCTGGTGTTAAAAATCCCCTAATTCCATTTACAGATATTTTTCTGTTTTTATACTTTTATAAAATGCAAAAAATATGAAAAATATTGCCAATAAGAATTACAACTCATAGTTGAACTCAGCTTAACTCTACCTGCTGGAAACTGACAGAGAATAGGAAAGCCAACAGCAATTTGACCTACATTTCCCAAGAAGCTGCCAATTCACATTTCAATGTCATCATTTCTTTTTAATTGGTTATTTGTTTACATTTCAAATATTGTCCTCCTTCCTGGTTTCTCCTCTGCAATCCCCTTATTTCTTCCCCAACTCCCCCTGCCTCTATGAGGCTGCTCCCCGCTACTACCTACCCACTCCCACCTCACCACCCTAGCATCCCCCTATGCTGGGGCATCAAGCCTCCACAGGACCAAGGGCCTCCCCTATCCCATTGATGCCAGATAAGGCAATCCTGTCGCTGGAGCCATGGGGTTCCTCCATGTGTATTCTTTCATTGGTGGTTTAGACCCTGGGAGCTCTTGGAGATCTGGTTAATTGATATTGTTGTTCTTCCCATGGGGTTGCAATCCCCTTCAGCTCCTTCAGTCTTTCCCCTAACTCTTCTTGGGGTCCCTCTGCTCAGTCCAATGGTCAGCTGAGAGCAATTGCATCTGCATTGGTCAGGCTCTGGAAGAGCCTCTCAGGAGACTGCTTACCAGGCTCCTGTCAGCAAACACTCTTGGCATTAGCAATGATGTCTAAGTTTGGTGTCTGCAGATGGGATGGATCCCTAGGTGGAACAACCTCTGGATGACCTTTCCTTCAGTCTCTGCTCTACTCCACTTTTTAAATTTCTCCAAATTTTAGCCCAAGAATTTTTCCAGAGTTGGTTTTTCAATTGTTGATTCCAGTGATGGTAAGCCTAAGTCTCATGAAGTAATGGAAATCTTACAAATGAGCTGGAAGTAAACAAAAGTGTTTGAATGAGGGGATGGGCAACAATGTGTAGTCATACTAGGCTAACTTACAGTTGGGGTTCAAGCAAAAGATGAGTGAAAAGGACTTTGACCTTAAAACTTAGATGTCCCCCACAGGAAGAGATCCTTTTCCTCCTGGCAGTTCTCAGTGCTATTAGACCTTGAATTATACATCACTGGAGGCAGGATGTTTGCCCTAGACAGGGGTTCTACAATCAAATTTGGAAAGCTCAGGGGCAAAACAAAACAACCAAAAGCAACAAAACTGTCTTTTGTTCCTTGGGAATCTAATATGGATCCCAGTTTCAGGCCCCTCTCTGCAGCTCAGCATTGCATGGCAAATGAGCTCCAGTGCCTCCCATTCACAGTCAGCATGAAGCCAAATGATGGACTCCACCTATGACCTGGACTGCCTAAAAGCACTGAGGAGGCTATCTCAGCTGCTGTAAACATGGTAGCCTCAGTTGTCTTGAGAAAGAAAGCTTATTGACTACAAAATGCCTTCCATAGCAATGTGGTCCCTATAGCTGGATAACTCACAATTCAGTAGAAAGTCTTCCAGCTTTTTCTGCTCCCTGTGATGTGAGAACCCAAGTTTTTAAACACCCCTAATAACACTGAGAAGCAAGCTACATTCCTGCTGTCATGCACTGAGGACACTCTGTATCTTTGCCTCCATAAACATGTACAACCTTTCCAAAGCTTTCCGGATATACAGTAAAGATATCCCTACTTATACTATAAATGCACTTAACACTGTAAAAAGTCATCATCAAACTCTGGCATCCAAACTACCAAAAATTACAACAATGACTAGCAGACAAGAATGGGCTTTTGCTTGGGTAAATCAGGGTTTGGGGGACTAGTACCAAATTCACCAATGATAATCAAATGCTTTCTGTAGTCTATATTACAAGGTTGAAGTGCATGGATTATGTCTAACATTTCCTCTGGAAACATGACATTGAGTGAATTTTATGTTGCTAATGTGAAGTCATTAATATAAGTTTGGCTGCTTATGAGCTATGTCCATTTACATGTTTGCTAGAATAGGGATGTTTAGATATCTGAGGCTTAATATATATAAATAAGACGTGTAAAATAGATGATATCCTAGAATAAAACTGTTTGCATTTAGTCATAATAATTAGTAATGTGTCACTGATATATACTCTGTATTTAGTAAATCTAAAATGTCTACTTCTAATAAACTGAACTCTGCATATTGACTGGCATAACCTATACTGTCAAAGTCTAGATGCCTCCTTTGGTGACCACAGAAAACAAAACCTCGAAATACCGTGCAACAAAGTAAATTCAATTCTTTACACTTAAAACCTAAATCCAAACTAAAAAATGCAATTACCCTAATAAAATATCTCCTATAAAGAATTTTTAGTATTAGTAAATCTAAAGATTAACAGGTTAATCTATAAATTATCCCTACATGATGTACTTTAAGAAATCTCACAAAATATTGTTTATTCTTGGTAATTTCCTTTATTCCTACATAGCACATATTTCTACTCATTCAAGTGATTACAAGAAAATAATTGACACTCGTATTTTCAGTGTTGCTGAAAACCAGTTTTATTGTTCTAGAGATACATTGCCATATATATATATATATATATATATATATATATATATATATATATAGTATTGATGAATAAGTTATAATGTATACATGGGTCTGCACAGATATAAATAATGGATAGGTGTAGATGTATCATTCACATACCTGGACCTGTGTGTTTTGTTTTGTATTTTTAATGTGAGAGAAAACATTTGGGGAAGAAAAAATATTCCACACAATTTCTTGCATTGGAAAATAAGACTCCAGAAATCACTTTTGTCTCAGAAAGTATGTTCATCTCAGAAATGGGCTCCAGGTCCTATGGCATATGCTCATGAGCAAAAAATAGGAGGGGCAAGTAGGGAGGAAGAGTGGGAGATGGCTCAGTGACTGAGAACACTGATTGCTCTTCCAAAGGACTTTGGTTTAATTCCCAGTACCCACAAGGCAGCTCACAACTGTAACTCCACTTCTAGGGGTTCTGATGCCTTCATCTGGAGTCTACAAATACTGCATGCACATACTGCAGACATACATGCAGGCAAAACTCATTTGTTCCTATAAAGGCTTGATGCTCCAGTGTAGAGGAATGCCAGGGCAGGGAGGCTGGAGTGGGTGGGTGGGGGAGCACCCTCATAGAAGCAAGGGGAGAGAGGATGGGATAGAGGGTTTCCAGGGAAAATGGGAAAGGTGATAACATGTGAAATATAATTAAATAAAATATCCAGTAAAAATTTCACTATTTCCTACAGCTCAAACTAGAGTCAGTAGTTCTGATATGAGAAAACTATTCTCCTGAATTCTCACTCCTTATAACTAGAAAAACTGCCTGTAATAATACTTAAGAAAAAATTAAGTGGAAAGTGCTTTTTACATATCTACTCTACATCCCCTGAGCTGCTACAGTCTCCTCCCATATAATATATTGAAATCCACTGTGTGTGCTATAGCATACAAAGTTCTCTGAAATACCATGAAGAAAGTACTTCGGGTATCATAACTGGAAGTTTAAGTTTAAGGAAATGGATGTTTAGAGAACTATCACCTTGCTATGGCCTGAATTAAACTGCTCTGAACTTTGCAATCATCACCTTCCAACAGAAGAAAATAAAGCAGATCCTCACTAACGTTTTTATATCAGAATCTAGCAGTTCTACAAGAAAATTCTCAGTTAACACCAAATGATTTGGAAAACAAAGAAGCCTGTGAAGTGGCTCTAAGAACTGAAATTTTGCCTATATATATTTCCAATGAGAGTAGCCAATCACCTAGCTCTAAGACACCTGGGACTCAGTCCAGGAAGCCTGTAGAAATGCATACAGAATCAAAATCAAAGACTTATTAGAGTTAATCCTGATGCCATAACTTGCCAGCTATGGGGCATCAGATAATCATCTTAACCTCCTTGGAGAAAATTAAAGGATCAAACAAATGGATTTGACAGTGTTCAAATGTAAGTATAAAGATTCTAAAAATTAGCCATCTTTCTTGCACATTGTTTTAAAACGCCAATAGTTGGTATTTTCTAAACTATATGCAACAAATTATATCTACCAAAAGGTAATTTATTTTAACTCATCCTCCTAATAACACTCTGAATATACTGTATCTCATCTTTACAAATGAACGACATAGAGAAGGAATAAAATATTCACTGGGATTTGTTCCATTTTTCAAAGGATTTTTTGGGGTGGTATATAACTCTGTCTACAATCAATATGACTTCAGTTGAAGACTCCCATGAACACTGGTGCAATGAGCTATTGTCTTAAAAGTGCTATAAAAATATGCCATTAGAGTAGAATAATTATTGAAATCTTTCATGTGCCAGTCATGATGCCAGGCATTTCCAAAGTTCATTTCAACTGATTTTTCTAAGAACTCTCTAAAATAGATTCTATCTCCTCTTTAGAAAGATGAATAATATAGAAAAGGAATAAAATATCATCCACTATCAGGGCAGTTGGTACAGCTCAGCAGTAGTTATTAACACATGCAAGACCCCAAAACCACAATTAATTAATTAATTAAAATGAAACAGAAAGAGAAAATTGCTTCACCTCAGTAATCTTTCTGTATCACAGACATGGGCATGCCTACATGAGGAGAAATATGGAACAGTATTGCCTGGTGAATGGAGCACGACAGACAGCTAAGAGCATGGGCACAGGAGCTAGACTCCTGGTTCTAAGCCTATGAGCTTTAGTTTTTCCATTCGCAAAATTAGGTTAATAACAGTAATTTTCTTCATAATATAGTTAATGAGTTAGTATTTCTACATAAAGCAGTTTCTGCCCAACATGTTGTACATGGTTAATACATAATGTATAATTACCATGTACATCCTTTTTTTCTCTACACAAAACCTTCATGCCAACTAGCCTAAATCTCTACATATCAGACTCATCATTATTCAAGTTTTGTTTTTGTTTTTGCTCTTCTTTTAACTGAAATATTTCTCCTCTTCTCACTATTATAAATCATACTTATCCTTCAAATTCCAGATCACATCTGTCTCTTCTGTGAAACATTTTCCAACCTCCAGTCCATAGTCATCTTCATCCTTCTCTGAACAATTCTTTATACTGCCAAGGGATTCAAATTTTAGAAATCACTCAGTTTCTTGAAATTAATTTGAAAGGGCCTTGGAAAGCAGAAGAAATCACATTTCTAAATTTTTAAATAGAAACTTGAGGCCTCAAGAATTGCCTATGGTAGTGGCACAAATCGTTGGCAGCACAGAGATGTAAATGTTTGAACACTGTTTCCACAGTACTACAGTAGTTTTGTTTTTCTTGAGATTCTATAAAAGTTCTTAGAACTGAAAGCATTCACAAACACACACACACACACACACACACACACACATACACACATACACAAACACATTCTACATATGTTTTTACCAAGTATTTTACTGGTTTTATTACTTTCATAGGAGCTAACACACTAAAGTTGTTTGTTTGAATTAAAATAACAGAGAGCACAGCACTTTAGACATTAAATTTTCAACAGTTTTTCATCAGGAAGAGTCGGACTAGAAACCATAGTATATTGATATATATCCCTAGAGTCACATTGCAAGATCCAAATGACAAAGGATCAGTCTACATCATTGGAACCTAAGAAAGTATAAAAGAAAACCAGTTTGGGGCTACATTATCATTTCAATGTTGGTGTCTTCCAAAGATTTAAGTCCATGACAGAGAAGAGGATCTCTATTTCCTCCAAAAAAAAAAAAAAAAGCCCAAGTATCTTTGTACAGGATTAAATCAAGCTGGAGTTATTACAGAAAGTGGTTAGACCCCTTAAACAGAGAAGCAGATAAGAGGCTCATATCCTAGGACATGAACTTCAGTTTTTCTTCAAGAACTGGAATGGGAGAATGGTTCCATACCACTCTTTTGTAAGAAGGAAAGACAAGACCCCATAGTGAGAAAGACACAAGTAAGCAAAGTCATCTCTGGGTCCCAGAGAAGTAGAGAGTATGAAGCTATTCTCTGGGAGGTGAAAACAAACATGGGAGATTTCCCCTCACCAGAGAGGTGTTCTTAGACTCACAGCAAGTTTATCAACCACTCACTAAAGAAGGGTATAAGGTACAGATAAACAATTAATGCTTTTATAGCACTTTACTGTTTATAAAAATGTTTATAAATGTAGCCATAACTGGTAGCACAGGCCTATAATTGTAGGTACACAGAAAGCTGAAGCAGGATGGCAAAATCAAGTCTCTCATGAACTACAGAATGAGTTCAATCTCAGCCTAGAACTATTTCTAAAGATAGTTGATTTTTGAAGTTTGAAAACTAGTAATTAATCTAAAATATATTTGTAGAGAAAAATGGTTGACTTCCAATATATAACACATATGTCTGTGGTGGTTTGAATGAGAATGGCCTCCACATCCATAGATTTGAATGAACACTTACTTGGTCACCAGAGAGTGGCACTATTTGAAAGGATTAGAAAGCAAAGCCTTGTTGAAGGAAGCGTGTACCTGGGGGCGTGGGGGTCTGAGGTTTCAAAAAGCCCATTCCAAGCTCAGAGTCTCTCTCTTCCTGATGCCTGTGAATCTGGATATAAAACTCCAAACTACTTCTTTGCACCGTATCTGCCTGCATGTTGCCACACTTCTTGTCATGATGATAATGGACTGAACCTATGATACTGTAAGCAAGCCCCAATTAAATGTTGTCATCTATAAGGGTTGCCATGGTCCTGGTGTCTCTTCACAGTAATAGCAATAGAACACTAATGAAATGTTTCATCCTAAAATAATTCTCTATAGACAATGTTCCCTTCTATCCTTTTTATTTTTTTTCCTAATCTCCCAATCTTTCTCTGCCCTGGTGGAACTCAGTATGGCAATCACTGATTGGTTTACTTCAAAGTATATAAAGCCATATGGTGTATGGTAAAGATAAAAAAATTAATAAAATATTAAGTCTATGGAGGCAGACAAACAGATGTTATATCTAGGGACAAAGATATTCATGGACTTGGGCCAGCCAGATGACTCAGCAAATGAAGGCATTTGTCATCAATGCTGACAACCAGAATTTGATCCTTAGAACCTACATGGTGGAAGTACAGAACCAACTCTAGAAAGTGTCCTCTGACATCCACATGTAAACTATGGCATATATATTCAAGGAAGGAAGGAAGGAAGGAAGGAAGGAAGGAAGGAAGGAAGGAAGGAAGGAAGGAAGGAAGGAAGGAAGGAAGGAATCCACAGGCTTGAAAGAAGATATGAAAATACCCAACATGCAACATAGTGTAGGTAATTTGAAAAGAGTGTTTAGAAAAGTAGACCTGTCTCAATCTCAAAGCAGAAATTTAAATTTGATCAGGCAACAAAATGAAAGAAAAACAAAGGTAATTACCATAGAAGTTAACAGCTAACAAAAATAAGAAAGAATGGCACATGTACAAACTTGCAAACATTTTAGAATTACAAGAAAATGATATTTGGGAATGGTTAGAAGGAGGCTGGGGAGCAAAGAGGTCAAATCACAGGAGGACCATGAACTTTACCTACAGGACATAAGAAGCTACTGAAAGCTCTAAGCAAAGAACTAAAATGTCAAATTTACATTCAAATAGCTCGTCAAGTTGTTAAGCAGAAATTATGAAGAGACTTGCAGATGTTGCGGGCAAAAGTCAAGGAGGCTTTGAGGTAAGTTATTATTGTTGTCGTAGTTTGAAAGAGAATGGTTCCATATGTTCTTATGCTTGAATGGTTGGTCCTTAGTTGGAGGAACTCTTCGGGAAGGATTAGGAGATGTGTCTTTTCTGTAGGAAGTGTGATACTGGGAGTAGGCTTTGAGGATTCAAAAGACTTGCACCATTCCCAGTATGTCTCTCTGCCTCCTGCTTGTGGATCAAGATATGAGTGGGTATAGTAGTGTATTACTTTAATGCCAGCACTTGGGAAGTAGAACCAGGAGGATCTGTGAATTAGAGGCTAACCTGGTCTACACAGTGAGTTCCAGAACAATCAGGACTAAATAGGGAGACCATATTTAGTCTCAAAACAAACAAGGAACAACAAAAATATAGGATCTCTCAGTTGTTCTTGCCATAATGTCTTTGTTCTACCATCACAGATTCTAATACTCTGAAACTGTAAGGCCAATTAAACTTCTCTTTTATAGACTACCTTGATCATGGTGTTTCATCACAGCAATAGAAAAGAAACTAAGACACTGTGTATTTCTAAGTGAAACAGAGTATGAGAAGAGCTGAGATGGAGAAAAAAAGAAAAGAAATTCAATATTGGAACAAATAACCTGGAGCTGCATTTAACTATCTAACTAGAAATGTCAAGCAGCCCATTGAACCAATAAAGATCAGGACAAATTTCTGGTTAAAGGTTAAAAAAAAAAAAAAAGATGAGGGGAGGTTCTAATCACATTTAGGAAATGAGATCTTGAGAATAGATGGACCAGTGGAAAAATGTCAAATGGAAAAAGAAAGTAACCAGAATATAGTCCCCTAAGGAATAGCTCCATCTAATGAAAAAAGCGAAGAACTTTAAGAAGACAGTAAAGAATGCAATGTTCAGAGGCCAGGAGACTGTTAAAAGGACAATAAACATTGCCAAACACCAAGGAATGAAACTCTCAGTAGGTTTTAGCAGTTCGATACCCAAGCAAGATCAAATCTCTGCATTTCAAAGCAGACACCCAGAAAGTGTGGAGATGAATAATTATGGGATAAGAAAGTAGAAACAAGAGCCTCACTTCCAAAAGAGTAGATTAAGAAGTCAAAGAATGGTTGCTTTGTTTATTTGCTTGCTTGTTTTTTCTTGTTCCTTTATAACTAATCAGTAGAAAATTGGGAATAGGGCTGGAGAAATGGCTCAGAGGTTAAGAGCACTGGTTGCTTGCTCTTCCAGAGGTCCTGAGTTCAATTCCCAGCAACCACATGGTGGCTCACAACCATCTGTAATGGGATCTGATGCCCTCTTCGGGTGTGTCTGAAGACAGCTACAGTATACTCATATAAATGAAATAAATAAATCTATTAAAAAAAAAGAAAGAAAAGAAAATTGGGAATATGCACAAGGTGACAAAGAAAGAAGGAAAGGAAGAGGAAAGGAAGAAAGAAAAGAAAAGAAAAGAAAAGGGAAGGGAAGGGAAGGAAGAAATCTACGGAACATGACTTTTTAAATAGGTGGTACTTTCATCCTCTGAGAACAGAGTATGGAAAATATTAAGAAATACACAAAACAAGAGCATTCCAAACAAAGGCAAGTGAACAATAACATCAGAAGATCCTTCAAATCCAGCAAAATTTTAGAGAGAAGATAAAGAGAATGGTAAAAGTGACCAGAAGAACACTGAAAGGAGTCTGAAGAGATATGCTGCAGCTTATAAAGTAAGAAGATAAGCATAATAAGAAATGTTAGAGAAGAACATTAGAAAAAACTAAATTATAAGATCCAAGGATGCTTTTATTTGTTTTGCTCATAAGTACTTGGAAAGCAAAATGAACAATGGACTGGGTAAGGGAAAGAATATAAGCAACATCTTTTAAATACATTCTGCATACTTTTATTTCCCTCTTAACCCCCTGCCTTAATTATCACAAATGAAATGGAAGCTATTTTAGCATTTATGTTATTAAAATAAGAATTTATATAATCCTGTCCCTAAATTGTTAAAGACAACCAAATCAAATAAATAATGCTTCTTTCTAAAAATAAAATAAATAAAAATTAAAAAAAATAGCTGAGCTAGTGAAATGGTTCATTGGATAAAAATGACACATGCTTCAAGCCTGATGCCGAAGTAAAATATCTAGCAATGAATACCATATAAAGAGAAACTCTCACAACTGTCCTCTAGCTTCCAGGCATAAGCACATATACATACATACATACATACATATATACATACATACATACATACATGCACTAAACAAGTAAAATTTAAAAAGCAAGTAGCCAGGTTCAGTGGCACATACCTATAATCCCAGTATGAAGAGGCTCAGGAGGACCAGGAGTGTGAGGCCTGCCTGAACTACAACCGTGAGTAAAACCCAACCTGGATTACCCAGAAGAAAGAAATCTAACAACAAAACAGAACAAGACAAAAAAAAAAACAAAAATCACTAACGAGCAGCACTGGGAAAGGAAGATAGGTGGAGCCCTGGAGCTCCCTGGCCAAAAGTCTTGGTGATTCTGAGAGTTCGAGATTCATTGAGAGATCCAGTCTCAAAAAAACAAAGTAGGGAATCATAGGTTAAGAGAGCCAACATTGACCTGTGGCCTACACACACACACACACACACACACACACACAAATGGGGGTGGGGTACCCAAACAAGTTGAACTAAAAACGGGGATGTAGTATGAAGCACAGCACAGGTGGCTCATCTTTTATAACATGCTTTTTTTGGGACCTTATTTATTTCTTACAACAGTATTTGAAATATATACATTCTCACGACAGCATTTTGATATATACATGGTTGTGCCCATCTTTCAGATAAAGAAGCTAATTTTGTCTATTTTATTCCACAACCCAGAACAGTGTCTGGCAGATAGTAGACCCACACTGAAAAGCTGTCAAACAAGAGAAAGGAAAAGCTAAAGAAATTATCTAATTCTGACAGTCATATTGTTAATAGTGGAATCAGAGCTCCATTCTAGGTCTTCTGGTCCTCACTCCTGTATCTGCCTCAAACTGATGAAGAAAAAAAAAGGTAGGGGAAGCTGAATATAATATTAATGTACATTATAAAATTCTGAAAGACAGTTAAAATTACTCAAATGGCTCTTGTTAAGAGATAAATACCAAAGTTGGTATGCTCTCCTATTCTTTTTTTTTCTTTTTTTTTAATTTTTTTATTCGATATAATTTATTTACATTTCAAATGATTTCCCCTTTTCTAGCCCCCCCACTCCCCGAAAGTCCCGTAAGCCCCCTTCTCTTCCCCTGTCCTCCCACCCACCCCTTCCCACTTCCCCGTTCTGGTTTTGCCGAATACTGCTTCACTGAGTCTTTCCAGAACCAGGGGCCACTCCTCCTTTCTTCTTGTACCTCATTTGATGTGTGGATTATGTTTTGGGTATTCCAGTTTTCAAGGTTAATATCCACTTATTAGTGAGTGCATACCATGATTCACCTTTTGAGTCTGGGTTACCTCACTTAGTATGATGTTCTCTAGCTCCATCCATTTGCCTAAGAATTTCATGAATTCATTGTTTCTAATGGCTGAATAGTACTCCATTGTGTAGATATACCACATTTTTTGCATCCACTCTTCTGTTGAGGGATACCTGGCTTCTTTCTAGCATCTGGCAATTATAAATAGGGCTGCTATGAACATAGTAGAGCATGTATCCTTATTACATGGTGGGGAATCCTCTGGGTATATGCCCAGGAGTGGTATAGCAGGATCTTCTGGAAGTGAGGTGCCCAGTTTTCGGAGGAAACGCCAGACTGATTTCCAGAGTGGTTGTACCAATTTGCAACCCCACCAGCAGTGGAGGAGTGTTCCTCTTTCTCCACACCCTCTCCAATACCTGCTGTCTCCTGAATTTTTAATCTTAGCCATTCTGGCTGGTGTAAGATGAAATCTCAGGGTTGTTTTGATTTGCATTTCCCTAATGACTAATGAAGTTGAGCATTTTTTAAGATGCTTCTCCGCCATCCGAAGTTCTTCAGGTGAGAATTCTTTGTTTAACTCTGTACCCCATTTTTTAATAGGGTTGTTTGGTTTTCTGGAGTCTAACTTCTTGAGTTCTTTATATATATTTGAAGAAGGAGATGGAAGAAGACCTTAAAAAATGGGAAAACCTCCCATGCTCATGGATCGGTAGAATCAATATAGTTAAAATGGCCATTTTGCCAAAAGCAATATACAGATTCAATGCAATACCCATCAAAATCCCAACTCAATTCTTCACAGAGTTAGAAAGAGCAATTATCAAATTCATCTGGAACAACAAAAAACCCAGGATAGCTAAAACTATTCTCAGCAACAAAAGAAAATCTGGGGGAATCAGTATCCCTGACCTCAAGGAGGGTCTGGGATTGCAATACTACAGAGCAATAGTGTTAAAAACTGCATGGTATTGGTACAGTGACAGGCAGGAGGATCAATGGAACAGGATTGAAGATCCAGAAATGAACCCACACACCTATGACCACTTGATCCTCAACAAAGAGGCTGAAAACATCCAATGGAAAAAAGATAGCCTTTTCAACAAATGGTGCTGGTTCAACTGGAGGTCAGCATGCAGAAGAATGTGAATTGATCCATCCTTGTCTCCTTGTACTAAGCTCAAATCCAAATGGATCAAGGACCTCCACATAAAGCCAGACACTCTGAAGCTAATAGAAAAGAAACTGGGGAAGACCCTTGAGGACATCGGTACAGGGAGTAAGTTTCTGAACAGAACACCAATAGCGTATGCTCTAAGAGCAAGAATTGACAAATGGGACCTCATAAAATTACAAAGTTTCTGTAAGGCAAAGGACACCATCAAGAGGACAAATCGGCAACCAACAAATTGGGAAAAGATCTTCACCAATCTTACATCAGATAGAGGACTAATATCCAATATATATAAAGAACTCAAGAAGTTAGACTCCAGAAAACCAAACAACCCTATTAAAAAATGGGGTACAGAGTTAGGCTCTCCTATTCTTAAACACATAGACATGCCTAGAATTCAGAGATCAGTGTAATTTAATCACTTTGTTTTCTCCACGATAACCTGTCCTGTTCTTAGCTACCTCTTCCTGCTGTACTGAAGCAATACTATGAGGAATCACTCCTAGATCATCATGTCCTCTAAGGTGGTAGCATTGTAGCCTTTAATTGCAACTATAAGGGAAGAACAAAGGCATACAAATGCAACCCAAAGTGCACACACAGAAAATGTCACTCAAAATATTTATAGAGATCCACACATGATAGGAGTGCCTTGAAACAGATGGAGATAGAGAGAACCCTCAACCTAAAACCACTGTATTTAAACATGTCCTTACTTCATACAATAGGCACGATCCTTAAAGCCCTGTGTATATCACATTTTGTAAATACAGTAATATAAAAAAAACACTGAGTATTTACTACTTAAGATGAATCAGATGGTATATATTATTGCAAAATAAATTATCTTTATATTGGAAAAATATGTATAGCTAGGTATGGTAGTTCTCATCTATAATCCTAGAACCCAGGAGGCTGGGTGAGAAGAAATGCCATGAGTTCCTGAGTTCCAGACCAGCCCAAAATACAGAGCAGATGCTTTATCTCAAAAAATAAAAAACAATAAATAAATAAAACAACTTGTGATGAAAACTTTTGTAATTTTGCATCTAATCATTACAACTCTTCAGTATAAGCTAGCTAATAGACAGCTATTTTCCTGAGTTTGTTTATCTGTTAAATGGATATTCTATCTGCTACTCAGGATCACTGTGAAGATAAAACAGGAAAAGAAATATGGATATGTTGAGTAAACTGTGAAGCACAGACCACGTAATAGGAATCAAGAAATAAATTTTGTTCAGCAACAGAACATATACAAAATGTCTTTGGTTGCCAGGCACTGGTAGCACATGCTTTTAATCCCAAGATTTGGGAGGCAGAAACAGGCAGATCTCTGTAAATTCAAGGCCAGCCAGGGCTACAAAAACCAAATGTCTTTGGTCTATCAAGAGAAGAGAATTCAATCAAGAGAGTTCCTTAATGAAACATACACAACATTACAAGATTGGCTCTTTTACCCCTTGGAAATCATGTGGTTGAGAAACTTGGTAAGTTGGTATTAAATATAGAATACACAAAAGTGTGCTTTTTCATTCAGAGAAATGTTTAACCACTTATTGGCAAAGATTTATAGATATTACCAACACAGGAAAAGTTATAAAAGAACAGATCTTATACATTGTGTGTTATAATTCTTTTAGTTGGCAAATTTTAGAAAATCAAAGTTCAGTCTTGCAAAGTGGTTTACCTAAGAATGCATGATATACATTTTATGCAACATTTCTAATCATAGTATATTCATCCCAATAATCTGTCCCTGAGCTATCTTAACACTTTTTGCATACTAATTAACATGGCATATTAAAAAGCTGTGTAAATGCCTGTCCTTTCCTTCAGGGAACAGGAAGATCTCAATAGACACGTAAATACCCATTCCATCCTGAATTCCCAGCACTTGGTTTGTTTTAGATGCTGCAATGAACCATATTCTAGTTAGAACTGTTTTGTACGTTTTAGAAATAATCTGGAGATTTTCCTGTTTGATTAGCAAGATATTTTAGAAAAATATTTTAAAAGACTAATGCTACAGAACTGTATATGATTACAGAGTAGGTAATCATGGATTGATAAGAACAGTAAGATAGTAAAGGCTTCCTGAAGAGAAAGAAGGTCATCACTATAGCATAGGTTCTAGGAACATCAGTAGATTTCTGAATTTTTATGACAAGGTCCTCTAGAGTATATTTCAACAATTTTAGAATGACTTGTATTGAAACATCAACATCCCACTAACAGTACGATTTCTGCCCTGGTTATTATGTGATATGCTAAGTGCTCCTGACAATTCCTCAACCACCCTTTAAAAGAAAGAGATAAAGGGGGCTGAAGAGATGGTTCTGCTGTTAAGAGCACTTCCTGCTCTTGCAGAAGACCCAAGGTGGGTTCCCTACACCCACAGCAGGCAGCTCTCAACAGCATGTAACTGCAGAGTCAAAGAATTTGATGTCTTCTTCTGTCCTCTTTGGGCACCTGCACAAATATACATAGGCAAATAAATATAAAAATAAACTTTTAAAAAAGAATCAAAGGAGATACAAAAGTATTTTTCAGAAAGGTACGATAGCTTGGCAGGTTAAGACACCAAGCCTACTAATCCAGCCTCCAAGGGTCGCATGGTAGGAGAGAACGACAATGCCAAGTTGCCTTCTGCCTTTCCAATGTGTGGCATGGCATGTGCATGCTCTCTCCCTTCCTTCCTCCCTCTGACAGAAACAATAAATAAATAAGTGCAAATGTTTAGGTATTTCTAAGGAGAGAAGAGTCTAAATTGAAGTTTCCTTAAATAGTGACTTAGGAAAGAAAAATTATACTATGAAAGATATGTTCTAATTCCCCATTTTGTTTTTTTATTTCTCTTTTAAGATTTAGAGGTGGGGGAGGCAGGTAGGGGTGCCTGTGGAGGCCAGAAGAGGGCATTGGATCCCTGGGAGCTGGAGTTAGAGGTGGAATGAGCTTCCCGACTTGAGTGCTGAGATCTGAATCTGGTCCTCTGTAAGAGGAGCAGGTGCTTTTTACTGCTGGGCCATCTCTCCAGCTCCTTATCCTTTGACCTTTGACCTTCAACACATTGTTTCATTTCTCTAGACTAAATGATTATTTAGTTTCCTTTAAGTTTAATTATAAGATCAAAAGCCCCCAGCAAAGCAGTTGAGAGAACTGAGAATATAAATGAAACAATAACAGAAGTTAGAAGCTAAAATTACAAATTCTGGATTTAGTTATGTCAGTTACTAGCCTAATAACCTTGAGGAGGTCACTTGACACTCTTCAAACAAATATTTTCCTTGTTCGTAAGTATCCCAGATAGCCATATTTCAACTATATCCTAGAAGTTTAAAGTGTTAACTATTACTGCTGTAAACAATGAAATTCTATAAAACCTTCATGTTCCTACTAATTAGGAATAGGAGATATAATATCTTTCAAAAATAAACCTAAACTTCCTTTGAATTCCACCCCTCCTGAGTTCCAATCCAAATATTTCCCTAGAGCCACTCATGAGCACTGATCCAAACAGACTCCATATCTTTCATTCTGCTATTCTTAATAAAATGCTCAAAAGCCATTAAAAGTGTAAACTCTAGGGTTGGAGAGATGGCTCAGGGGTTAAGAACACTGACTATTCTTCCAGAGGTCATGAATTCAATTCCCAGCAACCACATAGTGGTTTGCAACCATCTGTAATGGGATGCAATACCCAGTTTTGGTATGTCTGAGGACAGCCATAGAGTACTAATACAAATGAAATAAATAAATCTTTAGAAAAAAATGAAAACTCTGAAACTGAAATGGTGGCACATGCCTTTAATTCCAGCACTTAAGAGGCAGCAGGTGGATCTCTGTGAGTTGGAGACCAGTGTGGTCTATGAATCAAGTACTAGGACAGCTAGGGATACACAGAGGAAACCCTCTCTCATAATAATTAATAATAATAATAATAATAACAATAATAATAATAATAAAGCAAGGTGTGGTGGTACACATCTTTAATCCCAGCATTTGGGAGACAGAGGCAGGCAAATCTCTGAGTTTAAGCTGAACCTAGTCTACATAGTAAGTTCCAGGACAGCCAGGAATACACAAAGAAATCCTGTGTCAAAAAAGAAAAGAAAAGAAAAGAGAAAATTTTTATAGCACATCAATTTAATCTCTTTGTGACCTCCTTTTTTGGCACTGTTTTTATTCTGTTATAGACGAAGCCAAAACTGCTTCTCTTAAATCAAGTTTCTTCAAAGTCTCATTTCTTCCTTTCATCATTCTGGTCTGTGTTTGTTCTTCCTTCCTTTACACATAATCTCATGTGTTTTGGCTTGAACTCAAAACAATCCTCTTGCTCAGTCTCTTGAGTGCTGAGACAGCAGGTATGAGACATGGCCCATCTCTACCACTCATTCTTTTAAATCACATGATGATCACAAAGAACGAATAACATTTTCAGAACTTAGTATAACATATAAAGTAATTGCTCAGTAAATGATTATTGTCACGTTGCTGCACTAGTAGCACTAGTCACATGCCTTTCAGTTCAGTATGTCTCAAATTTGATAATGAAGATCTTGTTCAAATGCAAAATACATTTCAGTGGCTAGAAAGTAGGATCTGTGATTCTATTCTTCAAAATGCTCCTGGTTGATGCCAGTGCTGTTGATCCAAGGGCCATACTTTGAATACAAGACATAGATTTTAGCAAGCTTTATTAAAATGTATATTAATTGTATCTGCTCAGTTAGATAGTAAGCTCTTAGAAGACATATTATTTATCATTTGTCTTAGCAAATGTACCTTTAAATATGCTCAATAAACATCTGTTGGCTTATTGTATCTGTGGTTTCTAGATGATCAAGAGTGTTTATGCCATACTGATTTTCAAATCAAACACTAACCTATGCCAACAGGAAAAGCTTACTTGACAGCTGGAGTCACAATTACTTGACTGCATTAGAGTCAGAGAGAATCTGGTAGAAAACTTTACCTATTCATAAGTGAGGACATAATAGAGAAGCAAGAATGGTTCAAATGGTCACCTTCTCTATGACAGTGTGAAGATCATTAAAGTGAAATCTTAATTGCTCTTCAAATTTAGCTTTGAACCTTTAAAAAAAAGATATGTGTTTGGGGCAATACAAAAACCAATCATAATTAAATAATACACACACACACATACACATATATATGCGTTTTAATTAATTTTTAGTGACTCATATATTTTTCAGTAAACTTTTAGTGTACAATTAATCTAATGCTCTTGGGCTGTATTGAAATTTCAAGAAAAAGAAAGAAGCATCTTCCAATTTTCTCATGAATCAGGTCAGAAATCAGGGTTCCATGTTACACTGCCCATAATTACACTGATAAGAAATTCAAAAGAATCTTCTGTATATTAACATGGATCTGAAAAGCTACCTACTTTAAGATTTATTTTAAATCTAAAATTATTTAGATGCTTCTTAAAAACCCCCTTTATGTTAGCATTCTATAATTCAGATGGGACCAATATATTTAAGTTCTCCTGGGATACGACATTCTTCGGACTCAGGCACCATAAAAATGGCATTGGGTATATATAACACCTGCTTATTAAGTTCTGTCTAGGTAGCTTAAACTATGAAACAAATTATTTAGATTAGTCTTCAGAACAAAAAGCACCTTTGTAAGCTACTGTGTTTGTCATAAGCAGCCACCTGCTCCTTAATTCGGAGGCCTTTCAATAAAACCACTCATCAATATTTAACTGAGGTGTTTTAAACAAATTTAGACATGTTAGAAGATAGCAAAATTCTTGGAATTGCTATTACCTACAAAAACACAGAAGCCCAGAACTACCATCAAGTCGCAGCTCAAACTCAGCTTAAGAGTTTTAATAAATCAATGTTATTACTCCAGAGAAAAGCCTAAGGCAGTTGAGAGTCAGCCCACAGGAAAGTGAATCCTATTACTTCCATCAGAAGTTTAGTCTCTAGGGCAAAGCAGATTCTCTGGTTTATACCAGGCACTCTTCCTAGAAAATAATCCTATCCAAGGAGAATTTCAAATCTCAACTCTCTCATTTCTAAATAAACAGATTCGCTGTGATCCTCGTCATACTTGTACAAACACTCATCTACCTACCTGCAGGTATCTAACTAGCAATTAGAACCAAGAAAATAGCTTCAGCGGGGTAAGGGACTGGGACAAAGCTCACAAGAATCAGAATCTTGCACAGAAAAATGAAGTATCAATGTCAGTCTCATTCCTCCCTGCTTCCTGGATTTTCTTTATGACTAATTTTTTAACTGTTTACCAGTAACTCTTATTGTCACTAATTTCTGAAATAGCCTTAATAATTCTAGATTCCATTGTTAACTGTCTCAGGTATCTATTGTGTCACCCAAATTGGTGTGAGCTTTCCAAAAAGCCCCCAACATTGTCTAAGCCCTAAAAGGATATGTATTATTACTAGGTATCACAGTAGCATTCTAATAATGAGACAATACAGAAGGATATCCAGCAGCGAAACCAAGCAGCTGTTACTGTACCATTTGTTAGCTGAACAACTGCAAGTTTACCACTTACCTTTTCTAAGCCTCAGATTTCTGGTGAAGACCCAATATAATATCACGTTAAGAGACCTGACTAGAGAGTCTGATATACAGTGTGTACTTAAATAGAACTTGTTTCTCTTCTCTTCCTCCTGAACAATCACTTGTTGATTTGAACTGAGAGGAGTGATTCTTCCAGGAGACTGCCAGTGGCACTACTGTCATACTTTCTCCATTACCCTCCTGGTATTCCCCATTACCTTTGTTATTTCCTGATAAAGGTCTTTTCTACTCTACTATCTTGAAAAATAAGCTTCAACCACACAACCCACCCAAAGGAAATGATTCCAGCACAGTAACAGGAGGACATGCAACTCCAGGTAACAGGCCACTTCCACCAGCTCATCCCAGCACTCCCTCCCTTCCTCCCTCCTTCCCTCCCTCCTTCCCTCCCCACAAGTCTCTCAGTGAAGGAATGGCAGAGAAATCACAACAGGGAAGCAGCTAAAAGAGAAATAAACAGCTCTGGGGTCCCTGTGTCTTTCTCTTGGGAAGAACTCTCAGGTGCAGGCACCAATCAGCCTCATCCCCTTAGGAAAAACAAAACAAAAAAATGCTTCCTCACATTCCTAAAGAACAAACCTGGCCTTTTCATGTTTCCATACCCACCACTCAGCCCACCATCCACCATCACTTAAGTCAGCTTCCTACTGCATCAAAGAAACCACTCTGAAGCTCTTAATTAATTAGTCTTCAGTGGACCTCATTCGTGTGTTTCTCAACTAAACCTAACACCTTCCCCAATCTTCCCTATTCCCTACATCTCTTTTAAAAGAAAAAGAAAAGCATTCTTGAAGTGTCCCTTTTACTGCATTAAGGTCAATCATTTTATCTGTGCCCTTTAACAATCTGTAATGTTTTTACTTAGGTCTTCATCATTCAGCTGAAAAAGCCAGCATCATGTACAAACACAGGAGCACACAAACACACACACACACACACAGAGAGAGAGAGAGAGAGAGAGAGAGAGAGAGAGAGAGAGAGAGAGAGAGAGAGGAGGGAGAGAAGGGGAGAGAGGAAGAGAGAGAGAACAAAATTTTAAAAACATACATCCCCTCCTTGCTGCATATATACAGTAATCTCATTATTTTTAAACAGATGTCAATCACTCAGAGACATCTGTTATCTAACCTACCTTGATGTCAATATAGGTACAGGCTTAAAAAACAAAACAACAAATAACAACAACAACAAACACCTATCCACCTTAAATACTAATATCCACTCCCAATTCATTCCAGGCCTTTAAGACTAGAATTTTTTGGTGTCTTTTATTTTGATGGCCATCTGGGGCCATTTTCACCTTAGCTTGTATGTGTCTATAAACTGTTAAGTCTGCCCCCACCATAAGTATTTCTTGTGTTTTGTTTTTGGTTTTTATTAGTTCTTTGAGGATGTTGTACAACCTGTTTTGATCATATTCACCCTCCCTCCCCCAGCTTTTTTCAGATCCATCCCCCTTCTGTTCCCACCCAACTTCGTGGTGTCCCCACCACCACTGTCATGGCCAATATGTGCTGCCCAAATATTCTTGGCTGTGTGGCCTTCCTTTAGAGCGTGGTCGACTTATCACTATTTTCAAGCCCCATCGGTGCTTAATGAAGTAGCTTGCTCTGCCACCAGCCTGGAGGCCACCGAGTCGGACCCCAGGACCCAGGTCTCCGGGAGGTTGGCGCCTGCCCTCGCCCCTCCCACACAGGGACACCTGCTCGTCCCGGATGCTCTCCCGGGTGACCTCGAGGGTCGACTTCACACCCTGCCCCCGGCGGACCCCGCAGGGGCCTACCAGTCGGTGTGCGGCTCGTCGACCACCAGCAGCACCTTGGCCTTCCTGGAAGCGGCCGAAGGCGCGGGCGCGTCCACCAGGCCGGCGGAGGCGGCCGTCTGCTTCACAGCTTGTGACAGCGAGCTGAAGAAGCTGCTGCCCACCGACGGCGTCGGCGCGGGCTGCGGCGCGGGCTGCGGCGCGGGTGCCTGGGCGGGTGGCGGCCTGCGCTCGGGGCCGGGCGAGGCAGCTGAGGTGGCCGCCGACGCCGTGGCGGCCCCGGGGCCAGGGGCGGGAGGGGGCTGCTGCGGCTCCGGGCGCTGAAGGTCAGTCATGTAGCCATTGGGCAGGTTGGCGATGAAGCTGCTGTCCGACAGCCGGCGCCTCAGGAAGTTCATCATCTGGCTTGAGGGACTGAGGGCGCTCGAGGCGGCGGGCCAGGCGGCGCGGAGAGGATGGCGCGGGGCGACCGAAGAGGGTCCGCGTCTCCGAGAGCCCAGCAGACAGCCGCGGCGCTCTGGGTCTGGAGAGCCAGCCCGCTAGCGAGAGAGCGGTTGGAGGTGCCGCGGGCGTGGCTACCTCTATCCCCGCCCCTCTCCTCAGAGCCTGCTCCGCCCCCGCCCTACTCGTGTGCGCACGCCCCGCCTTCGGGCTCTGGCGCAAAGAGGAGAGTGTGCCCTCCCGCCACCTGAGCGTGACTGTGTGGGAACCAGGCGCTCTCACAGTGTGGAGGGAAGGCAAGCCGAGAGTCTCCCACCATCATCACCACCTTCGTGGTTTGAAGAGGAGAGTCGCATCCCTGTTCCAGGCGAAGACACCTTCCTATAGAAGAGAGGTGTCAGCTTCCCTACCCTGAGGTGAGAGAAAAGAGCGACACCCGCCCCTCCCCCACTCGCTCTGGCCTGTGTACACGCGCGCACACCCAGGCACGCCATTCAGTGAGCAAAACGAAGCATCTCCTTTCCTGAAGCTCAGGAGAAAGAGGTCAAAAGCCCCAACTTTCAGATGAAAAGGAATGGGCTAATCTATCGCTGCTAATGCACACCCCTTATGTTGAGACTTGAATGAATGAATGAATGAATGAATGAATGAATGAATGAATGAATGAATGAATGAATGAAAGCTGCCTACCCATGCTGAGTAGTATGGTCTCCCTGACCCAAAAAGTAGAAGTCCAGACCACAGTGAAGTAGAGGGCTATCTCATCCTCCTTGAAGAAGAAAGAATCTAAGCAGACCCTCTCACACTGCCCTGGAGGACATTAGGAGGCAATTTCTGTGGCCCACATAATAGTGCACAATTCTCTCCCTGACCAGAGAGAGACAGTGGGGGGGGGGGGAGGTGGGGCAGAGAGGGAGAGACAGAGAGAGAGGCTGAAAAGGTCTTTTCAGGATTCCTCAGACAGATAGCCAAGGCCACCCCCTCAATTTGCTTCCCTAACATACATTGTCCCCCCCCCCCCCAGTGGTAGGGAGACCTAGTCCTCTGATTGACCATCTCCATGAAGGTTTATCTGACTACCAACTTCTCTATGCACTCTCTAAATTTTGTGTGTTCTTTGGACCTTTGTTTTGACCTGTCTACAGGTATATTCGTCTCCTACATTGTAGTGGAACAAAAATACAACAGATGTACTTGACAGGCAGACCACCTGGAGTGATGCACAACTTTGGGCAAATTACTCCTTTGAACCTTTTTCTTCCACAGCTAATAAAAACAGATAACACTTTTCAAAGCTGTTGGAGTGTATGAAAACATGTAGGTAAAGCATCTGGTACACAGCAGATATTCCAGTAGTGGTACCTAAATCCTCATTATTATTTGAATTGGTTCTCGGTAGTATTAACTAGGCTGGATGGAATCAGTGCGTGTCTTGACACTAATGTTAGCAGAATGTTCCTGTTTTGTACATCCAGGTTGGTGCTCAGCTATAAGCCAATGGCATCAGAGAGGCCTATTTATTGGTTATAAATAAATAGCCATCCGGGCTGTGGTGGTGCACGCCTGTAATCCCAGCACTCTGGGAGGCAGAGGCAGGCGGATTTCTGAGTTCGAGACCAGCCTGGTCTACAGAGTGAGTTCCAGGACATCCAGGGCTGTACAGAGAAACCCTGTCTGAAGAAAAACCAAACCCCCACAAAAAAACAAATATAAATAAATAAATGACCAATAAAATTAAAAAGCAACCCTTGACTCAGGTAAACTCACAACTAAGAGACAGGAACAATTACCCACAATGAGATGTGAGGAATTCTGTTGGATTTACAACAAAGACAAAAGCAAAGACACAGGATTCATTCACCTCCGAGGCTTAGGAAAGGCTTCTCAGAAGAATGTTTAAGATAGGTCTTAAGACACATGGTAAACGTTAGCAGAACTGGAGAGAAAGCTCTGTAGTTTGGAGCACTTGTTACTCCTCCAGAGGAGCCAAGTCTGGTTCCCAACACCCAGGTCAAGAGACCTATGATCACCTGTAACCACAGCTTCAGGGAATATGACACCCTCATCTGGCCTACACACACACACACACACACACACACACGTCATAACATTTACACAGATATACTATCTTGGTAACTGTTCCGTTGCTATAAAGAGACACTTATGGCCAAGACAACTTATAAAAGAAAGTATTTGATTGGGGGCTTGCTTAGCATCAGAGGATTAGTCCATTATCATCATGGCAGAAATTATGGCTGGTGGCAGGCAGGTGGGCATGGAACTGAGAGCTTATATCCTGATCTATAGTCAGACAGGCAGAGAGAGACAGAGACAGAGACAGAGACTGGGCCTAGCATGGACTTTTGACACCTCAAAGCCCACTTCCAGTGACACACCTCCTCCAAGGCCTTCTAGTCCTTTCCAAACAGTTCCACTAACTGGGGCCCGAGCATTCAAACATGGGAAAATGAGAGCCATTCTCATCCCAACTACTACTACTACTACTACTACTACTACACACACACACACACACACACATACACACACACATAAGTAAAAAGAAATCTCTCCCTCTCCCTCTCCCTCTCTCCCTCTCCCTCTCCCTCTCCCTCTCTCCCTCTCCCTCTCCCTCTCCCTCTCTCCCTCTCCCTCTCCCTCTCCCTCTCCCTCTCCCTCTCCCTCTCCCTCTCCCTCTCCCTCTCCCTCTCCCTCTCCCTCTCCCTCTCCCTCTCCCTCTCCCTTTCCCTCTCCCTCTTTAAGAAAGTATCCATAGAGAAATAAAGGCAGCATTCAGGCAGAGAAACAGATGTTGTGAACTCATGGCTCTTCCAGAATGGACTGTTTCATGTGCTCACTTTGTCAGATCTCCTGCAGACATTATAATAAAGTATTCTAGTGACTAGGATGTGAGTTTTTCAAATATAGAACTGTACTTTGTCATCTTTGGACCCCCAACATCCAGTGGGGTCCTTCCACGTAGTAAGAATTCAGCTGTATCCTTACATAATTTAGTCCTTTCCAACTGAAGAATAAAACTTATATTACTGATAACCAAATAAACATAATTTATCACACTTTCCTTTCTAGAATTCCTAAAAGTGTGTGTGTGTGTGTGTGTGTGTGTTTAAGAAAAATCAAAGAAATCTTTTCCAAACATCTGTTTCTCCATTGGCAGGGTTTCAGAGACTCTGTATGTCTTAGGGTTACTAATACTGTGCTAAAACGCCATAACCAAACAGCTTGGGGTGGAAAAGGGTTTACTCAGCTTCGGCTTCTACATCATAGTTCACCATCAAGGGAAGTCAGGATAGGAACTCAAGCAGGAACCTGGAGGCACCAAATGATGGAGAGGCCGTAGAAGAATGCTGCTCACTGGCTTGCTCTTCATGGCTTGCTCAGCCTGCTTTCTTACAGAACATAGGACTGCCAGTCCAGGGATCAAACCACCCACAATGGGCTGGGCCCTCCCCCATCAATCACTAATTAAGAAAATGCCTCACAGCCAGATCTTATAGAGGCATTGCCTCAATTGAAGTTCCCTCCTTTAGACAACTCTAGTTTGTGTGAAGTTGACATACAACTAGCCAATTCAGTGTAACTTCTATTTTTAGGTAATTTTGGTATTTTTCTAATATATTTTGTTAAGGAATTACCCTTAAATATTGAGCTTGTAGTATGTGTATAAATTTTTTTAAACCAGCCTATTTAAAACGTATTTTAAACATCTAAAACACATAAGCCATTGTATGCTACAGACTAGATGATAGAGGAGATTCAAGTATGAATAAACCCCAAATTCATGCCTTAGGAGACAGCTTATAATTAGCAGTAGCAGAACAGTCTGTGAGTAACCAGAAAGTGGAGCAGGCAGTGAGTGTTACAGAAGCCAAGGGGAGAAGAAGCCTTTTCAGGATGGGAGATTTTATAGAAGAACTAAGGAAATTCTCATAGACAAGAAAATGTGGAGAAAGGAAGTGATATGCAGAGGAGAGCAAAACTGTGGTCAGAGAAGTGGGGCTGATAAGGATTAGCATTGTATAGATCTATTGCTGTCTATGTTATTTTAATCATTGGACCTTTGTGCAGTATGTATTATGCCCTACAGTGTTCAGGGAGGCTTAGAGAGATTGCCCTTGTGTAAAGTATTCTGCTGTTATCTATAGAACTGCTCTCCACAGTTCAGTTACCTGACATCGACTGTGATCCAGAAATATTATGTAGAGCACTCCAGGGGGGACACTGACGTGGTCGGCTCAGTAGGTAAAAGCATTCACCACCAAGCCTAACAACCTAGATCAACCCCTGGGACTTACATGGTGGAAGAGAAAACAACTCTCACAAGTTATCCTATGGCTTACACACACACACACACACACACACACACACACACACACACTGAATCAGAAAATAGAAAGCAAACCATTTGAAATTGCATGCCATTGCATATTGTGATGGAACCTGCATGCTATGACTCGTGCCTTCACCAGGACACCAATGCTGTAGACACCACTATACCACTACACCAGTACACCAGTGCTGTAGACACCACTACACCACTACACCAGTACACCAGTGCTGTAGACACCACTACACCACTACACCAGTACACCAGTGCTGTAGACACCGCTACACCACTACACCACTACACCAGTGCTGTAGACACCGCTACACTACTACACCAGTACACCAGTGCTGTAGACACCGCTACACCACTACACCAGTACACCAGTGCTGTAGACACCACTACACCACTACACCAATACACCAGTGCTGTAGACACCACTACACCACTACACCAGTGCTGTAGACACCACTAGCCCATTATGTCGCTCAGTTATTATCTCAGCTATTGCATCTCAGTGCTTGTGTTCAAGTGAACCAAATTCCACTTAATATCCTCAAAGCAGAAGAATAGTAGTGCTGACTGCAGAAGAAATGCAAAAGACAAGCCATAAAGCGCCTTTAAGAGAAAAGATAAAAATTCTCAGTTTAATATGGAAAGAAAAAAGTCATATACTTAAGTTGTTAACATTTATAGTAAAGTATGGAGGGAGAGGCCACATTCTCAAAATTTTTATGATAGTATAGTGTTGTAATTGTCTCATTTTATTATTACTATTAATTTCTTTCTATATTGAGTTTATAAATTAAGCTTTGCTGTTGAAATATCTGTATAGAAGAGATCATGATATATATAGAATTCTGAGTCACAGTAGTTGGAGCATCCACCGCAGGTCTTGGAATATATTCACCTCAGATAGGTGGGGGCTTCTCTATGTGCTCATGTAATTGTACCTATCCATTCTGGTTTTTGTAAATCACCTCAATGTTAGGTATTGTTTCTCTTCTTTCAGGGTGATCTACGCTGAAACCTAGGCTGGTAAAATGGTTATTGGACATAGATGTTAGAGGTGGCAACTACACCAAACTATTTTCTCAGAAAACTGCTTGGCTTTAGATTCCTCTATTAGAGCAACAGAAATCCACAAGTCCATCAGAAATGTTTATTAAATATTCTACTGTCACTCATTATCTTCTGGTAGGTTTTAATAAGAATATGCTCTAATGGACAACACAAACTGTTTTCTCACACTTGTGTGTAGGTGGCCATTAGCCAGTTGCACATGATCACAGTGTGTACAGCTGTGAGTCACCTGTGTTTAAGCCATGTTATCGGTATTCCAGTGGTCCTTGCCAGGATGTATCTTTTCATCCTGTTCATTAGCCTAAGCTTGGCTTCTATCTTTCCCTGATTCCTGCCTGGGTCTAGGCTCCAGAAATAGGTAGAATTCCTCCCTATCATTCTTTCTTATACAATGTGTTTTACTTAGAATTGAAGGAATGGTTAAGTTTGAATTTAGGAAACTTTTCAAAATATAAAAGCCTGGCAACATTAGGGACTCTTGTCCTTGTCTGTCTCTGAAACCAACCCACTTTCCCCGCCCCTATCTCCTGTTAAAGGGTTTTTCCTCTCAGAGCAATCAGCAGAGGTGTCCCTCTTGCCTCTCTTAATCCCTCTGTGACCAATTGAGTCAACTTTCAGAATCTCAGAGGTGTATTCCAGTCAAAGCCCAGGATTCTTTGCTTTGCATTCCTTCCATGTGCAATCTTTATCCTCGCACTGAATTGTAAGCACAGGGTATCATCTAGCAACTGTGGATCAAATAATCATGTTATATATATATATATATATATATATATATATATATATATATATATATATATATATATGTGTGTGTGTGTGTGTGTGTGTGTGTGTGTGTGTGTGTGTGTGTGTGTTTGAATATGATTAGCCCAAGGAGTGACACTATTACAAGGTGTGGCCTCATTGGAGTAAGTAAGTGTGGCCTTGTTGGAGGAAGTGGGGGGTGGGCAATGAGACCCTCCTCCTCGCTGATCTTCTCCTAGCTGCCTTTGGAACAAGAAGTAGAACTCTTAGCTCTTCCAGCACCATGCCAGTGTGGATTCTACCATGCTTTCCACCATAATGATAGTGGACTGAATCTCTGAACCTGTAAGGAAGCCCCAGTTAAATGTTGTCCTTTATAAGAGTTGCTGTGGTCATAGTTTCACTTCACAACAATAAACCCCTAACTAAGAATATATATATATATATGTAATAAATCCCTAACTAAGAATATATATATTTCATATATATGATGTATATGTATGATATATATCATACATACATACATACATATCACCTTCCCTTGAGCAACAATGCAGTAGAGAAAGCTCACAGGGGCAAAAGCTAAGTATGCGCCTGTGCAGCAGTGGGAGTACCTTGGGTAGGCAGAACCCAAAAGCCTAGTTTAGGCTACAGGTGGTAGTGGCTCACACCTGTAATCCCAACACTCATGTAGCAGAGACATGAGGGTGACAGAAAGTTCAAGGCCAGCCTAGTCTACATAGTAAGACCTTGTTTCAAGAACAGAAAGGAAAGTTGGTGGGCAAAATGGCCCAGCAGGTAGAGGTACAAACCTAACTACCTGACTTTGGTTCCCAGAATCCACAAGAGAGTAGAAGGAGAGCACCAACTGCCCATGTTGTCCTCTGACTTTCTCTCTCACATATATAAATTATTGTTATTATTATACTTTTAATGAAAGGAAAAGGGAAAGAGGGATGGAGAGTACAGAAACATAACTTAAAGGAAGACCTGTCACACTAGCTACTGAGCAAAATGTTGTTGCCAGTTTCTACACGTGGAGATTGGCATGAACCACCATTTTTAGCTCTTGCTCACTTTCCAGGTCCAGAAAGCCCATTCAGACTCCTTTGCTCTAAAGAGAAATGGAAATGTTTGGAATTCCGAAGTCGTGCACCGTTGACCTGCTCTGTCACTAACTCATTGGCTTTAAAGTCCTCCACAGGCTGCTGAAGACTCTCAGTTCATATGTAAACAGGAAGTGATAGCATCTGCCTGGATGGTTCCTCTCATGACATGACCAAAGAAGATAGTTGAAAACGGCAAACCTTTACCAAAAGAGATATTGTGGTTTCTTTCCACACTGTTGTATGGTGTTTGGAGCACCTCCCAGAATCTACCATGGCCACTGAGGTGGGCCTTCTTGACACTGCTGGTCTGGGCCCCATCACTTCTTTCTTTTCTACTTCTGACTAATCAGCAGAGGACCGCTATACCCTAGCATCCAACCAAGGTGGTCACATAAGCTGGGCCAATGTGCCATAATTAGGAAATGCAGAACTCGAAGTCAAGTCCCAAATCATGTTAGCTCATATCTTTGCCCAAGTCACCTTCAGCCTCAGTTTCCTCAGATGTGAAAGAATATGACAACTGTTATAACTACCTTGAAAGACTACTGAGAAGATCGAGATTGAGTGCATTTTATAAGCTGTAAAGCACTGTGCAAATGTTAGCTATTGATATTTCTCACTCTAGTGGATCACAGAGCTTGCCAGCAAAAGTAAATTACCAAAAAAAGGAGGAAAAAAAAATCTTCCCACACATAATTATCCCAGCATTAAATACTAGGGAGAACTCAGGCAGGTGTGTGGGGTGTAAGGTCGTCCCTCTCAGTGACTCTCAGGCTTAATCATACCTGCTAAAATAAATGCAGCACTGCTTTGACTGATGGTTTCTACCTTCTAGGTGACCTTGAACAAGGTCACCTCCCCTCCCTCCCTCCCTCCGTCTTTCCCTCTCTCTCTCTCTCTTCCATTTTCTAGTGTGGAAAATATGGGTAAGGGAGCTGAGCCAGGTGATCCCCAAGGTCTGATGATGTCAGTGAGATTCTCTGGGTGGAGTCTCACAGGCAAACAAAACCTGATGTCAGCAGACTGAGCAAGGAAATACAGGCAAGGGCGGGGCTGGGGAGCAAACACAGAACAGGTGGCTCTAGAGAGCAAGAGAAAAGCACAGGCAACACAGGTTTTGGTTCCAAGTTGATTCTGACTTTAAGGGAGTCAGAGATCCCCCTGCCAAATCTCTGTTTATTGGGATCTAATGATAACTCTAATTAGATACTGACTTCATGCCAAAACTGCCCATGTACTATTTCATTTCATCCCCCACAAGGGAAATGTTAAATTTCCTTTTTTGCCAATAAAACAGTTGAGAATCAGAGAAGTTATACAGCTAATGTTAGCTCTTAGAACTGAAGTGAAGCAGATCTGGCTGACTGCAAAGCCCACGAGGTTCTCCTTTAGGATATACTGACAGGCCCCTAAAAAAGGCGCCATCCATCAGCAGCTTGGCAAGTGAATGAGCTTATTGGAAACCATAGCTGAAATAACATGCCTTCCTGGAGTCTTAGTGTAAGCTTTTCTGACACCTTTTATTACCCAGAGTCTTGCAGACATATGAGGTTTCATGTAGCAAGGACCCCCATGAAAACCCTCCTGTCATGAAACCAGCTAGATTCAAGCAAAAAAATCTAGCTGAAAAAACACTCCTCCCCCTTCCCTCCCCCTCTCTTTTCCCTCCCCTTCCCTCCTTTCCCCTCCCCCCTTCTCCTCCCCTCCCCTCCCCCTTCTCCTCCTCTAGCATACCCTGCTCTTATTTTCACCCAGTGAAGACCACAGCTCCCCAAAGAGCAGCTCTGGCCTCTTGCAAGATGCTGGTGTGTTGGCTGTTGCCATGGTGATGGAGGAGCATCTCTGTCATGCACACATGAACAGCACAGAGTGGGTTTCCTCTGCCTGGGAAAGTCAGGATTTATCAGTAGTTGCTTTCCAGCAGCATCTTCACACTGCTTCAAGGATGAGTGAAAGTGCGGTCCTTCTACTTAGAATTCACCCCACACCAGAAGCAAGACTAAGCTTTCCTCACCAGGTCTCTGTCTAAAGCAAGCCCTCCCTCTACTGCTGAGACAGTTCCTTGTTTAATGGAGGTACCTTCCAGGTGGTAGGAAAAGAAGGGAGGGAGCTGCTGGGTTTACAGAGTAAACAGACAGTCCTTGGCTTCCTAAGCTTTCTTGGCTAATACCAGTTATGTACTAATTAGAGCTTCAGGGTCAGACCCATGTGGGTTTGTCACTTGCCTCAGTCACTTGCCTCAGCAGGTAATATAATACCATTTCTTTATTAAAACTATCTGTAGAGTTAATTATTATTTGCAAAGCTGTTTTTTAATTAAATGAGATTTCACATAAATAGTGAAATTCAATATCAAATCTGACATATGGCAGGAACATATGCATGACAGAAATTATTTTAAAGAAAGTCTAGGGGTGTGGCCCACACAGCAGAGTGCATGCCTCATGGGTGTAAAGCCGTGGGTTAAATGTCCACTGCCATATAAGCCAGGCAGCAAATGTCTATAATCCCAGGACTCAGAAGATAAAGCCGGAGCATCAAGAGTTCAAGGTCGTCTTTCAGGACACAGTGAAAGATGGAGTCTTATTGTAAGCTTCTAGATACCTAGAATTGCCTAGAATACAGGAGACCCTGTCCCAAAAACAGAAAACTTAGAAATTATTTTAAAGAAAATAACTTAACAAAGCATATGTTCGAACTTTGAGACAGTAGATTGTTGAAGCCTTGGGTCATCACTTGGTGGACTAATAACTATGTAGTATTTTCTTTTAAGTAAAAAAAATGAAGAGATTGAAGCAGCCTAAGATTCTGTGGATGTTTTCATTTGAAAACATGGTTACAACATCTCTGATGGCAATCTAAGGGTTTGAACTAAAAGGAAAAGGTCCTGTGATTGGCAATGTGGCATGTGATGCTAACTCCACCTTCACTGAGCACCATTTATATGCTAAGCATGATGATAGTGCTGCGTGCTTGCTAGTCATTTAATCCAGGCAAGAACAGTTATGAGGTAGGCATCATTTTTGCAAATGAGCAGTATAAGGATATGTATAACCTGCTAGTACGTTGCAAAATAAAAATGAACAACTTCTAATTCTGCCCTTACTGTATCTATACATTGAAAAGAAATTTTCCTCCAGTGTCAAGCCGTGGTACCACATTACATGAGTACCTACATGGCTGTCCTCAAAGAAAGGCTCCTTGGTACCAAAGCCAGCTTGGAACAGATGGCCTCATTTATTGAAAAACATCCAGCTTCAGGGATCTGAGACAACAGTCATGTTCCAAGATCTCACACTTGACTGCTGTCTTTGTGAGTAGGATTCTGCCCAACAAGCCTGTCTGTGATTCCTCTTCCATCTTTCTTTACCCTGTGCCTTATCTGCCAGCAAGCATGACATAACAGAGGATTCAAGACATCTGATCAGCTTACCTGTCCTCCATTCCTGATCAGGAAAAACTCCATATTCTTATTTACTGGTTTTTCTCTTCTCCCTGCACTGCTGGTGTCAAAAGAATGTCTTTTCTCATCTTCAAAATAGCATCTGGTCCATTTGAAGCAGGCTAGCAATAGGCCGTCTGCCAGCACCCTCATTTCTTGGCGGAGAGAAGGCATTCCCCATCCAATTATCTAAAAGTCTCCTCGCCTGATGATTCAGCCAACCTCTCCATCATGAGCCAGACCTGGGTAGCCTAAAGTCACCTTGAGCAGATCAATAGTGATGAGTGTTTTGTATCTGAACTTGAATTCTTATTTCAGTTCTACTAGGTAGGAGTCTCGTTCTCATTTAAGCAAATGAGGAAATGGAGGCTCACAGGAGATTTCCCCAAGGTCACACTGCCTGTCACAAAGAGATGAGATTTAAACTTAAATTTCAAGTTGACAAACTTTTTAAAGAAATCATTTATTATCCCATGTGTACGATATGGGGGGGGGGGATAGCATGAGTCAGTTCTCTTCTTCTACCTTTACGTTTTGTTCTAGGGATCAAATTCAGGTCATCAAACTTTCATGGGCAAGCACTTTACCCTCTAAACCATCTCACTGGCCCCAATTTCCCAACTTTAGAAGGAAGAGTTAAACATTCACTGAACCCTTGCTTTCCCTATAAGCTATAATGAATGGTTAGAAAGTCCTGTGGAAGCTGGGTGTGGTGGCGCACGCCTGTAATCCCAGTACTTGGGAGGTAGAGGCAGGCGGATTTCTGAGTTCCAGGCCAGCCTGGTCTACAGAGTGAGCTACAGAACAGCCAGGACTCCACAGAGAAACCCTGTCTCAAAAAACCAAAAAAAGAAAAAAAAAGAAAAAAGGAAAGAAAGAAAGTCCTGTGGAGTACAGAACATGGCTGTCTAGAACATCTACCCCTGTATAAATCTGTAGTGTGTCTTCAAGACTTTATCTTTGCTTGGGACATTCTTCTTCATGCCTTGAAGCATGATACAGTTGGACAGCCACAGGGTTTTGTGGTAAATACAGATGTTTTGGAATCTTGGTGTGTCGTTTGCATGCTTCTGATCTCAGGTAATTTATCTAACCCCTCTGCACTTCTCTCAGTATAATAGGGCTGCCTACCTCCCGGTGTCATCCTGAGGATTCAAGCTTAAAGTCCTATGGTTCCCTAGTGCTTAGTAGGTACTCACTAGTATGGCCAGCCCTAACAACTGCTGTCCACCCACCATCAACTGCTGGGAAGCTCTCTTGACTATGCTTCCCTCCCCTATGCCCTGACATTTTCTAATATCTTCAGTTAACTCATCACACAACACTGTTCTAAGCATGTCATGTTTTCTCCACTCTCCCACCTTAGTCTAGAATTTTTTCCAAGGGCAAAGATTCTTTTCATCTGTAAATCTTGAATGCCTAGTCCTTAGCCACGTGGGAGGAAGGGATGGAGGAAAAGAAGGGAAGAAAAAGAAAACGAAACCAATGCACAGACTGTTTATGAAACACTGCAGCAAAAAACACACCCTAGCTCTGTATCCAGGCAAGCAGGAAAAGCACCTGGTCTTCTCCCATCCTCCTTTGCAACTGCTTCCCAATTCCCCCATTGAAAAGAGCCCACAAGACAGGAATACCAATGACTGCCTGAATAGGAAGTCTCGGAGGAGCCCCGCACCCCGGGAGCAGACAAGCAAGTGATGAGTGGCAATGCACAGCTGCACAAAGGAAAATTCCGTCTGTTAGCCAATGGGGACAGACTTCAGCCCCAGGCCTGCTAACAGTGTGTGGTGTGACTGTGCCTGAGCTCCTCCCACCTCCAGCAAGTGTAGCTGCAGCCCCAGCAACAGCTCAGCCTGGCAGGTGATAAGGCAGCTACAGACTCAGAAGGAAGGCAGGTGGTTGGCTGAGGCAGTACAGAGCTGCTGCTTGGAGACTTGAGCTTTATGCAGAAGTGCCAGGATGAGGAGGGGAAGGTCTTTCCCCTGGCTCCCCAGATGGTACCATGCCTACCACCAAACACTTAAAGGCTTTGTTTGTTTGGTTGGTTGGTTGGTTAGCTGGTTGGTTGGTTTGGTTTGGCTTCGTTCTTGGGGGTTTTTTTGTTTTTTTTTTTTGTTGTTGTTGTTGTTTTGTTTTGTTTTTAAGACATGGTTTCTCTGTGTAGGCCTAGCTGTCCTGGAACCCACTCTGTAGACCATGTGGGCCTTGAACTCCAAGATTCACCTGCTTCTGCCTCCCCAGTGCTGGGCTTCAAAGTGTTTACCACCTCCTCCCACTTAAGGGTTTTTTTTTTTTATGTCCATTTTAATCCCTTCCTCCACAGAGGCTAAAGCCACTTGTTAGCAATGCATTCATGATTCTCCTCTCTGCCTTTCTGGCTCACCTTCTAGCTCCCTGTCTGTCACACCCTTTGTGGATGCTGTTTCCCTCCACTTGAGACGCCCCCTAGGCACTGTGACTGGGCCAGCCAGTTTCCCTAAAGCAGATCCCAAGACTGGAATTTGAGTACAGATAATGTATTAAATGTGTCCATCCAAAGAAGCCCCAGTTGAGGTCTGAGAAGGTGTGATCACTGGGCAAATGGCAGCCAGTTCCACTCAAGGACCCTTATAGATACAGGAGGACGTATTTGAGGATAGCCCACTAAAGAGATTTAAAAATTCAGTCATATATTCACCAAACTCCATTCAAGATGGTTAAGTGCTACTCCTGCAGCATGAATTCCACTCTGAACAATAGCCAGACACAGCTTTGCACTAGAGCTAGAACTGTACTAGGCAATTACAGAGGACTGGTACCATCTGCTGCCCTTGCCAACCTAGCTAACAGCTCCACATCCTTCACATCCCAGCTCAATCTGAAATCTCACAGCTCCCTTCTCTGCATTGCCAGAGCAAGGCAAACACATTCCTACTGGGTATTTCTCCAAACATGTTGGAGTGATTTTGTGCATATCTCCTCTCTGGACCATGACTCCTCTAAAGGAGGAAGTACGACTTAATTCATATCATTTCTGTGTTTTACCTCCCAGCACTGAGCAAGTAGGTACTCAAAAAATACCAGTATTGCTGGCACTAAGATTTATATGCATGAAGTCACTTTACCCATTTTGAAATAGGGAATGGTACAGAAAAATTCTGAATGTGCTCAGCTCCATTGAGGAGGTGAGCCAGACTTCTTTAAACTAAAACTGAGGAAGTTCCACAGCCTTAAATATGCTGGCCTAATTCTGCATGGCTGTGTGACTGTGCCTCTAATCACCCCAGGGTAGCTAGAGTAGTTATCCTGAAGCCCTTGACCTAAAGTCAGAGTGGACATTATAATTAAAGGGGGTAGAGCTGAAGAGATGGCTCAGTGGTTAAGAGCACCAACTGCTGCTCTCCTCAAGGACCAGGCTTCATTCTCAGTACAAACATGGGAGCTCACAACACTCTCCAGTTCCAGGGGATCTGGTACCTTCTTCTGGCCTCCACAGGCACTGCATATACATGGTACACATCTATGCCTGCAGACAAAAATACTCCTGTACGTAAAATAAAAATTTAAAGGCAAGGGACATCCATGTGACTCAGTCACTGGCTCTAGGAAATTGAGATCTGGGCGCTAGAATTTTCTTTAATTTCCAGCTAAAAACCAGGCCTTCTTTCTTTCTTTCTTTCTTTCTTTCTTTCTTTCTTTCTTTCTTTCTTTCTTTCTTTCTTTCTTCCTTCCTGTCTGTCTGTCTGTCTGTCTGTCTGTCTGTCTTTCACAAAACAGGTACTTGGATACCCTGGGCCAGGTTCTGGTCTCTACAGTTTGCCTCAGGGGCCTCAAACACAATTGTATAGGTAGGATAAGTTGAGCAGATCGTGCATGGTTGGGGTGCAAGACAAGAGATTTGGTTGATGATACCTCACTTACCAAGGAGTGGATGTAGGGAGGAACTGAAGGGTGGTGGCTGAAACAAGCCCTTGTAGAAGTCACAGTCCAGCAGAGGAGGGGTATTGTTAGAAATGGCTTATGTTGGACTGCAGAGGTGGCTCAGTACTTAAGAGCACTATCTGTTCTTGCAGAAGACCTGAGTTCTGAACCAAGCACCCATATCAGGAGGCTTATAGCTACCTCTAACTGAAGCTTCAAAGGATTTGACAACCTGTTCTAGATTTATGGATACCTGTGCCATGTGCACATTCCCTACACAGACACATGTACACATAATCAAAATAAAATTTTAAAGGAAAAGAAATGGCTAGTGTTAGCCAAGAATGCTAGCACACACCTGTAATCCCTACACTCAGTAGGTAGAAACAAAACCATTGTGATTTTGAAAAGAAATAACTCTTTTGTCACAAGTAACACAAGAATGAATAAATTTCATTAATTTTCCATTTGTTGTAATATACATTAACAAGTTAAAAAATAATATTTAGTTGCTAAGTCACTTGAGTAAAAATCTTGAGCTCTTTCTGTCCTTCCCAGAGGTAACTACTCCCAGAATTGTAGTAACTCATGAAATTTGTTTGCTTTCTATTACTGTGATAAACACCCCAACTAAAACCAACATGGGGAGGAAAGGGTTTATTTGGCTTCCACTTTCATGCCACAGTTCATCATAGAGGGAAATCGAGGCAGGCACTGAAGCCAAGGCCATGGAAAAGTGCTGCTTACTGGGTGCTCCTTCTGGGTTGTTTTGTGTGCTTTCAAATACACGCCAGGACCAGCTGCCCATGGGTAGCACCACCCACAGTGGACTGACTGGGTTCTTCTCTGTCAGTTGACAATAAATGCCCCTACAAGCAAACTGATGAAAACATTTTTTCTCAACTGAGTTTTTTATTTCCATTTGACTCTAGCTTGTGTCAAGTTGACAAAAACTAACCAGGAAACCTGCCTTTGCTGTTTATTGTTTTTTATCATGTATGTATTTTATCATGTATGTATTTTATCATGTATGTATTTATCCCTGAACAGTAGTGCAATTGACTCTGTGTGGTCTTACTGTATTTGTTCTTTTTGAATTTTACTGAACTTCTTTAATATGAAGAATTTTCATCTTAATAAAATTTAGAAAATGGCATATCAATGGTATATTCCAATGCTTCATTTATCAATCCTAAAAATGGCTATAGAGCAGCTAGAGGGGTTTTCCTAAGAACTCAGGTTCTACTTGGAAGAGGGCAGGAGACATCCTTTTGGCTCCCATGATTTGAGAAAAAAATAGTTCTGTGTGTTTATTACAATACTGAGTGCCACCCCAGATTTCTCAAGGAGACTAATTGTCTAAACACCAAAGATAAGTCTTTCCACAGAGTCTGAGACTGAAGTGACACAAGTTTTACTTTTTCATTTCTGCCATGCTGTGATTTCCTCATGACAGATTGAAAAGCCTGGGATTCAGCGGCGTGTTTAGTGCACATGGCATGGCCCTCACAAGGTTCTGGTGTATGCACAGGCCACTTCTGTACCAGACTCTTGGTGGTCTTTGCATCTCTTTGTCTCTGTTTCCTCTTCTCAGATGACCCTAGCCTTTGCTAACAAGCTATGGGCAAGAACTAGAATCAAAGTCAAATAAAATGTGTCTCCCAACATAGCCTAAGACAACATAGTCAGAATAGGGATTTTAAAATTGTAGTCAAAAGAAAATCTATTCAGGAAATATGAAGGAAAGAATGAATAATTTATAATAGCAGTTGAAAAGATATGTTATCTAGTAAAGTTAACAAGATGTGTGCTAATTCATTTGTGGGGGAAAACATGACTAAGGGACAGCAAAGAATCCTTGAACAACAGCAAAAGAGTATGTCATAGTCTTAAGAAGGAAGACTCAACATCATAAAGGTGTCATTCCTGCCTAAATCAGCTTGGACATGTAATCAATCAAACATAAAATAAAACAACAGAACAGGGGGTTCTGGCAAGTGGTTCTGAAATCCATATAAAAAAGAAGACAGAATAGCAAGAAGATGTCTAGAAATAGTCAGTTGGAAGACAGGTAGCCTCTATATAGCTACAATGGATATTAAGCTGTAGTAATATAACCAGTGGTGCTTACATATCATGAGACATAACAATAAATAGAAAACTCAGAGATAAGCCCAGTATATACCAAAATCTAGAATGGAATAAACATGACATTTCAATTCAATGAGGCCAAAATGATAAAAACAAAAAATATTGGAATAACTGGTTAGTTATCTCAGAAGCCAGTCTCCTTGGAAAAAAAACTTCAGTTAGATTCATTTCTCACATACTAGGCTAGAAAATTCCCAGATGGATTAAAACCAACATAGTAGAAGAAGAAAATAAGAAATTTAATTTTATAACTTTGGAAAAGAAAGAGCTGTCTAAGGGTGATAGATTGCAAAAGTCATGAATCCAAAATTTGATAAATTTGACTGATTATATTTCTCCATGGAAACAAAAACTTTCATAAATTCAAAAGGCAGCCAGGCATGGTGGCTCACACTTGTAATCATAGAACCCTAGAGGCCGAAATGGAAAGGTTAGCACAAATTCAAAGACAACATGGGCTATGTAGTAAGTTCTAGGCCAGCCGGGGATATAGGGTGAAGCTCTGCCTCACAAAAAAAATAAATAAATAAAAAAGCAGAAAACAGATTTGGGAAAATACTTCCAATCTATACCGCAAGCACAGGACAACTTTCCTTAATGTACTACACATTTCTACATTCAATAAAAAAAAAAGAAAAAAAGAAAAACCAAGGACCTGTGAGATGGCTCATTGGATAAACACACTTGCTATGCAAGCCTGAGGGCCTGAGTTTGATTCCCAAAACTCAAGTGTCTTGGGCATTGTACTGACTGGTTTTGTGTCAACCTGACACAAGCTAGAGTTATCACAGAGAAAGGAGCTCAGTTCGGGAAATGCCTCCATGAGATCCAGCTGTAAGGCATTTTCTCAATTAGTGATCAAGGGGGAAGGGCCCCTTGTGGGTGGTGCCATCCCTGGGCTGATAGTCTTGGGTTCTATAAGAAAGCAAGCTGAGCAAGCCAGGGGAAGCAAGCCAGTAACATCCCTCCATGGCCTCTGCATCTGCTCCTGCTTCCTGACCTGCTTGAGTTCCAGCCCTGACTTCCTTTAGTGATGAACAGCATCATAGAAATGTAAGCTGAAAAAACCCTTTCCTCCCCAACTTGCTTCGTGGTTCTTATGTTTGTACAGGAATAGAAATTCTGACTAAGACACCACATAAGCTGGGAATAGTGGCCCATGCCTTTAATCCTAGCACTTGGGAGGCAGAGGCAGAGGCAGGCAGATTTCTGAGTTTGAGACCAGCCTGGTCTACAGGTCTCCTGTCTTCCAGGACAGCCCGGGCTATACCAAGAAACCCTGTCTCGAAAAACAACAACAACAAAAGACATAAATGTAAAAGGAGAAAAAAAGACTCCACAAAGTTGTCTTCTGCCTTCCACATACATGCACTGTGATACATACTTGTCTCCCAGACACATCTTACACACATACTCACATACAAATAAATCTAATAATGATGATGATTGATGATGATGATGATGATGATAATCAATAAGATAAAATGTTTTTATTGGATATTTTCTTTATTTACATTTCAAATGTTTTCCCCTTTCCAGGTTTCCCCTTCAGAAACACCCTATCCCTTCCCCACTCTCCTGCCTCTATGAGGGTGCTCACCCACCCACCCACCCACTCCCATCTTCCCTCCCTGGCATTCCCACTGGGGCATCAAATACCCTCAGGCCCATGGGCCTCCCCTCCCACTGATGTCAAACAAGACCATCCTCTGTCACAAATGTGCCCAGAGCCACAGGTCCCTCCATGTTTACTCTTTGGTTGGTGGTCCACTCCCTGGGAGCCCTAGGGGGTCCATGGGGCTGCAAACCCCCTCAGCTCCTTCAGTCGCTTCTCCAACTTCTCCATTCAGGGACCCCATGCTCCTTCCAATGGTTGGCTTTAAGCATCCTCCTCTGCATTTGTCAGGCTCTGGCAGTTAGGAATACCCAGGATTCCATTCATAGACCATATGAAGCCCAAGAAGAAGGAAGACCAAAATATGGATGCTTCAGTGCTTCTTAACAGTGATCAAAATACTCACAGGAGGAAATATGGAGACAAAGTGTGGAGCAGAGACTAAAGGAAAGGTCATCCAGATAAAACTGTTTAAAATTTTTGAAATACAGTAACGCTAAAATAAAATAGGTTATAAACATTGTATTAGTAAGGGTTTTCTAGAGTCAGAGAACTTATGGATAGTCTCTATATAGTAAGAGAATTTATTATGATGACTTACAGTCTATAGTCCAACTCCCTAACAATAGTCAGCTGTGAATGAGAAGTTCAAGGATCTAGTAGTTGCTCAGTCCCACTAGGCTAGTAGATCCCAACAGATGTGTTGGCAAGTAAATGAGAACCGACAAGAGAAACTCTTCCTTCTTCAATGTCCTTATGTAAGGTCTCCAGCAAAAGGTGTGGCCTAGATTAAAAGGCGTGTACCAATACATCTGGATATAGAACTTGTTTTGTCCCAGGCTAACCTTGAACTCAGAGATCTCCTTGCCTTATTCTCCTGGGATTCCTAGCCACTATGTCTCAAGATCTCCATGCCTTGATCCAGGTCAGAAACTTGTATCTCCCAGCCTCAAGATCTGGATCACAGGTAAGCCTTCCAATTCTAGACTGTAGTTCATTCCAGATAAAATCAAGTTGGCAACAAGAAATAGCCATTATAGACATAAAAGAAAGTAAGAACAAATGGCTGTTCAACCTCAACATAATGAAGAAAAAATAGATGCTGTGGTTTGTTCCCCCACAAAGGTCAGTGTGGTGTCAGTCAGTCTCCAGTGTGACATTCATTGTTCAGGTGGTGGGATCTTTATGAGATTGGAGTCTACTGCAGGTGCTTAGATTACTAGAGCTCAACCTTCAGAAGAGATCAGTATAGTTCTTCAAGAACTCTGGTTAATTCCCTGCCCAAAAAAAAATAAGAATTTAGAAGTTGTAATTGTAAGAGCAAATATGGTCTCTGAGTCCCTCTTGCTTCTTGACAAGTGACAAGCCTTCCATAAGTGCTCTTACCATTCTGACACCATCCACCATGAGGCCCTCACCGGAACTTAAACAGGTGAGACAGCCCAATCTGGAACTTTACATCTTCATAACTGAGCTAAATAGACCTTCTTTCTTTATAAATACCCAGCCTCTGGCATTTTTGTTAATAGCAGCAGAGATCAGACTGTTCTGCTGGGTAGCTAAAGAAAATGTTTTCATTCTTTTGTGAAATCCTAAATATCATAGTATTTTTAATCCCCTCTCCGCCACTCACACTGCCTGTGGATCAGGATGTAAAGATTTCTGATACTGCTCCAAAGCCTGTCTGCATACCACCATGATGCTAATAGACTAAGCAGTGAAACTAAGCAAGGCCCCAATTAAATGCTTCCTTTATAGGAGTTGTGTTGGAGAGCAATCAAGGAAGGTACCCAACATTGACCAGTGGCCTCCATATGCATGCCTTCATGTGCACTTGCAGCTGCACACATGTGTTCTCACACACAAAAGAGATGATGCAGAAAAAGCAAAATGTCTGGCATAAGCAAGAACATGTCTTTTGTATGTTCTCAAAGGACACACATGATAGCTTAGTGACTATCATCCATAGGCAAGCACTCTACCTCGGAGCTGTATCCCCAGCAAGCAGATAGCTAGACCTCTGACTTTCCCAACTTGATTGTAAGGCTGTGTCTACACTTCCTTACAGTCACAAAGCTACTCCTTAATCTCAGAATATGTGTAAGAAATAAAAACCTCAGATACCCTTTTGCTATTGTTTTCCTTATTTCTCTCAATGCTGCTGATACTCAAGAATTAACAGATTTTTATTGATTTAAACAGAGCTCTCTGGCCCTGACTGCTCCTGGAAAATTCTGTTACAGTTCTAAATATACTAATCTATAATTGTGGCTCAATTTGGTTTACATTTAGAAAGCTCAGTATATGCATTTTGCACCCTGCCTTGACTGATTCACCCCTAGACCTGTCAGCAAAGCCATCCCACCCACTCATCACATTCCTGCCCGACCTTAAAAGCAAGCTATAAGTGGTAGCTGATGCCTGGGGTAATCCTCAAGGCTACAACACAAATCTGGTTATGGGTGAAAGACAGCCAGTAGTGTTATACTTGACCACCCTAGAACCCAAGGAAGGTTTGACAGACTGTTGGGGAGTCTCGAGCAAATATTAGTCATGAGAGCCTAGATTTCCAGGATTGTTCCTGCTTAGGTACCCCTGACCCCACTGACCACTGGCTTGCAGAGCACATAGGAGATAATCTAAAAACAAATGCAAGTGATGGACCTCAGGAGTATAGACAATGAAGAATGTGGGCACATTCTCACAAGCATCTCAAGGAAATCTGAGTGGTGTGTTCATGGTTTCCAGACGTGTATAAAGAACGATAGCTTGCAAAAATTGTGACCTCTCTATCCTGAGAAGAATCCTACAAAAGCTCCTGGTGCCATTTCTTTCTGAAATCCAGCTTTCTCTGCCTTCTAATCATGTCACTGTTCAAAATTGCCTTGCTGAGCTGATAATTTTCTCTTTTTGCTGACGCTGGGTTGAATTGCAAGCAAAGGGATCTTAATTGATACAGATTGAAGAAAACTAACTTGAATGGTGAAATCTGGGCATTTGTGGTCAGCTGTTAGGGGAGATATTTTTGGTGAGAGAACAAGTCAAATAACAAGGAAAGTAGGAATACAGAGACAGATGAGAAACAATGTGGGTATTTGCTATAACAATGGCGTTTTTGCATTGAATTTATGTATAGCTCTGAGTTCCTTGAGTCAGCACCATGCACTGTAGCTTTTATACCTTCCTGATGTATTGGAGTTCCCAGCACAAAACCCTCAACAAGTTGAGTAAATGAGATGGAGTCTCACCAACCACCATTTCCCTAACCATGACTTCAGAATCTGAAGGCAAACTGACACAGACACACCAACACAGAAAGAGCCACAGTAGAATTAGATACAAGGCATTATAAAATCAAGGAAGAGGAACACTGAACTATGCCTGAAGAGATAAAGGAATATTATACTTTCGCAGAAGAGATAGTCTTGGACAAGAGTGATTCTCATGCAAACATGAGGACCTGAGTTCAAGTCCCAGCTCCCACATAAAAAGCCAGGCAAGGCTGAGTAGGTCTAAAACCCCAGCATTGGTAGATGGAAACTGATAGATTCCAGGGGCTTGCTGGCCAGCCAGCCTGGCTGAAAAGCTAAACTCCTGGTTCAGGAAGAAGCCCTGTTTCAAAGGCAATAAAGTCCTTTGTTGTCCCCTACATATGGGCACACATCCTCACAGTCATGTGCTTGCACTACACACACATCCATACAAAAAAAGAAACGTTCTACAACCGAGCTGGACTATAAGAAATTAATAATATTATGCTAATAAGAGAAGAATTAAGTAGTGGGACGCATCAACAAAGTTACGATGGCAAAAACGTTAGGATTTCAGAATAAGCAAAGGTAAGTTAGCTGAAACATAAGCTTCAATGTCTTTTAAGCAAAGTCTTGCTCTTTAGTGGTTATCTAATGTTTAGTAAAGGCTTAGAATGCTAAGTGCTTTATACCCTTTTAGAAATAGTATTTCAAAGCAACCAATCTACGATGGTGTTGTGTGATATAGAGATAGACCAAACAAATTAGAACCAGCTAGTGATAAATAGTTTAAAATGATGAAGCAGTGGTAACCAGGCCAAGTGTGACTTGGATGGTAGAGTGCTTGCCTACCATGCACAATAAAGCCTTTGGTTCTGTCCTCAGCAGCACATAATAACTGGTGGCACATAAAACAGTGCCACACACCTATAATCTCAGCACTCGGGAGGCAGAGGTAGGAGGACCAGACATTCAAAGCCAGCCTTAGCAAGTTCATAGCCAGCCTAAGATTAATGAAATGCTGTCTCAGGAAAAAATACAAAAGACATGAATGGAAAAATGACTAGAGTGCCATAGTAATGCTGGATGGGGACACCAAGTCCATCAAGAACTAGTTGGGAAGTTGAGATGCAAGGAAATGACCTAAATGACTTTTTAAAGACCCTGTGTGGCCCTGGGTGGTCTGCCTCTGTCTCCTGAGTGCTGGGATTAAAGATCTGCACCACCATGCCCTGTCAGAAATTGATCTTAAAACCCACTTTCCCTTTCAAGTATTGATGTATAGTTCTAAGGCAGATCCTGCCTCAACCCTTCCATGGCATCTTGTTCAGTCAACTTTATACCAGCTGCCTGGTGATCCTGGAGTTCAGAGAAGCCTAAGGTTGTGCTCAAATTCATTTAGTCAGTGACGGGCAAGGAGAGGAGTATAACCCAAACATTTCTAATCCTTAAACTCATGTTCTGTTCACAGCACAAAACTGCGGCTTCTCTGGTGTTGAGTCATTTTGCTTTCCTTTGTTATGATGGCCACTGTCTCCAGGGTCTGAGGGGTTGGGTGGAGCCTTCAGTTTTACAGCCACACAATGGCATCATGTGGTGTAGGTGTTCCTCTAGGGTCAGCTGTCCAGATGGACTTACTGTAGTTCTCCAAGCTGGGCCACAATCTGAATCCGCTGCTGCAAGAAGGGCTTCACCCCTCCAGTTTTGGAGAACATCCCAAACATGGCTATGATTGACTTTCACAGAGAAGGCATCTCTTTGATGCCTTTCGAGTCTGTGTTGCTGGTGAAAAAGCACCCGTTTAACCATGTTCCCATTTAACCATGTTTTGTAACAAGAAGTGCTGCTTAAACGTGCCTTGTAAAGCAACTCTCTGATGAATTTGGATCTATAACTGAACGCTCTCAAGCAGTGGTGGGGGGGCAGTAACAACTTCTAAACTAGCTGTAAAGAAATGTGGTAATTGGAGGAAAAAATAAGCTTGAGGCATCAGTGTGATCACACCATTATGTAAACTGTTTCCTTCTCCTTCTGCTTCACCTAGAGGTGAAAAGGGCCCTGTAAGAGGAGCTTGTGCATACCTCTCTGGCAGAGAAGAACACTAAGGAGAGAGACCGTCCCACCAGCCATCATCCTGTAATGACTAACAGGCGAGTGATAAGGAACTGAGACACTGGTGGGAGTTGAAGTCTCTGGAAAAATGTTTCGTGTCACCCTCATTTGAAGCATGTCTAGCATGGATAAGCTCTGAGAAGACATCATCTAAGGATATTCAGAACATTTCAAAAATATCATCTGCCCAGCAGCCAGGGTAGCTTTCTGTTATGACCATTCCTGTCCTTTCTGACCTGAGATTAAAAGCAAAATTGTGTGCACATGATCTTGGTGAAGGTCGTAGAACAAGGAAGTGGCAGAATTGGGGCTCATTTTTTCAAACTATTTATGGCTTGTATTTGCAGATGGTTTTTAATATTTTTTTTACTTTATTTCATTTTATACAAATGTGTGTTTTGCCTACATGTATGTCTGCATACTTGTGGGTCTGGTGCCTGTAGAGACCAGAAAAAGGATCCCCTGGAACTGGAGTCAAGGGTAGTTTTGAGTTGCTGTGTGGGTGCTAGAAACAGAACTTGGATCCTCTGGAAAAGCAACCAGTGCTCCTAACCACTAAGCCATCTCTCCAGCCCCTTGTAGATTAGATTATCTTAAGGTGAAAACCTGGTCGTTTAATTTTGGATTTTTCTCTATTAAATTCAAAATTAAATTTCATTAACCTTAAAAGGCTTCCTAACTTCAGTCTCAGTCTTTCAGCAAAGCAGGTAAGAGGTAGTTTGTTGATCAAGTACTCAGATCTCTGCTTTTCATCTCTTGCCCCTGCACTGAGACTCATCTCACTCCGTTTCTCCTCTCCCCTCTTTCCCTCTCTCCACTGAAACACTGCTCTCAGGAAAGGCATGCATATTAATATACAACTATGGAGCCCTAGGGTTTTAACAAAGAGAGAAGAGTAACTTGTGTTTGAGAGATGAATATTCAATAGCAGAACTTCAGCGATCACGTCATAGAGGGAAAATGCATCTGAGAAAGCCACTCTGAGAAAGCCACATCTTCCGACCAAACAGTAAGGAGCCACCAAGGTACATTATGATTCAGATCACTGTCAGGAATCACACTGGTGCAGTCATCATCTGCACTTGGTTTGCTCATGTGCATGCATTGGATGCTGTGCCTCATAATCTCCTGCTTAATGTGTAATGGGTACCAGGGGTACCTCCTGCACCTGGGAGTAGACCAGGAAGCAGCATACAGAACCAGGGGTAGATAGAGCCTTAAAAGGCCCATTTACCCTCCTCAGGCTCTGCCTCCTATATATTCCATTGCCCTCAAAATAGTCACTGCAAGCTAGGGACTGAGCCCTTAAAATGTGAACCTATAGAGCACTTTTCAGGTTCAAGCCTTAATAGCCAACCACTAAATTTCATATTTCCCATCTATAATCATGAGAAATAAAAACACTACCTCACAGTATTAAAGAAACTCACAAAACATCAGTCCATGGGGAAGTTCAGTCAGTACTGGTTATAACCCACTGCAGGGTGGTCGCCTGTTTGCCGGGCAGCAGCCTGTCCTCTGTTGGGTGAATACTCTTGCTGTGAAGTTTGGGGGTGAAGATTTCACTAGGTTTATTAGATTATCTAACTGACTCAGAGAGACTTTTATGTCCGAAACAATTGGGAGTCTGATGAGAAGAAAAGAAATGCTTTCTTTCTCAAGCAAATGGGGCTTTAATAGTCTAACTTTTCACCCCAGCATGTTTGAGTCACTGAAATTAATTGAGTTTGAATATTGAAAGAAGCAAATTATCCTCTTCATGTTTTCATAATCAGCTCCCCTGAAAGTATTTTTAAAAAGAAATCAGTATGTCACACCTGGTCAGCATTATAACACAATTAGTTCTTAAATTAACAAGAAGAAAAAGTATCGCATTTTATTAAGTCATCTTGGAAAAAAATGTTGTGTTCTGGCAGTTCAATTGCTTGTGATAATTTTAGTTCTCACTGTTCAATACAGAGCACATCCCAAAAAAAGCTTGTATAAAATTGCATGTTTTGTACCACGGAGACGTATGCACATCTGTGTTTATTGCGGCCGTATTCGTAAAGCTCAGGAGTAGAGCCAGTCTAGATGCCCATCAAGAGATATGTGGATAAGGATAATGGGTACATAGTAAAAACTTTTCCACTGTAAATAAAAATATAGACACATTGCAGAATGTGGAGAGAACTGGAAATCATCATGTTAATTTGATACTTGGCTTTTCCTGGCAGAGTAGACATGAATCAGTTGGAGTACTGATGACAGACCAAAGAAATAAATAAATCATCCCACCCAAGTCCAGCCTTGTGAGCTTATCTGGTTACTTACATGAATTTGACAGTTGCATCACACAACATGGATGACAGCTTATGAAATCTACATACCCTACCCCACTTGCAGGCAAAACCCCACCAAAGAGTTTCCTCTTCCCTGGCAATTGTTTGCTGCTTATATAACCCTGGGATATGACCTTATCAGTATTTTTTAAAGATTTATTTGTTTATTTTCTGTATATCAGTATATCAGTGTGCTGTTGCTGTCTTCAGACACACCAGAAGAGGGAATCCCAATCCCATTACAGATGGTGAGCCACCATGAGGTTGCTGGGAAATAAATCAGGACCTTTGGAAAAGCAGTCAGTAGTCTTAACCTTTGAGCCATCTCTCCACCCACTCATCATTTCCTCTCTCCAGGAGAAAATGCTTCAATTTGGAGGAAATAGCTACACAATGTAAAAAAGAAGCTAGACTCAGAATAAGTATTGTGTGTTTTCTCTGACATGTACAATCTAGGCTAAGGAGTGAGGGCAGAACATATCTCAGTGGGAAAGAGCAGGTGTGAGGACATGAATTCAAATCCCTACTATCTATATGAAAAGCCATGCATGCCTGTAACCCCAGCACTAGGTTACAGAGACAGGAGGGTCACACGGGGTTTTTGAGCTGACTGCCAGTCTAGCCAATAAACCAGTTCCAGGTTCACTGAGAGACCCTGTCTCAAGGGAATGAGGGAGAGAGCAATAGAGAATGCCCAACATCCTCATCTGAAGAGGAAGAGAACTTAAGGAGGGAGGGCAAAGTATTGGGGATAAGTAAGGGAACCAGCCAGAGGGGAGCACGAGGCTAAGGGTAGTGGAGTAAGGGATGAATAAATTCAATATATAGTTAAACATAAACACACACACACACACACACACACACTACCATAATGGAATCCTAATTGTATGTATGTCTCAGCTGTATCTTTTGTCCATTAAAAGTTAAAATGTCACTGCTGGGCAGTGGTGGTGTATGCCTTTAATCCCAGCACTTGGGAGGCAGAGGCAAGTAGATTTCTGAGTTCAAAGCCAGCCTGGTCTACAGAGTGAGTTCCAAGACAGCCAGGGCTATACAGAGAAATCCTGTCTAGGAAAAAAAAAAGTTAAAATGTCTATCACTTTAAAGTACCCCTGATTGCCTGAGTGTCTTACAAAATCATTGAGTTCTTTTGTGTCTTCTCTCTTTAACATACCAGTAAAAGGGTTATAAAAATAGAAATCAACAAAACGGAAAAGAAATCCCCAAACTCTTCTTCATCCATTACCCAAAGCAGACACAAACTGGGTATTTTTCACCTGTCTACACTTCAGAATAATCACCTCATCTTGTCTTTCTTCTTCCTTGCTATCTCCGGGACCTAGATTCTCTCCAACATATGGCCACTAGACTTGGGTCAAGTTCTCTTATCTGACCTAAAAACAAGAACCAGCAGTGTTGGTATTACATGAAAACTTGTTAGAAATGCAGAATCTCAGGCCCTCATCAGACCCATGAATCAAAATTGTCTTTTTATTAGATATTTGCTTTATTTACATTTCAAATGGTATCCCCTTTCCTCTTTACCCCTCCAAAACAAATTCTTATCCTAACCCATTTCCCCCTGCTTACCAACGTCCCCCACTTTCCTGACTTGCATTCCCCTATTCTGGGGCATCGAGACTTCACAGGACCAATGGCCTCTCATTGATGTCTGAAATGGCCATCTTCTGCTACATATGTAGCTGGAGCCATGGGTCCCTCCATCTGTACTCTTTACACATGGAGATGGTTTAGTCCCTGGGAGCTGTCGGGGTACTGGTTGGTACATATTATTGTTCCTCCTGCAGGGCTGCACAGCTCTTCAGCTCCTTGGGTCCTTTCTGTAGCTGCTCCATTGGGGACCCTATGCTCAGTCTATTAGTTGGCTGTGAGCCATGGGTATTTTGATCCACCTTCCAATAAGGATCAAAGTATCCACACTTGGGTCCTCCTTCTTCTTGAGCTTCATGTGATCTGTGAGTTGTATCTTGAGTATTCTGAGCTTTTGGGCTAACATCCACTTATCAGTGAGTGCATACCCTGTGTGTTCTTTTGTGATTGGGTTACCTCACTCAGGATGATATTTTCTAGCTCCATCCATTTGCCTAAGAATTTCATGAAGTCATTGTTTTTAATAGCTGAGTAGTACTCCATTGTATAATCGTACCACATTTTCTGTATCCATTCCTCTGTAGAAGGACATCTGGGTTCTTTCTAGCTTCTGCCTATTATAATTAATACTACTTTGAACATAGTGGAGTAAGTGTCCTTATTACATGTTGGAGCATCTTCTGGGTATATGCCCAGGAGTGGTATAGCTGGGTCCTCAGGTAATCTATGTCCAATTTTCTGAGGAACCACCAAACTGAGTGGTTTTACCAGCTTGCAGTCCTGCCAGCAATGGAGGAGTGTCCCTCTTTCTCCAAATCCTCTCCAGCATTTGTTGTCCCCTGAGTTTTTTATCTTGGCCATTCTGACTGGTGTGAGGTAGAATCTCAGGGTTGTTTTGATTTGCATTTCCCTGATAATTAAGGATGTTGAACATTACTTTAGGTGCTTCTCAGCCATCCGGTATTCCTCAGTTAAGAATTCTTTGTTTAGCTCTGTACCCCATTTTTAATAGGGTTATTTGGTTCCCTGGAATCTAACTTCTTGAGTTCTTTGTATATATTGGATATTAGCTCTCTATTAGTTGTAGGACTGGTAAAGATCTTTTCCTAATCTGTTGGTTGCTGTTTTGTCCTATTGACAGTGTCCTTTTCTTTGCAATTTTATGAGGTCCCATTTGTCAATTCTTGATCTTAGAGCATGTCTTAGTCAGGGTTTCTATTCCTGCACAAACATCATGACCATGAAGCAAGTTGGGGAGGAAAGGGTTTATTCACCTTACACTTCCATGCTGCTGTTCATCACTAAAGGAAGTCAGGACTGGAACTGAAGCAGGTCAGGAAGCAGGAACTGATGCAGAGGCCATGGAGAGATGTTTCTTACTGGCTTGCTTCCCCCGGCTAGCTCAGCCTGCTCTCTTATAGAACCTAAGAATACCAGCCCAGAGATGGTACCACCCACAAGGGGCCTTGATTACTAATTGAGAAAATGCCCCACAGCTGGATCTCATGGAGGCACTTCCCCAACTGAAACTCCTTTCTCTGTGATAACTCCAGCCTGTGTCAAGTTGACACACAAAACCAGCCAGTACAGAACATAAGTTATTGGTGTCCTATTCAGGAAATTTTCCCCTGTGCCCATATGCTCCAGGTTCTTCCCCACTTTCTCTTCTACTAGATTCAGTGTGTCTGGTTTTATGTGGAGGTCCTTGATCCACTTGGACTTGAGTTTTGTACAAGAAGATAAGAATGGATTGATTTGCATTCTTCTACAAGCTGACCGCCAGTTGACCCAGCACCATTTGTTGAAAATGCTGTCTTTTTTCCACTGAATGATTTTAGCTCCTTTGTCAAAGACCAAGTGACCACAGGAGTGTGGGTTCACTTTTTAACAAGATCACTTGGTAATTCGTATCTACCATAAAGTTTGAGACATAGCAAGCTGTGATAGTTAGTCGTTAGTATCATTTTATGTGTCGTTTGTCCTTGTTTTTGATGCAGCGTCTCAGTACACATCCCTGGCTGGCCTGGAACTTACAGAGATCTACCTATCTCTGCTGCTTCCCACATGCTGGGATAAAAGCCTTGCCTATGTGGTGAGCCACCATGCCTATATGGTGATTAGCTGTAACTGTCCACTTGACACAATCTAGAGTCACCTGGAAAGGGACCCTTAATGAAAGATTGTCTAGATCTGTCATATCTGTGGAGAACTGTCTGGATTATGTTAACTTGGATGGACAGACCATTGTGCATGGCAGCAGCCCCTAAGCAAGAGACACTGCATAGTGAAAGAGTAAACAAGCTGAACATGCGTGCATTGGTTATTCTCTGCTTTTGACTGTGGATGTAATGATGTGACTAGCTGCCTCAAGTTCCCACTGCTTTGACTCCTCCATTGTAATAGACTATAACCTGATTTTACGAGCCAAATAAACCCATTGTCCTTTAAATTGCTTTTATGGGGATATTTTATTACATCAGAAGAAAAGAAGTGAAGATAATTTCTCAAAGCCCCAGGGGCTAATTAGTATGATCCTTAGACAAGCTTTGAATGGGTCTGTCTTTATTTCCTTGTGTCCTACATGGCCTTTCTCCAATCCAAATCCAACCTATGTGTTCAAAATGTAGTCTACATTTATTTTTTCCTTGAAACTATGTAACAGTATCTATAATGAACATGTTTTCCTAGTCATATCACTAATAGTAGTTGTTGTTACTATTATTATTATTATTATTATTATTATTGAAGCTGACTTGGGTTGCCTGTGTTTGGGCGGTGTGGTTTGGTTGACCTCCTTCCTGGTTTGGAAACACCCACTCACTCTTCAGTTCTTAATGGAAGGCAAAGATGGACTCACGAGATAGATGCTAAATGGTTCAGATGCACTCTGTCTCAGCCTTTCTGGCAACCAGAGCATGAACACATAACTTGTAATTGGTCAGACTGATTGTTTTGGGATTTTGAATCTGGAGTATATGATAAAAAGAAGGAAACAAAGTCACTCCCAACTCCAATTTCTGGGTGTGAAAATGTAGAGGTGATGAGAGCTGGAGGTGTAGACTGCTTGAACCAGAGCATCTGGTATTCAGCAGTGGCAGCAGTGCTGTTATCAATGGGGTGATTCCAAGGCTAATTTCTGTGTGTGGTTCTGGTTCTGTATTTTCTTTTGTTCCTTCACATCTTCCAATCCTGGATCATTGGCCTTGTGGTAGTTCCATAAGATCTTGAGTGTCCTTGGCTTAATTCACTTCTTACTGATATCATCAGCCCTCCAGATATATGTGTTCTGCACATATATATGGAGGCAGAACATATATGCCTAGCGTAAATATATGTGTGTGTGTGTGTGTGTGTGTCTGTGTGTGTACAGAACACATATATATGGAGGGCTGATGATATCATATATATATATATATATATAAGATTCACTTACCTACAGACTGAAAATATTTAAAAATAATTTCATCTGTATTGAATATAAAATGTAATTTTTCTATTGTTATTATTCCAGAGGAAATATACCACAATTCTACTAAACATCAATAGTATTCCCATCGTTGTAATAAAAACCATGAGCAAAAGCAACTTAAAATGGAAGGTGTTTATTTGGCTCACAGGCTACAGTCTATGATCAAGGAAAGCCAGGGAAGGAGCCCAAGGTCGGAACTGAAGCAGAGATCATGAAAGAATGCTGTCGGTTGGCTTGGTTCCTTTGGTCTGCTCAGCTACATTTCTTTATATCCCAGGTCTACCTACTTGGGCTCACCTACTACCAATCAACAGTGCCACAGGCCAAAGTGATAGAGACAATTCCTCAATAGAGATTCCTTCTTCCCAGGTATGTCTAAGTTTGTGTCAAGTTGCCAACTAAACAAAAAACTAACAAGAAGAGTGTTCATAGTAGTCCTGGAACCAATCTGCAATGAACATCCAGGGTGTTTTCTGTTGCTTTTTGAGTTACCTGATATAAGACTTGTCTACCTGTCCATAAAAATCTAAGCTTCTTTTTAAATTTTGATTTACTTAATTATGTATCTATGTAAAGGTATGTACACATGTGTTGGGTAACCACAGAGGCCAAAATGGGGCATCAGATCCCCTGGACTTGGAGTTCTAGTCAATTGTGAGCCACCTGACATGCGTACTGGGGACCAAACTCAAGGACCTCTGTAAGAGCAGCAAGTGCTTTTAACCTTTGAGGATCTCTCCAGCCCAAACCTAAGCCTCTTGACCTGACTAGAGGCCCTTTATTTTTCTGTTAGTGGTGTCTCCAACTTCAGAAAAGTACAACACGATAGATTTCATACACATTTGTCTAAAATGTGTACTCTTAAATGTATATGTGTGTTTATATTTGTGAAAGCCAGAACACAAGTCTTGGTTGTCTATCCTTAGATGTTGTCTTAGTCAGGGTTTCTAACACACAAAACCAGCCAGTACAGACGTTATTTACCTATTTTTTAAAGACTTATTTTTATTACATGTGTATACAGGTTTTGCCTGTATGTATGTGTGTGTGTACCACATGTATGTTGTTTCTACAAAGACCAGAAGAAGGCGTCAGATCCCCTAGAACTGGAGTTACAGATGCTTGTGAGCCTCCATTTAGATACTGGGAACTGAACCTCGGTCCTCTGCAAGAGCAGCAAATGCTCAAAACTGCCAAACCACCTCTTTAGCCCCATGTCTACCTTGTTCTTGTTGTTGTTGTTGTTGTTGTTGTTGCTGCTGCTGCTGCTGCTGCTCTTTAAGACAAAGTCTCTCACTGGCCTGGGACTTACCTAGTTAGCTGGCCAGTGAGCCCAAGAGACTCACCTGCTTTGTGCCTTCCACTGCAGAGATTACATGTGTGTGCCACCACACAGAGATTTTTACATAGGTACTAGAGGTTGAATTCATGTCCTTGTGCTTGCAGGGTGGGCACTTCACCAACTAAGTTATCTCCCAAGCTCACAACATATGCTTGACAATTTACATACATTTCTTGAATTTCAGCTTCCTTCTTTGTAAATAAGGATAATGATACCTTATGTGCCTATCTTATGAGTTTGTTGGGAGGACCCAGTGAGAAGTATAGTATCCAGGGAGTAGAAAATACGCATCAGATATGAGTTGGAGAGCACTCTACTGGTAGTGATGTACTCCTCTGATGTTGGCCTCCTTGGATTCTCCATTGGAGGTGGGGTTGAAGATGTGGGGGTTGAGGATATGGGGGTTGGGTGATGGGAATGCAAAGGACCAGAGCCAGTGAGCCCAAGGAATGATTAGAGTGACACCATATAACTCTATCAGGATGCTGTTTCTGCTTATGCTGGAAGCAGAAGAGGGAATATTTGATATTCAGCACAAATACCCCTCCAGTTATGGGAGGGTTAGAGACAACAGCTTTTCTCCCCAAAATTCATGTTACTTCCCTCAGGGAATGTCTCATTCTATCATCTAGCTTTTTCTTGGGTTTATCTCTACTCGCAAGCATGTGAATTCAGAAAGCTCACAGGGTAGCTCTGAGGCACTGACTCATTGAATCTTTTCAACATGAAGTATGTCTCAAAATTCCTTTTCACAGATGACAACATGTGGGCTCAATGGGTTAATGACCTGGCCAAAGAATCATGGCTAGAAAATGGCAGAGCCATTGCATGATCTCATATCTGTTGGACTCCATGCCAGTGATCTTTCTCTAGGGACATACCTGGTTCTACAGCCTCAAATTCAGTTCTTAGTCACAGTGTTTATACATATTCCATGACTTTTGTGACTGTAACTATTGGTTTCATATCTCAAGTTTACGAGGTCACAGGTATCTGGCAGGGTAGAGTGCAATTTGTGAGGTTGCAGGCCATAAGTTAAAAAACAAAACAAAACAAAAAAACAAAACAAAAAACAAACAAACAAACAAACAAAAAACAGGGTCTAGATTTGAGGAGCTGGCCTTTGAGCTGTGGTCCCTTCTTCCAGACTCTTCGGTGTATAGAGAATAAAAGATAGCTTTCCCCACATAAATACTGTGTAATTATTTGTAATTATAATGAGAGGGGGGGGAGAGAGAGAGAGAGAGAGAGAGAGAGGGAGAGAGAGAGAGAGAGAGAGAGAGAGAGAGAGAGAGAGAGAGAGAGAGAATATCAAAGTGTTCTTTCTGCCAGCCAGGGAGACAGAGTGAGAAAGTAGCCATTTGTGACCCAGATTAGAGCCCTGGCCAGAACCTAATCATACCAACTCCCTGGTAGCAGGTTCCAGATTCTAGAGCTGTGAAAAAATGAATATTCATTGTTTAAACCAGACAATCTAAGGTGTTTTGCTACGACATCGAACCCAACTAAGATGCATGTTAACAGTTAATTTCTGTGTGTCAAGTTGCCTGGGCCCAGATTGGTACTATTTCTTCTGAGGGGTCCATGAAGCTATTTTTGGGTATGAGTAGCATTTGAATAGGCAGATTAAGTAAGACACAGTGCCTTCCCAGTGTGGGTAGGCTCATTCAATCTTAAAAGGTCTTAAAAGAATTAAATGACAAGCAAAAAGGAATCCTTTCTCACTAATGCTTTTAGCAACATTAGTCTCCACTTTTGAACTCAGATCAGAGGTAGAGCCTACACCAATGACTATCCTGATTCCAGCCTTCATAACTGTGGGTAATAAACCTTTGTTAGTTTTAAGTCATTCTGTTGTGGGATTTTGTTATAGCAATCATCCACAGTTAAGACACCTACTGAAAACCAGATCATGGCTATAGGTTTGGTTTTTACCTTTTTTTTTTTAATGTATGTACAGGGAGAGAGTACAGAAGTTTCCAAGTTACACCCTTAGTGACATAGCTCAAATCCATCATGGTGGGCTGGATAGGCATGATCAAGCCCCCAAATAAGAAAACCATCTGGTTGACCCAATAGAAGACTGGGTGAGAATAAATAGCTGAGGTGGGATGCAAGATTTGTTACCCATTTGTCTTAGAATTTCTATTGCTGCAATGAAACACCATGATGAAAAAGCAAGTTGGGGAGGAAACAGTTTATTGAGCTTACACTTCCATATTGATGTTCATTATTGAAGGAAGTCAGGACAGGAAATCAAACAGCAAGATCCTAGAGGCAGGAGCTGATTCAGAAGCTGATAGAGGGGTGCTACTTACTGGCTTGGTCAACCTGTTTTCTTATAGAACTTATAGAACTCAGGACTACCAGCTCAGGGATAGCACTACCCACAGTGGGTTGCCTGCCCTCTACATTGTTCATTGATCACTAACTGAGAAAAAAAAATTTATTTCCTCAACTGGAAATCCTTCCTCTCTGATGACTCTAGTTTGTGTCAAGTTGACATAAAGCCAGATAGTACACCATTTCTCCATTCTTCTTGTCACTGTGTAGTCCAGACCTTCATGGACTAACATTTCCTCAGTATCTTTCCAAGATCTTCTTATAAAGTTCTGGATTGTCTGTATGCCTCCTATCTCTTCTTTCCCCGCTCATCCTTCATCATACAACTGGAAAGATCTGGACTCATCCCTTCATTTCTTGGTGGTTAAGAAAATGGCTTTGGAGACAGACTGCTCAGATTCATCCCTCTGCCTGACTATTACGATCTCTATTGCTTCAGCAAGTGACTCAGTTTCCTCCTCTATAAAATGACAGGTATAATGGATTGATTGATGGCTTCCCGAAAGATAAAAACATATCCTAATCCTCAGAAACCACTAGGAATGTAAGAGTATTTTAACAAAGGTCTTTACAGATATAATTAGGCTAATGGTTTTAGGATGAGATCATCCTAGATTATCAACTGGGCCCTAAATCCAGTATGTGTCAAAAACCAATTGGTTGTAAAAATATTACTTCATTTCTGTATTCCCAATTCTGTTTCGTTGATCTATTTTATCTTTCCTTGAGAGTCATTTTTAATGGGACACAATTTGCACACCATAAAAACCATCATTCCAAAGTGTCATATTCAATAGCTTTTAACATAGTCACAAAATTGGGCCATGTGCAATTGTCACTGCTAAGTCTAGAACATTTTTATCATTAAAGAAATCTTTAATGATCCTTAAATGATCCTTTCTTTCCACACAGAGTTTTGGTTTGGGGGTTATTTGTGCATGCATTTATTGATGGTGGAGGTGGTGTTCAGTTGTGAGGATCAAACCCCAATCCAAACTCAAACATGCTAAGCATATACTTTATCTCTGAGCTATATCCACAGGTAGGTGATGGATGGGCTTTGGGGTCTCTAAAGACCCCAAAGCTTTGTTTTCTAACCTAAGATGACTGCCTCGTTCTACTTTCTTGAGGAAGGCCTTCTTAGTTCTGGGCCCACCAAGGCAGTCCTAGTTGCATTGTCACTCTGATAAAACACTGACCAACAGTTTGAACGAGATCCCCATAAATCTCAGGTATTTGAATACTTGGTCCCTAGTTGGCTGTTTTGGGAGGATCAGGAGGTGTGGCCTTGTTGAAGGAGTTGTGTTACTGGGAACAGGCTGAACTTTTCAAAAGCCTCCCACTACCCCAGTATGCACTAACTTCCTGTGTGGTTCAGCATGTGAGCCCTTCTTGCCTGCTGTATGGATTCCTATCCCTCTGGAACCATAAACCCCAATTAAACACTTCCTTCCATGTGTTGCCTTGGTCATGATATTTTATCACACCAATAGAAAACAAACTGAGGCAGGGAAGAAAGGCTTTGTTTAGCTCATGCTTGCAGGTCATAGTCCCTCATTGAGGGAAGTCAGGGCAGGAACTCAAGGCAGGAACAATAAACGAATGCTTCTTGCAGGCTCATGCTCAGTTAGTTTTTGTATACCCTAGGACTGTCTTTTGGGGTACCTCCCATAGTAGACTGGACCCTCCTATATCAACTAGCAATTAAGACAATTCCTCATAGACATGTCCATAAACCAACCTGACAAATGCTCAATTGAAACTCTTAATTTTAGGTGATTCTAGGCTGTGTCAAAGTTAGCAGTCAAGTCTAACTTTGATACTTCTGTAACATGCATTGTCAATGTCCTACCTGTGTGCATTACCAGTCAGATGTGAACCAGCTGCCTTCCCAGCATCTATAGTTCTCTCTCTAAAAGATTTCTCCTAAGCCATGCAAGTCTCTACTGCTCAGAATAACAAGCTGCAACTAACCCGCTTTATAGGAGCAGCCATGACAGCAGCTAGAGTAAACAGACCCAGCTCTTCCAGTGTGTGTGTGTGTGTGTGTGTGTGTGTGTGTGTGTGTGTGTGTCTGTCTGTCTGTCTGTCTCGAGAGTAGCGGTGACTCTGAAGTAAGAGTTTAATACTAGCTGCCAAAGTTTCCAGAAGGGAGCTCAGAAAGTGCAATAGGAGCTGGATTATTCATGTCCTTTCTTGACTGCTCAACAACTCATTTATCTATGCTTAGATCCTTACTTCAGAGTCCTCTTCTGTGAATGACCCCACTTCCTGTTTTTTTGAAGTAGACAACCAATGCTTGCTGAAACCTGCACAATGTCATGCAAACAGAACTTCTACCCCTTCCTCTAGTCAAAACCTTGTTTTTAAAGCCACATATAAACATTCTAGAACCTCTGAGCAGTGGTGGTTACATGCCTTTCATCCCTGCACTCAGGAGGCAGAGGCAGGAGGATCTCTGTGAGTTTGAAGCCAGCTTGGTCTAACAGTGAGTCCTGGGAGTTCCAGGACAGCCAGGGCTACATAGAGAAACACTGTCTTTATGTAGACATCAATTAATTAATTAATTAGTTAATTAATTAATTAATGCTTCCGCACTGCCAGACTGATCTTCACCTCTCTCTGCTCTCAACACACACAGTCCCTTACCCTATCCCTAACCCACTCTCCATCTCTAAGTTTCCTATTGGGCTAGGGAAAGGCCTCCCACAGAGCAGGAAACCATCTAGTTGTGGCTGGCTGGGCTCCACTGGATGGCACAAAAGTGGGTCAGCATTTCTTATTTCTGTTTACTGTCAATTCCAGGTCCTCTTGGCAGGCAGGATCACTGGCCTGCCTGTCAGTGTCAAGGGTTGTCTGAACCCTCTGAGAAAAATGGATCGCAAATGAATGGCTACATAAATGCAGAGGACAGTAACAAATCAGGCAGCTATAGCAAAGTGACCGTGGGAGGGATAGGATATAAGAGCCACAGCCAGGGGACCCTCGACTGCCCACATCCTACCACTAGACATCAGTGCCTTCAAAGTCTCAAAGTCACCAGTCCACCACGAGGCAAAGCAAAGTCAAGGTCAAAGCAGGATTCGATGGGCAAGATGAAAAGCCTATTGCCAGGCAAGGATCAGAGCGGCCAGGGGATTCTGGCATTGGGCTGTATATCAGAGCTGTGAGCATGGGGCATTAGAAGTGCAGCCAGGAACTAGTACCTGAAGTGAAGCTCCACACAGATGCAGCCACACTTGGTGCTGGATCACCTGGCTTACAAATCCCAGCTCTGCCGCTTCTCAGTGGAACCAGCCTCGGGCATGTACCTCAGTCCGCCCAGGTCCTAGTATCTGCATCTGTCAGGTAGAGGTGAGCATCGCCAGAGCCTCTCAATAAACTATTGTCTTCCCTAGTGCTGGGGGTCACATCTAGGGCTTCAGCCACTTTTGGTTAGGTTCCTGGGTTGCCTTTCAATTTAGTCAGTAGCAAGTATATTAGTTTCTTTTCTATTGCTGTGACAAGGCACCATGAGCAAGGCAATGTAGAAACCATTCAATTAGTGACTTGCTAACAGTTTCAGAAGGTGAGTCTATGGCCATCACGGCAGGGAACATGGCAGCAGTCAGGCACATATGGCAGTAGCTGAGAGCTTATATCTAATTTACAAGTTGGAAACAGAAAGTGAGAATGGGCTAGCATGGGCTTTCTTTCTTCTTTTTTTTCTAAATTAGATATTTTATTTATTTACATTTCAAATGTTTTCCCCTTTTCTGGTTTCCCCCTGGAATCTCCCATCCCCCTGCTTCCTTCAGTCTCTGCTCCATACTTTGTCTCTGCATTTCCTCCTGTGAGTATTCTGTTCCCCCTCCTAAGAAGCACTGAAGCATCCACACTTTTGGCTTCCTTCTTCTTGAGCTTCATATAATCTGTGAATTGTATCTTGGGTGTTCCATACTTTTGGGCTAAAATTCACTTATCAGTGAGTACATACCATGTGTGTTCTTTTGTGATTTGGTTACCTCCCTCAGGATGATATTTTCTAGTTCCAAACATTTACTTAAGAATTTCATGAAGTCATTGTTTTTTATAGCTGAGTAGTACTCCACTGTGTAAATGTACCACATTTTCTGTATCCATTCCTCTGCTGAAGGACATCTGGGTTCTTTCCAGCTTCTGGCTATTATAAATAAGGCTGCTATGAATATAGTGGAGCATGTATTGTTGTTATATGTCAGGGCATCTTTTGGATATATGCTCAGGAGTGCTATAGCTGGGTCTTCAGGTAATCTATGTCCAATTTTCTGAGGAACCACCAAACTGATTTCTAGAGTGGTTTTACCAGTTTGCAATCCCAACAAGAATGCAGGAGTGTTCCTCTTTCTCCACATCTTTGCCAGCATCTGCTGTCACTTGAGTTTTTTATCTTAGCCATCCTGACTGGTGTGAGGTAGAATCTAGGGGTTGTTTTAATTTGCATTTCCCTGATGACTAAGGATGTTGAACATTTCTTTAGGTGCTTCTCAGCCATTCAATATTCCTCAATTGAGAATTCTCTGTTTAGCTCTGTACCCCATTTTTAATAGGGTTATTTGATTCTCTAGAGTCTAACTTCGTGAGTTCTTTGTATGTATTGGATATTAGCTCTCTATTGGATGTAGGATTGGCAAAGATCTTTTCCCAATATTGGTTGCTGCTTTGTCCTATTGACAGTATCCTTTGTCTTATAGAAGCTTTGTAATTTTAAACCACATGATCATCTCATTAGAAGCTGAAAAATCATTTGACAAAATTCAACACCCCTTCATGGTAAAATCTTGGAAAGATCAGGATTTCAAGGCCCATACCTAAACATAGTAAAAGCAATATATAGCAAAACAGCAGTCAACATTAAACTAAATGGAGAGAAACTTGAAGCAATTCCATTAAAATCTGGGACTAGACAAGGCTGTCCACTCTCTCCATACCTATTCAATATAATACTTAAAGTCCTAGCCAGAGGAATTAGACAACAAAAGGAGGTCAAAGGAATACAAATTGGAAAGGAAGAAGTCAAACTATCACTATTTTCAGATGATATGATAGTGTACTTAAGTGACCCCAAAACTTCCACCAGAGAACTCCTAAACTTGATAAACAACTTCAGCAAAGTGGCTGGATGTAAAAATTAAGTCAAACAAATCAGTAGCCTTCCTCTACTCAAAGAATAAACAGGCTGAGAAAGAAATTAGGGAAATGACACCCTTCATAATCGTCACAACTAATATAAAATACCTTGGTGTAACTCTAACCAAGCAAGTGAAAGATCTTTATGACAAGAAATCAAGTCTCTGAAGAAAGAAATTAAAGAAGACCTCAGAAGATGGAGAAATCTCCCATTCTCATGCATTGGCAGGATTAATATAGCAAAAGTGGCATCTTGCCAAAAGCAATCTACAGAGTCAATGCATTCCCCATCAAAATTCCAAGTCAATTCTTCATAGTGTTAGAAAGAGCAATTCTCAAACTCATTTGGAATAACAAACAACTCATGATAGAGAAAACTATTCTTAACAATAAAAGAACTTCTGGGGGAATCACCATCCCCGACCTCAAGCTGTATTTCAGGGCAATAGTGATAAAAACTGTATGGTATTGTTGGTACAGAGACAGGCTGGTAGATCAATGGAATAGACTTGAAGACCCAGAAATGAATACACATACCTATGGTCACTTGATCTTTGACAAAGGAGCTAAAACCATCCAGTGGAAAAAAAGACAGCATTTTCAACAAATAGCACTGGGGCAACTGGTGGTCAGCTAGTAGAATGCAAATCGATCCATTCTTTTCTCCTTGTACAAAGCTCAAGTCCAAGTGGATCAAGAACCTCCACATAAAACCAGATACACTGAATCTAATAGAAGAGAAAGTGAGGAAGAACCTGGAGCACATGGGCACAGGGGAAAATTTACTGAACAGAACACCAATGGCTTATGCTCTAGGATCAACAATAGACAAATAGCATGGACTTTCAAAAACCTCAAAATCCACCCCCAGTGATACAACTCCTGCAGTAAAACCACATCTCCTAAACCTTCCCAAAACAGTCTCACCAATTAGGGACCAAGCATTCATGAGCCAATGGGGGCCATTCTTATTCAAACCACCATACCCAAGCAGGCCTTGAACTTGACATCCTCCTGCAACAGCCTTCTCTGGAGCTGGGACTGCAAGCCTTTGACAGTGAGTTATTGTGAAGATCTAATGACTGTATGAGTTTCTTTCATTCCCAGCTAGGCAATTCCACCATGTTTCTCAAACTCAGGAAAATGGTGGTTATAGACACAACTTTAGAAAGCAAATTTACAGATTCTCTCTCTCTCTCTCTCTCTCTCTCTCTCTCTCTCTCTCTCTCTCTCTCTCTGTGTGTGTGTGTGTGTGTGTGTGTGTGTGTGTGTTGCTAAAATTTCTTCCACAGAGGAAACATGAGCAATATTCAATTCCTCCCCTACTATTTTAACAAACCACACCAAAGTGTGATTCCTCCAAAGTTTGGTCTGGGGAACCAATGAATGAGTTTGTTGGGCTTCCTTATAGAGCATACGAGAGGCATTACCTACAAGGATATGGATGCCCTTACCCACCACAGACCATACCTGGAAAACAGCTACGTAGACGAACCCCCATCCCCAAGACTTCTCTAGCCCATGTAATCTAGCCTCTCCCTGGGGTCACATGCAATTAAGAAAGTGTTGCATAAAACAGGTGGCAGCAAATGGCTGGATTCCCTCCCGTACCCTCCCCACTCCTCTATGAGGTTCAGATGGGAAAATCCTTTTGCAATGGGACCCAATAGAACTTCCTAAGATGGCAGCTGCTTGGCTCAGGAGAGAGTTACTCACTGCAAGGTATCTGAGAACGCATACCTGTGGCACATATTCAGAGGAGGCATTGCTCTCCCTCCGCCGTGTGGGATCTGGGACAAAATTCATATTAGCAGGCCCTGCAGCAAGCACCTTCATGCACTGAGCCTCGATTCACAGGTTCTTTCTTAGAAATGTTTCAGTTTATGTGTACAGGTGTTTTACATGTATGTTTATTTGTGTATCACATGTGTGCCATACACTTGAAGGCCAGAAAAAGGCACTGGATCCCTTGGAACTAGAGTTAAAGCTGGGAGCTGCTGTGTGGGTGCGGGGAATCAAACCCCAGTCTTCCAGAAGAATAACAGGTGCCCTTTGCAAAGGAGCTAGCTATCTCCCCAGGCCGTACGTTCTTCACACAAAGTCACATGCCTCCTCCACACCATCCTCCCCACTATGAGAAGTAAATAAATAAATAAAAGCTTGAAATATTTCTATTCTCCCTTTCTATACTTCTCATTATTCCAAGGAAGCACCTGGCTGGTACCCTAAGCCTTTAATAATCGTCTAGCAATTAGGGATTTGCAAATTCACTGTCTCCAACAGGAAGTGCAGGACAGAGAGATCAGGACCTTCTCAGACAGGTGTCTCACTCCAGTGTAGTAACATTCTCCTCTGGTGCTCATTTCCGTGGTTACTTCCTTCTATGGAGAGGTTTCTGGGTCTGCTTTTATTTTCGCCATTGAGCCATTCTTTAAAACATCAAAGATGCTTCTTAATCCAGAATGTTTCGCAATAGTAAACACATTGTGTTAGTTCCGAAGTGGGCCCCTAAAATGGCAACACCACTGACAATGCCTTACATGACAGTCTGGGCTCAGCTCAGGCAGAACACTAACCAGGTAAACTGGGTTTTACTGGGGGGGGGGGGTCAACAGACACTTAAACTCGATGTTCCTCAAAAGTCTCCTGAAGCTTGCTACTGTCAGTGAAGCTATTGCTTCTCTTATCTGCTCCCTACAGTCAACTACCTCAGCAAAGGGCATCTAGTTCCCCAAGCAAGCCTGTCACAGATCAAAGTCCCCATGATAGATAGATAGATAGACAGACAGATAGATAGATAGATAGATAGATAGATAGATAGATAGCCCCCAGGCTGTTCTGGCTCACCTGCTGCTACCTCTTCCCCATAAAACTGGTAAGGCCCCGCCCTCAGTCACTGGCAGAAACAGCCTGGCAGTTTGATTTCCCCCAATAAAACGTTTTTTTTAATCCTCAGAGTGGTCTAATTTGGTGGTTTCGCTGCACTCTTGCTTACAGTGTGGATATTTCTTGGATATGAAACAAAAGCAGAAATCAACAAGACACTAACGTGAGTGACTCTGGGAACCATGCTGCTAGGCTGAGTTCCTGGGTGTCACTCCAGAGACCTGGGTAACACCTCCAGCTGTCATAGGCAGGGTTTCTATTGCTGCAGTGAAACACCATGGCCAAAAGGCAAGCTTGGGAGGAAAGGGTTTATTCCATTTATACTTCCACATAGCTGTCCATCACCAAAGGAAACCAGGACAGGAACTCAAGCAGGGCAGGAAACTGAAGGCAGGAGTTGATGCAGAGGCCATGGAGGGGTGTTGCTTACTGACTTGCCTCCCCTGGCCTTCTCAGCCTGCTTTCTTATAGAACTAAGGACCACCATTCCAGGGTGGCACCACCCACAATGCGCTGGGCCCTCTCCCATTGATCACTAATTGAGAAAATGCCTTACAGCTGGATCTCGTGGAGACATTGCCTCAACTGAGGCTTCTTCCTCTCTGAAGACTCTATCTAGCTTGTGTCAAGTTGACACAAAACCAGCAGAACACTAGGGATATGCACAGATTACCCCACAACTAAACACATTCCCAAGTCTGAAAATGTGCCCCGTGTCCCGTGTTCTCATCCTGGGTCCCCGGAGACTCGCATGCACACTTACACTTGCACTCTTTTCATAATGTTCCCCCTGAGCCAGGGTCTTGCTGTGCGCCATAGCCTGGCTTTGAACTCAGTCCTCCTGTAGCTTCCCGTGTGTTGGGATTACGGGTTGGTGCCACCAAGCCTAGCAAGAATTTGGCACATACGTTATTCATAAACCAGCAATTCAATTTCTAGGGATGTATTTTCATAAACATAGAAGAGATTCAAAGATGTGTGGCTGAGGATTTAGTGTTTCACATTATTTAGGACAGGAAAAGACCTAGGTACCACCTACAAGAATAACAACAAGGAACGAACATTGCGAACGATAGCACTGTGTGTGCCTCCATAGATAGCTCTGATGACAGTGATATGTCAGACCGTACCCAGCACCTCTCTAGGAACCTTATATGTCACCGCACTTGATCCGCACGTTTGCACGGGGAACTGCTCTTAGCTGCAAAGGGCAGAGACTTGGACAACAGGTGGTGAATCAAGCACAGAAAGGTTAACAGAGATGCCCCGGGCCACACAGCTGGTAAATGGCAAAACTGACATTGGAAACCAGGCTATCTCAACAGAGCCCATGCTGTAAATTACCCTGCCACACGCTCTGCTTGAGGCTAATGTTGTGGGTGCAAAATGACAAACCTAGGAAAGTGAGGAAGAGAGTCAGAGGGAAAAAAAGTCTGTAAAAACATGCACCATATGTCAAAGAGGGTATTTCTGTTTGCCATGGTTGTTAATTTTGTTATTGAAAAAATACGGGTTTTCTGTATTGAGTGTTTGTTACACTTAATTATAGAAGCGAAACTTAGGCAGGGGCAACTCCCTGAATCTTTGCTGCTCCTAACAGTTGGTTCTTAGTAATAATAACCCATTATCATAATGGCTAGTATATGGGTAAGTTGAGAGGGTGCCCAGCATGCAGACTGGGTATAGTGGTGCTTACTTGTGATCCCAGCATTTGAGAAGCGGGTGCAGGAGGATCAGAAGTTCAAGGTCATCCTCAGCCACACGGGGAGTTTGAGGCCACTTCGGGCTACATAAGACCCTCTATAAATAATTAAATAAATGGCCAAAAAAATCACAATAATAGCCAAGATTTAGTGAGCTTTTTGTATGCTAATGGAGTGACTTGCATGAGCTCATTTGACCCTTCAGAACCAAAGGCGCACTGAGTACAGCTTCACGGGGTCTGTGTTCTTATTGCAGAAGGAAGATACATGAGTCAAAGAAAGAAAAGAAAGGTCTAGACACCTGAGCACCCGATTCCAAGCTGATGAGGCACCCACAAGAGGGCACTGACCAAGACACCCCCACTTCCCTCAAGCTCCGTCCCCCTTGGAATTCATGACCTTAGGAAAAGTCCCCCTTTCCTCCCTCAGGGCTCAGCATCACCATCTGCGGAACAAGAGAATTAGACAAGATGATCTTTAAGATCTTGCAGCTTTTGGAGTCTGCAATTACAGATGGCATCTCAATGTGCGCCCAGAGTCGTGCCCTCCCACGCAGCACAGCCCATCTCCCTCCTGCCTGCTGGAGGCAGCTTCACTAGGGATGACCTACTTTGTAAGACTAGGAGAGAAGGACGGAGAGTGGGGCTCCTGCCTCTCCACAGACCTTTCTCCCCTCCTTTGTGGCGCGTCCCCATTGATCCTCTGGTGGCAGGTGATTCCAGGCGTGGCTTTTGTTGTTCAGTGCTGGTGATTCACCTAGGGAAAACTGCCCTTTTTTGGCCTGGCTCTATCAAAAGCAGGCTTCATAATCCACAGGGTGCTCAAACACAATGCAAAGGCAAGGGGCAGGAGAGCCCGGATAGGTGAGCAAACCGTGAGCCCAAAGCCCCCTGGGTTCATGCCAGGAGACAGAATAAGAGTCCCTGGCAGGTGTCCTGAGCCGGTGGCCATTTGTCTGTGCGAGGGAAGTGGTGTGAAGGTGGGCAGGAGCCTTGCCAGGTCTCTTTGCACGTGTATTCCCAGGTTTTAACAGCAGGAAGTAGACATCCCCACTCCCACCCCCACCCCCACCCCCCCACTCCCCGCAGTGCCGCAGTGCTTCCTGACTGTATAGAACACCCATCACAAAGGGCCATGGGCAGTGGTTTGAATATGAAAAAATCTATTCTCACTCATCCCAGAGGCTAGAAGCGTGAGCCCACAGTGCTGGCAGAGTTGGTTCTCACTGAGATGCTTCTTTCCTTGTTAGACACCTTCTCCATATGGTTATCCTTGTATGTTATCTAAAGTCCCCTCCTCTTATGAGGACCCTGATAATGTCCAATCGGGGCCCTCCTTGATGGCTAATTTATTTATTTTTTAGTCAGGGTCTCACATACCCCAGACTAGCCTACAACTCTCTATAACCAAGGATATGCTTGAACTTTTGAGTGTCTTATACACACACACACACACACACACACACACACACACACACACAGAGTACTGGGATTTCAGGTATGGACCAGATAAGTTGAGACCATAAGTCAACTAACAATAACAACAACAACAACAATAATGATAACAATAGCACACATACACATGCATACATGTCCATCTCCAAATGTAGTCATAGTCTGCAGTACATGGGTATTTAGAACTTCTATGTATGAAGCCAGGCCCCAACACTGGCCTGTGCTAATAAGCTCAGCCCTAGGGCTCTCCAAGGAACAGAGACAGACTTTCATACTCACTCAACTTTCTCTGAGCATCTTTCATGTATAAAGGTGTGCTTTAGGTTAGAGGCTAATGCCAAATTGAGTTGATTTCACTCTGACTGGAAGGCAACAGGTAAACAAAAAAACAATACTGGGCTCAGAGCTTTGGGCTGGGAATGTGCCTCGCTCAGTGGTAGAGCTCCTCCATCGCTGGTACAAAAAAAGTAGAATAAAAATAAATTTAAAAATTTTAAATGCAAGCTCTCTTGCTTACCCACTGAGTCAGTACAAAGAGCCTCTGGGCCTCTGTGCTGTCTGTAAAGTGTAGATCATAATGAATGTCTCCCAGGTTTTCGGAGGGATTAAAGACGAACAGGTCTGTGAGGGCCTGGAGTGTAGCTGGTGTTCAGCATATAGCCGGGTCTTTCACTTCATCTCTTTTGTTGTTACCTTTTCTTTGAACAAAATATTTATTTTATGTGTACAGCTGCTGTGCCTGTGTATATGCCTGTGCACCACGTGCATGCGTGGTTCCAGCAAAGGCCAAAAGAGAGCATTAGATCTCCTGGAGCCGGCATCACAGGTAATTGAGAGCCACTTGCAAAGGACCCAAACTCCAGTCCTCTGCCGGAGCAGCAAGTCCTCTTAATAGCTGGCCCTCAAATTTTATTTTATTTTTTAACTAATAAGTAAAGACCTAAAAATTATACATATTTATAGGGTAGTGTGTGATGTTTTAATACAAGTATGCATTGCATAATGTTTATGTTGGGATAAACTTATTCCAAACTTCCTCATACATTTGACATTTCATGTGTGTGTGTATGTGTGTGTGTGTCTGTGTCTGTATCTGTGTCTGTGTGTCTGTGTCTATGTGTGTCTTTGTCTGTCTGTGTGTTGGTGTGAATATATTTGTGTATGTTGGCGTGTGCATGCAGTTTTGTAAAGGACAAAGAGGAAAATCTTGATGTCATTTTCAGGTACCTTACATCTTTTGGTTTGAGAAAGGGTCTCTCCTCAGCCTGGAATGTCCCCAAGTCGGCCGAAATGGTCAATGCACCCCAGGGACGCTCCTCTCTCTGCCTTCCGAGTGATGCAGTTACAGACATGTGCCTCCAGATCCTGGTATTGAACTCAGATCCTCCCACTTGCGATGCAAGCACTGCACTGAGCCATCTCCCCAGGCCTGCTTATTATTTCTTCTTACTGAAAATATTTGAAATCCTTCCTCCTGGCTGGATTTCATGGTGTATACCTCTAATCTGGGCTACCCTGGCACCTAAGGCTGCACAGATCAGTCAAGTATAGAAATTCAAGACCAAACCAGCAATGCAGCAAGAACTTGTCTGCAAAGGCAAAATCAAAACAAACCTATCTTGGTTGGGGTTTTTTGTTATTGTTGTTGTTTTTAACAAATACTACTTTTTCATCATTGATAGTCACAGACTAATGTCATCTCAGTCCCCAGAGCACAATGGGACACGTGTCGTGGCCATCATTATGGCTCCACAGTGTAGCTGTGAACAAGGCACTGACCACTCCATTTTCTGGAAGAGATTCACCAGAATGATTTGGAAGACCGTGTGGATATTCCCCAGAGGGGCTTTCAGAAACGCCATATAGGCCATGTCTAAAAGCAGGTTTTCTAAATGAATAAAATATGAGTATTAATGTAACACGACCCTTGAGGGAGCCAGAAGCTGAGGATTTGAAGGTTGTCTGAGCTATATGTGAAACTGCCTTCCACACTGCACAGACCTCCCTAGCCTCTTGAACAGCACATCAGATTGTAGCAGACAGCTGGAGTTTGGACCTGTCAGGTGGAGGCTTCAAATAAACTCCTCCTTCTGTACGTTTCCTCCCTTGCATCATAACTGTTGAATGTGGTAGATATACCAGTAATCCCAGCACTTAGAAGTCCTATTCAAGTGGATCATGAGTTCAAGGCAAGTGTGGGCTACATAAAGAGACCACATTGAAAGAAAGATGCCTTCAGAGATCACACCTGTTTAGACATCCCTTAGCCAGTCAAACAGACACACAAAATTAACCATCACTGTCTGTTGAAACAGGTGTCTGTTACATCATCCAGAGAAGTAGAGCCAGAACCATGGGATAAATATATATGGATGGAAGAAGAGGCATGCTACTGCAACAGGCTCCTGTACCTTTGGAGCCTGAGACTCATCACAAGCATCTCTCCATAAGCCAAAGAGCCACAAAGCTGGTGTCCTTCAGTCCAAGTCTGGAGACCCAAATTGGAAGCCTAGGAAAATGGCCCCAGGCAGGTGTGATGGTTTAAATGAAATATCCCCCATAGTCTTGGGAATTTGAACACTTGGTCTCCAATTGATGGTACTGTTTGGGAGGCTTAGGAGGTGTAGCCTTGCTGGAGGAAGTGTGCCACTGGGGGCAGGCTGGAAGTTTCAGATAAACTCCTCCTTTTGTAAGTTTCCTCCCTTACAACATAACTGTTGAATGTGGTAGATGTATCTGTAATCCTGGCACTTAGAAGTCCTAGTCAAGTGGATCATGAGTTCAAGGCCAGTGTGGGCTACATAAGAGATCACATTGAAAGAAAGACACCTTCAGAGATCACACCTGTTTAGACATCCCTTAGCCAGTCAAACAGACACACAAAATTAACCATCACTGTCCCCCTTCTTCTGCTAGCCAAACTCTACTTTTCCGTCAGGGACCCACCATCGTGCATTCTCCAGCCTTGTGCTTAGAAAGCAGACACTATCTCTATCTCTGGGAAGCCACACATGGCTCAGACCTGTCCTGAGGGAGTACTCTATTTCCTGGTATTCCCAGTTCTCCATAGTTGACTCTGAGATTAGCATGTGATCCCAGGTGGACCAATCAGAGCAGTTTCTTCAAGTTTCAGAAGATGTAAATGCACTCTTGTTTTCAATCAAGGTTAATAAACTGGAACTTCTGGTGGCCATTTGCTACCATGAAAGGACAGCACAGCATGTCTGAGTTCCTGCATACTTTAAGCACCTGGATCTAGCCTTTCCTGAAGCTAGAGAGACTAAATAACCTGGTTATATGGATCGGTGAGCTTTCCTTATATTATATCTTATCATGATTTTTCTGTCATTCACAGTCAGATGGGTAGCAGGCAATGGATTATTTCTGTATGACTTCTTTCTACCTTAAGTCCTTTCTACCTTAACTAGAACTGTTTCCTGCTAAACATCAATTTGCTCAGCAAGCAGCTTACAAGAGAATATACCTTTTGAGTTTATAAAACCCTTTCACATGTTGAGGGAAGGCAAACATAAATAGAAAGATAGAAATATGTACTGAAGCCAAGAAACAAAACGACAACCCCATCTGTCGGGTGTACTTAGATGCTGATGGAGACCCAGCTAGGACACCTCACTGACTGGTGGTAGAGTTCATATCCTGGGTCAGTGTGGGAAGAGGGCTTGCACTTGCTAGGGAGATGTGTTAAATGATAAAGGACCTGGATCCTTGTTGATCACTTGACACAGCCATGGCTGTTCATATTATAAACATTACTAAATTTACACATCAAGCCACTGCCTCTGCTTGCAAAATCAGCTAATGAGTGAACAACAGGGCCCAACTCTGATTCCACAGGATATCAAGTAAGTGGCAAAAAGGGATGATGACCAGCAGTGATAACTGCCACCAATATCCCTCCTTCCTTTGTGTCTTCCATGTAAGTGTGTACGTGAATGTGTGCAGGTACACCAGCCCATGTGGGCACCTATAGAGGCCAGAGGTTGGCATTTTGTGTCTTCCTCTGTCTGTCCATCATATTCATTAAGACAGGATCTCTCACTGAGTCCAGAGCTAGACTTCTGGCTAGGAAACTCCTGGGCTCCTCCTGTCTCCTTCCAACATCCTCTGCAGTGTTGGGGTTCAATAATGTTATAATAATAGTGTTTTGTGTAGATTCTGGTGATCCGAACTCAGACCCTTCTCTTTACTGACTGAACTGTCTCCCCAGTCCTCTCCCTTCACAATATCATCACCGCTCCAGCTGCGGATGGCCATGAACTTATCACGCTCCTCTCTTAGTTAAAGAATCAGAGCCTGGCAGGTACTGACCTAGGGTCCAGCAGCAGAACTAAGAAATAAAAACAGGGTTTTGGACCCCTTATCTACTGCTGTTTCACACTGTCTGTGGGAGGTGATAAGGACATCAAAACAGGATCTAAACAACTAATTTGGTTCTGGGTCTTAAAAAGGCTGTTTCTTTAAAAACAGCATTTTAACAACATTTTTCTGAACAGAGGTGGCCAATTAGCAAAGCTGTTGCCCAAGGATTAGCAGCAACATGACATATTTAATCTGCTGGGAAAACAGCACTCCTTTTAATAAATTATATACCTCGCATTTGCACACAAGGCTTTAGGAGGAAGTTTTCCAAGTCTATCACTGCTGTACACCAATTCCCTGTAAATAATTTAAATACTTGGGCCCCACATGACAGACTGATTAACCTAAAGCCCACCGCCTACACTCCTCTCCCCTGATTGTATCTATTGAAACAACCATCCCCCCCCAAAAAAATAAGCATTTTTACATTTGTGATATCCTTCAGAGTCCTACAGACTTGTGATCAGCTTCTTCCTTTGACTATTTCTCCATTTAATCAAGTTGATAGTCAGGACTAACCATCACTGATGTGATGCCTGGGACCATAGCTGCCACTTTGTAACCATGAGTTGACAAGACAAAAAGCTTTGTGCAGTAAGGCAGATAGATAACAAAGTGGTGTGTGGGAACAGTCTAAAGGATGAACAATAGAAAGTTTCTGAAATAAATTATATGGCAGATATACATTATATACTACTATTCAGTTATTGAAAAAATAATATTTATTTTTTATCTGTATGTATTCACCTGTGTGAGGTTATGTCCATTGTATGCATGGAGCCTGGAGGCCTGAAGAGAGCATCAGATTCCCTGACACTGGATCACAAACAGTTGTGAGCCACCATGCGGGTGCTGGGAACTAAACCCAGGTCCTCTGCAAGAGTAATAAGAGCTCCTAACTGCTGAGACATCTCTTCAGCCCCAAATTATTACAAACTGATATGAGATTCTTAATTATGTATTCTTAAGCATTGTTTTTCCTTACACACAGGAGTTTTTCATGTAAAGATATGTACAGGTATCCCTGGGCATGTTACTCATATCAGACTTTTAAGGGTTTCAACAAAACACTGAAGAATGTTTATAATGAATTGGTATTTGAAGCTATAAAAAGAAGCTCACAGTATCTTCAGAGGGAGGGGGTTACAAAACTGTATTCTTCCTTATTAGAAAATTTACACATATGTTAGAAATGAAGGCATATGAGCATTATTTAAAAAGTTGTGGAGTTCTGTTTTAAATTATTTTATTTTGATTTATTTTATCCTTGAGACAAGGTCTCACTACATAGCTTTAGCTAACTTAGAATTTGATCTGCAGATCAAAGTGGCCTCATATTCCCAGAAATCTGCCTGCCTCTGCCTTCTAGGTACTGGCATTAAAAGCATGTGCCACCATAACCAGCTCAAGAATTTTAATATTTTAAAGATTTATCTCTTATTTTATATGTGTGTCTGTGTGAGTGTATGCCATGTGTGTACAGTGTCCACAGAAGAAGGTGTTAGATTCCCTGGAGCTAGATCACTAACTTGTCTTGATTGCAAACTACCTTGGCAATTCCTTCCACTCCCCACAACAACCTCATCTCTCCTTTATCCTGGGGATACAGGCCTTTGCCCTGTCCTTACCCATTCCTGTAATTGTCTGCCTGTAGTTCTCTTTCTCTATCTCCCCTCTGCCAGTGCTGAGGCCTGACTATAACACTAGTCATATCAGAGAGCCAACTCCGGTGGCTCAAACACATTTGTGTTTTATTTTCTCCTTCTCTGACATCAAAGAAGAGAGCACTTTCGAGCAGGTTCAGTGGCTACATCATTAAATAGACTTTAATCACATGGCTTCCATCTTCAAAGTCACAGTGACAAGTGTTTCATTTCCAACCATCTCATGCTCATTCCAAGCAGTAGAAAAGGCTAAGAGGACAAGAGGTGACTGCACCCATGGTGCCCTTTAAAGAACTTTCATGAGAGAGAGCCTGACTCAGGGTTCTGTCTTTTGACCACTCTTAGCTTCAGGAGAGAACCGTAGTCTTTCATGTGGGCGCACTGTTGTTTCAAACTGAAATCAGAGTCTTTCTAAGGAAAAAGAAGAAAGCAGCTTGTATGGCTACATTACCTCCTGTAAGCAGTGGGGGGAAACAGAGGACTTAACTCAGTTGGTACAGAACTCACCTAACAGGCAAGGCCTGGGTTCAGTGACCAACACCACATAAAGGGGCATGGCAGTGCATGCCTATGATCCTAGCACTTGGAAAGGGGAAGCAGATGGATCAAAAGTTCAAGGTGATCTTCAGTTATGTAGAGCGTTTGAAGCCAGTTTGGACTACTGGAGACTGCCAAAGAGGGAAAGAAAGACAGAGGTAAGGAGGGAGGAAGACGGGCTAGCATCTAGCTGTCTCTACAACACTGTCCTTAGATTCCTTCTAAGAGGGACTGAAGGAGTTGAGGAGGTTTGCAGCCCCATGGAGGGAGCAACAGTGTCAACAGGCCAGACCCCCCGGAGCTCCAAGGGACTGGACCACCAACTGAAGACTACGCATGGAGGGACCCATGGCACTGGCCACATATGTAGCAGAGGACAGCCTTGTAGGACATCAGTGGGAGGAAAGACCCTTAGGCCTGAGGGTGTTCAATGCCCCAGTGTAGGAGAATGCCAGGGCAGGGGGACAGGAGTGAGTGGGTGGGGGAGCATCCTCATAGAGGCAGGGGGAGGGGGAATGGGTTGGGGGCTTCTGAAGGAGAGACCTGGAAAGGGGAAAACATTTGAAATGTAAATAAAAAAAAAAAAACATCCAATCCAAAAAAAAAAAAAAAAAAAAAAGATTCCTCCTAAGGAGAATACTAGACAGGGTTAGGAAAAATTCTTTTAGGGACTTTTTAAGCAGGATGCTAAGACACCAAAAAGCGTGACCTGAGATGTATGGGTCCTTAACTGACCTTTTAGAGGAGAAAGCTGAGATTGATTGAGGGACTTTTGCTAAATGGAGATGTAGTTTGAAGCCCTGGCTGTTGGACAACAGGGAGAGTAAATACTGCCAAGAGGCCTATTTGTTTGCATTCTCAACACCCAACAGCATCCAGCCTCTCAGCTCCAAACACTCGCTTAGACAGTCAAAGAACGAGGGCTTAAAGAGGCGCCTGATTGATTATTAGTCTGCTTGGAAGAATGACTTGTTCTCACCAACGTCTGGCTCTTTTCCTCCTTCTGAGTCCATAGAAAGAGGCTCCCTTCCAGCCTTCTGCAGTGACACGGGGCTTGGTGACTAAGGCTGCCTGGCAGGCTGCTAGCAGAGGTAACAGATTTCAGGTCCAACACAGAAGCTTCCTGGAGCTGAGAGGTGTGCCTGGCCTCTATCTTCCCCAGAAGGGGGTCTTTGCTCAGGGCTTGGAGGCACCTCTAGTCTCCAGAGTCTTAGTAAATGGGAGCACAGCTCCTAGGGTATCAGGTCAGGCTCCCTGGGGACCTCTACCACTCAAGAAATAAAAATTTTATAATAGCATAGAACCTGATGAATAGGTTAAGAGATTGTGGTGTATCCATACAATTGAGCATACAGTGGAATATTAATATCACTAGCAATAAAAATATCAATGCCATAAAATCTGAGTATAGATATGAATATGTACATGGACATGTATATATGTGTACACACACATTTTTCAAAACATTCTACATACCCTGCCTGTCCTGGAGACCAGGTATTGAGACACACCTTTAATCCCAGCACTTGGGAGACAGAGGCAGGCAAATCTCTGTGAGTGCCAGGCTAGTCTTGTTTACATAGTGAACAGCAACAACAACAAATTATGCTAAATAAAAAAGTGCCAGACACAGAAGGTCACGAGTTTCCTGACTCTATTTATATGAAATTCCCAGAAGAGACAGAGCAGGGAAGTAGGCTGATGGCTGCCAGGAGCTGGTGGGCTGAGAGGAGTCACAGGGAGACACCATTCATTTATGTATTCCTAGGTATAGAGTTTCTTCATGAAGCAGGGAACATTTTCAACATTAGGTATGGTAGCTGCAAAACTCTATGAACATACCAAAAATCATTTAATTGAAACATTTAAACAGGTGAATTTTATCTCCTATGAATTTTCTATAACTTAATCATCAAAAGGACAAATCTTTGTTGTACTTAAACACTGGGTCTGTAGGGCTCATTTGCTACCACAGCAGCATAATCTTGTCTGGCCTAGATAAAATACTGCCTGAGGTGCCACCATGTCTCCAGGCAGCCTTTCCTTCTTCCTCTAACAGAGTTTAAAGAGGTCAGATGGGAGCACAGACCAGAAGTTAGCTAATTCTGGCCTGTCAGGGGTGGAAGAAGTAGCATCTGGGTTCTGTAATGAAGAATGAGTGGACTCCCTCCTCTTCCCCAGAAATGGATCGACAGTGGGTAAATAAGATGGATGGAAGGATGGGTGGGTGGATGGATGGGTGGGTGGATGGATGGATGGATGGATGGATGGATGGACGGGCGGACGGACGGACGGATGGATAGATGGACAGGCAGACAAGCAACTGGAGGGATGGATGGTGGATGGATAGAAGGATGAATGGATAGAAGAATGGATGGATAGAAGGAAGGATAGATGGATAGAATATGAGTAATTTATGACAGGATATAGATTCATTGAAAAAAGACCTTGAAGAAACTGGACTTCACTAGACATGACAAAGGATGATGTCTACACCACCCAAGACAGAAATCATGAGACCACAAAGGACCTTGAGCCCCTGGCCCAGATGCTGAGGACCTGATGGAGTCAGGGAAAGGGGACTTCGGAAGGACTTTTAGCAGAGCACAAGGGTGGGAACAAGACTGTTTCAGATCACTCGGGCTCACCAAGAGAAGACTGGACTAATGGGAGGAAAACACTGGGTGAGAGTTTGGGTGGCCTGAGGTGCCTGAGCCTTTCCTACCTGCAGATGTGTCCGCCTGCTTTGTGTGTGCTTCTCTTGCCTCTTCTCCCAGCTACCCATCCCCACCTCTAAGCTTCAGTATCCAAGTCCTATAGAAAGCCTGCCTTGCTCTACAGATGACAAAGGCCCTTGGTGGGTGCTTTTAAACTTTCCTATGGTCAACCATGGTCTGAAAATATCAAATGGAAAATTCCTGAAGGAAATAAGCCAAGGATAGCCTTGACCCGGTGATCCTCTTGCCTTCACCTCCCCCATATTCAGCTTGTCCTGTTATATTGTAAGCACCTCAAGGTGTCATTAACTACTGTTGGAACTCTTGGGTCTCAGCTGACTCCCTTCCTGAGCCTTGAGCACTTGCCTTGAGACTTGCTTTCTGCTGTATCCTCAGTGGCCAGCCCACCAGCTTCCCCATAGCAGCACCCATCCCACGCTGTGTGAATAAGCCAAGGAGGTGGATGGGTGACTGGATCTTCACTGCTCCAGCCCCGCAGAGCACCTTTTTTGAGAACCGCTGGTTGACATCAGCATCACGTCATTCAAACTAATAAATGGCCATGGAAAGTTGTGAACTGTAACAATCTTTACTGTCAGCGTGTAGGGATTTAGCATCACCTAGGAGACACACATCCTCATATGCCTGTCTGTGAGAGCATTTCCAGGAAAAGGCCTTCTTAAACGTGGCTAGCACCATCCTATGGCTCTTAATGAGATAAAAAGGGAAATAGAAGACAGTGAGCAGAGCACCAGCCACCATCTCTAGCGGCTTCCTTACGAACTGCCTCGGGCGCCTGTCGCTGTGTCCTCCTGCCATGATGAACAGGGAGGGAGCCAGGGTAAACCCGAGATTCTTCCCCTGAAGCCACGCTCCGTCGGGTATTTGGTCACAGCAACAAGAAAGTAACTAAAACGTAACCCAGCCAGGCATCTTTGAGAGAAAGTACAAAACTATGGCTGTTACTCCAAGTATTGTCATTATTAGAAGGGGATCAGGGGACTACAAATTGGGGGAAAAAACAGCAGAAAACTAGGTGTCAAACTGTGGCCTATGGCCTTAGTCTCCAGCCCCCAACAATCCAATTACGTCAGGTTTTGAAAGCCTAGCAGTCATCCCTGGTCAGTTCTTGGCTGGAAAGATCTAAAACTTCAGCAGGAGGTGGACCGGGCCACCAGAACAAGCAGTGTGGCCAGAGAGAGGAGCAGGCTCCTACTCCCCAGCTGCAGGCAGACAAAAGCAGACAATTGTGGGTGTGTGCCACCTCCTCTTCCATTGGCAGATCTCCAAAGGGCAGTTGCCAAGGCCCAAGCTTACCTCACATCCCTCCTTCCAGTTTTACCAAAGGATGGAGAAAAAAAGCTGGACTGCCCTGGTTCTGAAATGAGAGGAGACAATTGGACAGCTCTGAGAAGGCTGTAGCAGCCCCTAACTCAATTTGTTGCCTATCATTCTGGTGAAGTGTCTGCAAGGGATGCAGGTCTGTGTTCTGGTTAATGGAACGCCAGATGTCTGGAGGCAGGCAAGCCAAGCAGCCACAGGAATCGTCCGGAAGACATTGGGGGATGGGGGTCACAAAAGACAGGCTGTAATTTCAGGATCCATGAGAGACCACATGGTGCCAATCAACGCCACCCCCAAGATGGAGCTCAATGGTGCAACACATAGGATTCAAGCCTCACGAAACAAGCAAACGAAGCAATTGTATTAACTACTTTTCTCATTACTGTGACAACTTCTGTGATAAAATGCCTGACAAAAGCACCTTGAGGAAGGGAGGGCTCACTTTGGCCCACAGTTTGGGTAGAGTCGGACAGGTGAGAACTCGTGATGGGAGGAACCGGCGGTTTGCTTTGCACGCACAGACAGGACAGAGAGATAAGTGCTATTGCGCTCCTCAGTCCAGGATCCCAGCCCACAGAAGGGTGCTGCCCACATTTAGGGTGAATCTTCCCAAATGAAGCTCATCCTAGAAGCTCCCTCACAGGCATGCGCAGGGCGTTGTCTCTTAGGAGATTCAAGAGCGGCAGTCAACATTGACCGGCAGAGCAGGCCTTTGTCTGAGCTGCAGCCTGGACTGGGAGCAGTCTACGTGCATGCGTCCCAGGCATCTCTAATATAATCCTCACTACGACCCTACAAAGGCTCCAGTAAGCCCTCTGAAGAGAAGGGAAGATGGGGTCGCAGCAGAGGGCACAAGGTCCCTCACAGCACAGAACTCAGTGCTAACCTCCAACTTTCCATTCCCTTCTCCTGTGTAGCTGCGCCTGTACATCACTGTCTGCTTTGGCCTTTAAACAGAAAGAGACAATTTCTTTCTCTGGCTATGGAGCTTGAAAAGCTCCCCCTGCTGAGTCCAGGGGAAGCAGAGATCTGCGGACCCTTGCCACCCACATCTATATCAGTGCCCACTCTGCAGCCATGAAAGGGACCGGCTTGAGGATGGCTGCAGGGCCCAGACTACAACCTAATGAACATGGGAAGCTTTGAAGGGTGCCTTTTACCTGAGACAGGAGGCTTTTCTGAGCAACTGCCTTTAGTTTAGCATTGGAGCTCTCTGCTGTTTGAATTTGCCCCAGGGATCAGCAGGGACAAAGCTTCTGTTTGAAAGAGTCATGCTGAAGTGGTCACAAGCACAGCCATTCCATTTCCTATGTTTTTTTTTTTAAAGGACCCAGTGACATTTTGAGCCAACTGGCAGGTTTTTGTACTCAAGAACAGTATTTTTGCTAGTTCTTACTTCGTGCCTCCACCCCAGGGCACTCACTCCAAGGCTCAGTGACCTCCACCGAGGTGACTCTGGCCCTGTCTGGTCTTCATACCCCTGGCTGAGCTCAGAAGCTGGAAAGCCCCAGCGGGGGAAGACAAAAAGGTCTCTTTCTGTAATGAGAGAAAAGACTGAACGGCAGATGCCATGGGGAAGACAAGGTGAGATCTTTCCAGACCATCAGCCAGCAAAGGCCTACCATCAATCCCGACTCTGCCCTGTAATGGCCCATCCCTCAGAATGTCTGGCTGAGAGCCGCAGCAGGCAGGGAGCTGGACGCAGACTTCAGGTCAGGCTTTGAGACAACCAACAGGTCAGTGAAGCAAGAAAACAAGGATTTCAATTTCCTTTTTTGTTTTTTTTAAATCTTTGCAAGCTAATGAGAAAACCGCTTCCCTGAGGGCTAGAGCTAGCTAATAAGCTAGGGAATGACTGGATTCTGTAGTAGATCCTAAGTTTGTTTGTTCGCTTGTATCCCTCCATTTGGGCTGAGATCTGGCTCGCTAGCAAGCTTGTAAGCAAACTCTTGGTTATGGCTCAGTAGGAGAACACTTAGCTGGGCCTGGCTAGCACATGCACAGCATGCACAAAGCCCTGGGTGTGAACTCTTAACACCAAAATAAAACAAAAACAAGCCAGTTCTTATGCGACCCTCTTGGTTTCTTCTTCGAAGCCAGTTGTGATGCTTCAGAGAGCAACAGCGCACTGCCCCTTTCTCCTCCTGTCTAGTATTCTGTTAAACCAACCGCTCACAATTGTCCACTCTGCTCAGGTAGACTTTCCAGTTATTTCCTCAGGATCACTTCAGTTAGTATTGTTGTGAGTATTGCTGCATCAATGTTGTCATGGCTTTTGTTGTTGTTGTTGTTGTTGTTGGGCACATGTATGTCCCATGTTGGTAACCACTATCAAATTCTTTTCCATTAGCATTCCAGGGTTGGATGCATAAGGTCCTGGGTTTGATCTTTAACATTGGAAACAAGGCAAAAGGAAAGATGAGAGAGAAGAAAGGGGCAGAGACAGACAGACAGACAGACAGACAGACAGAGAGACAGACAGACAGACAGAGACAGAGAGACACAGAGAAAGAGATCTCCAGTTGCTCTGTCTCTGCTGACTCTTAGGTCTGTTTATGCCAGTGGGTGCATAATCATAATCATAGTATTTTTTTTTATTTGGAGAGTAGGCATTTTATTTTGTTTTGCTTTTTGCAGTGATGGATATCAAACCCAAGTCTTCCCCTGTGCTAGGCAAGTGCTGTACCACTGAGTTGCACCTTGGTACTTGGACTCATTTTAAATTCTACTCCACCAGAACTAATAAAATTGAATGCCTTCTCAAAGTGCTTGTCCATTTTGACATCTTCTTGATAAGGTTCCTATTTAAGTTTCCTCCTCCTCTTCCTTCTCCTACTCTTTCTTTTCCTCTTCCTCTTCCTTTTTGTCTTCTAAGCTTTGTTTATGTAGTTGCAAAAAGTTCTCCCAGTGTTCTGGATGGAAATCCTTTGATGGGCACATGCAGGTGTGGCTCTCTTCCTGCTCCACTGCCCACCTACCCAGAGGTAGGACTCTCAGCTGCCTCTCCAGCACGCACCACCCCCATCTGTGTGCCACTATGCTTTCTGCCATGACAGTAATGGACTAAACCTCTGAACTGCGATCTGTTCCCCATTAAATGTTGTTCTGAACAGGAATTGCTGTGGTCATAGTGTCTCTTCACGGTGGCAGAAAAGAGACTAAGACACCTCCTTTAAGCTGATTTAGGTGCTTGTTGCTGTGATAAAAGCCACCTAACACACTGGAGTGCCATTTTGCCTTAGGATCGTTTCTTGCTCACAAGGCCCTTTATGCTCTGGTGAACCAGGATCCTGATCTGAATCCACATCCACATTAAGTAAACTGAAAACTAGAAAACCACATCACTTTCAGTGTCATGGACTTTTGAGTACAGATGACAAAGCAGTTTTGGTTTGTTGGTTGGTCATGTTTGGTTGGTTGTTCTGGTTTGAGTTTTGGGGTTTTTGTTTATTTGTTTGTTTGTTGAAATGGACTCTTTCTATGTAGTCCTGGCTATTCCTGTGCTCACTGTGTAGACCAGATCTGCCTGCCTCTGTCTCCTGAATGCTGGGAATAAACACGTGCACAACCCATCCAGCCACTTGATTTTAACAGATAGATAGATAGATAGATAGATAGATAGATAGAACATATATAATATATAATATACACATATTTATATATATGGAGAGAGATGAAAGTATGAAAGAAACCACAGGTCTAGATATTCAATAAACATAAGATAAGTAGATAATATGGCTTTATATGTTTAATCCAGTTCACCTCTCTTTCATGGTCTTCCTATTAGAATTAAATCCTGGGTACCCTAGGAAGAGGTCTTACTATTATCCTCTCATTATAGATGGGGAAACTGTGAACCAGAAAGTAAGGCAATTTACAGCTAATATCCAATGGACTCATGATGTTTCCAGTAGCTGTGCTGTGGAGTGCACCCAGGGCCTTATGCACACTGGGCAAGCACTCTGCCTCTGGGCTATGCCTCAGCCCTGGGTCCAAGATTTGAAACCAGATATGTTTGACTCCAGTCCTGGCTCTGGATTGCTCTAATCTGATGCCTCTACCAATACTACCTCAGAGAATTCTGTATGAGAATGAAGCTTCTGGAAGCAACCGTGGGTCTCTCAGCTGTAGAAACGTTCTGGCTTTTGGTTGGAATATCAAGAGCTCTCAGGTGAAGGGCAGGGCTGTCATCCACCCACCCATCCCTCCTGCCTACACTGTTACATTTCCCGAAGCCTTCAGATTTCCTCTGCATTCCCTCCCATGGCTTCTTTTTTATGGCTTCAATATAAATAATTTACCATGAATTGTCATGCCCTCAACTGCTCAGACTGCTAGAAAAACCAACTTCTGAAAATCTACAGTGTAACTGAGTGTTTGAAACACAAGTACTCTTACCTCTAAGAGTCCACAACAGAGGCAGAAGGAGGCTGCCACCCCAGCCACCATGTGGAGTGTGCAGCGGAGCACCTCAGAGCCTGCCTGGGGGGTGGGGATGCTGTGAACAAGTGCAGGGCTGTGCCTTGATCCTCGTCTCCATGGGTGAGTGCTGACCCAGGCTAACAATTCCAACTCCAAGCTTTGCTGTGAAAGCTTACATCTTATTTGTTGAGTTGCTTTACTTTTGTCCTAAGCAACCAGCCTTTGGGAATACAAACTGCAAAACAGCAACGGGAAAATATTCAGTTTATTGACCCTTTCCTCAGACAAAATGTTGCCACCACCCAAAGTCACCAAGTGCAGAAATTTTCTGGGGAGATTTGCAGTCATCCAAACAGCACCCATCTCTTAGGACCGTATAGTCTCCAGTGTTCATCAGCTGTGGTAGCCCTGTAGAATCAAAAGGGTCTCCTCTTGTTCATCCAACTCAAGGTCTAGACAATACCCCTTAATGTCCCTAGTGAAGGGCAATTTCCCCAAACTGTCATGAACAGAAACTTTCATAAGGTACAATTAAAATGAATTACTCAGAGAAAAATTTAAAGACATGAAATAAAAGCTCTGACATTTTATTAGATTAAATAGATGGAAAATTACCATCCAATTGCTCTACAATTTTCTAAGCATTTCGTATTTCAATTCTTATCTTGTCCTAGGCCAGTTTCAAATGGCTTACAAACCAATGCTGCTCCACAGATCACAAATAAACAGCCCTTTTACCAAGACACAGAAAGCAAATGCGTGGTATATGTGCCACCAGCCACCTGTACTGTAACCAAAGCAGACATTACTAGTCAATCACAGTGCCTGTTCTTCATTAGGGCCGGGGATTCCTTTTCAATATGTTCATCCCTACGCATCATCAGACTGGGTGTACAAAATGAAAACTGGAGTCCTTGGCTCCTTTTGTTCGGAGTCACACTCTGTCTTCTTTGATAGTGAACAAGGATGTCCTGATCTTCCACAGACCTCTCCTTCCTGTTCTGCCTCTTCTGGGGAAATCATCCCTGTCACAAACCTCAAGTTTCAAAGGAAGAAAAGACCAAGAGCATTCTCCCTGTAGTTCTATTTTCAATATCTTTAAAACCTTCTAGAATGGTCTGATCATATGCTTGGCGTCTTTTAGTAGAGGTGCCATATGTGGAGCCCCTGCACTGTTCCTGGCCTTGTTTTTGGTGGTAATTTTTGCTATCTCAAGCTATTATGTAACAATCCCATGAAATAGCCATCGTGCTGACCCCACTTTAAACAGATGATAAGGCTTAGAGATGGAAAAATGACTAATTAAGGTCATGTGGCTAGAGCTACAGCAGACATTGCCACAGGGAGTATGTTGCATGCCAAAGGTGGTCACCTCCTCGCAGACTCGGTGGGGAAGGCAAGCTCTAGCTCCCCCTGCAGGTGACCCTTCACAATACACAACACCCTTCTCCAAAAGCTACAGCCGTGTAGGAGATGTGACTCTTCCTCTCCTTACCCCTAGAGGGCGGGGGCGGGCAGACCAATGCTCAGCCCAACACTCAGGCTGTTTATCTTAAACATCATAATTTAAGGTTCCTGGAGGGATAGCAGTTGGTGTCCACTCCCACAGCCCGTGGGTGTTGCTGCATTTCCCTGACAGCATTCATTTGCTTCTTGGGGTCCTGGAAGCTTGACATTTTAAGGTAGGAGTTAGAGCGGCCACCCAGAATAACTGATGGAAAGAGTTAGTATTTTAGCAAAATCATTGGCTGGAGAATTCACCCATCTGGCCACAGCAATCTGGCTTCCTAGACAACTGCAGAAATAAATAAAGCCAAATAGGCGAATGATAATAACAACCACTACTATTTATTGAACTCCATATGCTGAACACTGCTGAGCAGATATATGGATACCTAAAACTAGACAGTATTCTCTCCGCACTCGGCAGCAAAGGGAAATTAATTCTTTGAGAGAGTGTTTTTCCCCCACAAGACCCTGAAGTCGCTTTGGTATAGAGGCAGATGAATAAGGTGGGCGATGGACGTGAATCACAGCTGTATTTATGTAGAACAAAGCGGATGACTTCAGAATAATGAGAGCAATTTCGTACGTGCTTTAGAAACCTGATCTGAGGACTGCTGAGAGAAAGCTCTGGAAATTTCTTGAACAGTGGCAGCCCTCCAAAAGAGTATTTGTAGTTAAGGGTTCCCCCCCTCCTTTCCAAAAAGCAGGCTTAGTTTGTTTTCTGAATTACAGGGCTATTTATCTTTACTGTAGAAGGTAGACAATATAGGAAAAAATTAAAACAAAAACATTAAAACTCTGTCTTCTCACTGCAATTCTTGTGTCCAAATGTGTTGCTATTAGAACTATGCTGCACTGCCTGTTTTCTTAGTTATGTATTTCTTGTACATCTCTGATTATTTCCTGTACATAAGCCTCGCGAAATAGAATGTCTGGCTCAAGGATATATGTGTTTCAAAGCTTTGAAATGCATTCCAACATGGCTAAGTGGGAAATCTTACCAAATTTTAAGGTGAGTGTGTTTTGATTAATTAGAAGCCAGAACATGTATTATCTGGGAGCATTTCCTTGTCTGTGGATTGCTGGTTCGTGACTTCTGCTTTTTTTTTTTTTTCATTAAAGGTTTTTGGTACTTTGGTGGGTTGGTTAGTTTTCCAGGGGCTGCTTACATAATAAACTAACCCTTTGTGTATCGTGGGTTGTGCTTTCCCTCATTTGTTGATGGCTTTTGAATGATATCGATTTTTGTTTTGTCTTTGCTCTTTCAATGCTAAGACTGGATCCAAGGACCTTAGACATGTTGCTTCCCCAGAAGGTCACACACTAGCATATGTTGAAAACTAGCAATGCGTGTCATTTGAATGGCCCCTGGGGCACACCCTCAATTCTTCTTAAAGACTTTTCAATTTTTTCCTTTGACAATTTCATACATGTATACAATGTATCTTGACTGTGGCCAACCCAAGCTAGGCCTGGAGCCTCCTAACCCCTTCTTCCATCCATGCTGGAATGTTGATGGACTTGGTCTTGGGCAGGGAACTATCGCTGCAGTGAGATCACCAGGGCAATGGCTATGCCATGGCAGAAGACAGCATTTCTCAGTGCTCCTCCCCGCCCTCCAGCTCTCATAGTTTTTCTGCTACCTCTTCCTTTGTGTGTGTATGTGTGTGTGTGTGCATGTATGTGCATGTGTGTTCACATGTGTATGTGCATGTGTGTGCATATGCATGTGTGTGTGCGCATTTGCACAGATGTGTGCACTGCATGTGCGTATGCATATGTGTATATGCATGTGTGTGTATGTACAAGCATGTGAACATGTGAGAGTATGTGTGTGAGGGTGTGTGTATGTGCACGTTTTGCTTCTTCACAGTAGGGTCTGTAAAGCTCTGTCTACATTGTACTTGCTCTTACGTATATTCTTTTTCTTTCTTTCTCAAGACTTGTTTTATTTTTAGATTCTGTGTATGTATATGTGTCTGTGGTGAGTGTGCATTGAATTCCCTGGACTGATGATGGTACAGGCAGTTGCAGGCTGCCTGGTGTGAATGCCTCGGAACTGAACTCAGGTCCTCTGCAAGAGCAGAACCACTTCTCTATCTCTGAGCCATGTTTCCAGCCCTCTTGTATTCCTGAGAGGCCTTTCCCACACAGAGATGCATAATCACCGGGAGTGAGTGTATTGTATGGAACATGTTTCGAGATGTAGTGTCTGAACAGTCACATTGTTTTAAAAGTCTCATATATTCTTAAATTCATTCATTTGACCCCCCCCTTCATTAAATCCTCACTAACATCTGGTGGGTCCCTATCCTACTCAGGTTTCTGGAGATTCGATAAACATCATAACAAAAGCAACCTGGGGAGGAAAGGGTTTATTTCAACTTATTGTAGCTCATCATAAAGAGACGTGAAGGCAGGAGCTGCCGCAGAGGCCATGGAGGACTGCTGCCTACTGGCTTGTTCTCCATGGTTTGTCCAGTTTGCTTGTTTATGCAGCTTAGAGCCACCTGCCCAGAGCAGAACTACCCACAGTGCCCGGGCCCTTCTGTATTAATGATGAAAATGATGGAGACATTCTCTCAATTAAGGTTCCCTCTTGTTGGATGACGTCAGCTTAAAGTTGAGAAAAAGCCTACCCAGCATAGACCCTCTGTTTGTCAGTAGCTGGAAATGCAGAGATGCAAATTCAAAGCGTGTGTGGGCACACCTGACCTTCTTCCACATTGGCCATGGGCCAACTTGACAACAGATGAAGCCACAGGAAGAGGAGGGGGACTTGGCGTAGCTCTCCTAATCCTTCTCCCATCCCTGACCTCCAACTGTCCCTTAAGTGCCTGTGTTTCCTGGGATTTTTGCCCAGGTTGTTCCTCACACTTCACAAGGTGTATAAAGACGCCCATATCTAGCATCGGAGCTCAGTGAGCTGTCTGCGTGTCCACACGGGACACTGACATCAAACCCACATCCTGCGATCGACTGCATCTCCAAACCCACAAAGACCCTGTTCTGGGTCACTTTGACCTTGTTCTTGAATTGCTACCCAGCCTCCAAAGTCAGCCACTTGCCTTCTGTCTGCTCTCCACAGCCGCTGGGGGCTGGAGGGTGGGGGACACACTGACCGTGTCACATGCTTTCAAGATCTTTTAGTCCTTGCTCATTGGCCTCAGGGTGAAAGTCATGCTTCTTAGACTGCAGACCTCTTATAATATGACATCTTTTTTTAAGGGTTATTTTCTTAGTTTACATTTCCAATGCTGTCCCCTTCCCTGTTTCCCCTCTGCAAGCCCCTTAAGTGCCTGTGTTTCCTGGGATTTTTGCCCAGGTTGTTCCTCCCTTTCCCCCTCCCACTGCCTCTATGAAGGTGCTCCCCCACCCACCTACCCACTCCCACCTCACCACTCTAGCATTCCCCTATGCTGGGACATGGAGCCTCCACAGGACCAAGGGCCTCCCCTCCCCCACTGACACCAGATAAGGCCATTCTCTTCTACATCTGCGGCTGGAGCCATGGGGTCCCTCCATGTGTACTCTTTTGGTTGGTGATAATACGACATCTTTATACTCATCTGTCTGTAGGCTTTCCGGCCCCTCCCTCCTCCTTCCAGCCACACAGACATATCTTTAGATAAACCAAGCTTTCTCTCGACTCCTGAGCATTTGAAACACTGCTTCATCAGCTTAGAATGCTTTCACCGGTCACCTTCACCTAAGTCCTCTTCATCCACAAAGCTTAACTTAGAGACGACTTCCTCCAGGAAGTGTCAATCAAACTTCCCCTTCTGTGCTCAGTGCTTAAGCAAATAGCCTGCCTCTGTGCTCTCACAGCCTCTCTTTTTGCTTAACATCAATGCTGCGCCTATTTACCAGTTTCCTTTCTTCAACCAGTGGCACGACTGCACAGGCATAGTATCGTGCATCTCACAAGAGACAAAGATGGCAAGAGTGACCTCACCCCACCATGTAGAGCAAGAAGACTGGGCCTTCTTCACTTCTGTAACAGAACACACTTATTAAAAACTAGAACATACTTGGAATTCAAGAGCAGCTTGGGTTATGAGAGGCCCTCTCTCAATAAATAAATAACAAATGCATAAAAATAAAACAGGAGCAGGTATGCTGGCTTGATAGTTAAAGAGTACCCACTAGCTACTTTTGTAGAGGAACTGGGTTCAATTTCAAGCACCTACATAACAGCTCACAACAATTTGTAACTATTTCCAGGGGATCCAACTCTATTTCCAGGAAATCTTCTGACCTCCACATATACCAGGAACGCACAGGGGACACATACATACATGTAAACAAATGTTCATACAGCATTGAGTCCCTATCTGAAAACAAAACATAAATTATTAAAACAAAAATAAGAGCATACTTGTTGGCTTTGGGGATGGATGGGCAGTTATGTAAGAGGTGGATGGGTAGATGGATGGATGGGTGGATGGATGGGTGGATGGTTGGATGGATGGATGGGTGGATGGGTGGATAGATGGATAGATGGATAGATGGATGGGTGGATGGATGGATGGGTGGATGGGTGGATGGATAGATGGGTGGGTGGATGGATGGATGGATGGGTGGGTGGGTGAATGGATGGATGGATGGATGGATGGGTGGATGGGTGGGTGGGTGGATGGATGGATGGATGGATGGATAGATGGATGGATGGATGGATGGATGTATACACAACATGCTCCTTGGTCTCCATGTCCATTGCTGTGACCAATCAAAGCCCACACTCTTCATTGCCCCTGTCACTTGCTTTCCCATGACCAGTTTATTACCCTCTCTTCCTTCCAAGACAAGCCTGGCTCATACCCAGAAATCATTTGCCTACGGTCATTTTTTTAATTGGTGTCCCAAGTCTAAGATGGAATCAGAAATGACAGATTACCTAAGGTTTTGTTTCTGATACCATTACAGACTACCCAGGCTCTGCCTGTGCTTTCTGGGGCACAGAAGATTTAAAGAGAAAGCAGGCTGCATCTTCTGTTCCCTTTCTCTCCCTTTGTCCACTGTCTAAAGTGAAATTGCCTTTGGAAAAATACAGTCATTTTCCCCCTGGTGTGAAGGGGGAGGAAGATCTTGGAAGAACTCTGCCCAGAGGTTTGAGCCTGGGAGGGGTGTTTCTCAGTGGCAGCTGCTTACCTAGCAGGTGCAAGACCCTGGGTTTAATCCCCAGCATCCCAGAGGGAACACTGCCGGCCTCCTAAATCAGATTCAAAGACTCCCTCTTAGCCCTAACATTTGTTAAAATCAGGTTATAAAACAGTCAATATTATGGAAAGTAGCACTGCTTGTGACTTAGACTTTCTTCATTCTGTTTTTCCATATTTTCCGAATCCCTCCATGAACATGTGTTGCTTTTTAATGAGAAAAGAAACATTGCTGTTTTAAAAGCCAATCTGTACATTACAATCCCATATTGGTAAAATCAAAGCTATAAAACATACAAGTATATCTAGACACACACATACACATAAATCTTGTAAGTATGCCCTATATGTCTATAGTTACAAATCCACAAGAAAAACACTAGAAGGCTCAGCATCAAAATATTAGCAAGGAAAAATCTCTGTGTGGTAAGGCTCTAAATGATTACAATTTTCTTCTATTTGCTAAAGTGTCTATACAAGCACGCGCACATACACATACACACAGACACACACATACATATATAAAATAAACATGGTTTGTGTGATGGTTACTGCTAATTGTCAACTTGAGAATCACCTGGGAAGGGTTACCTGATTAGGTTAATTGGTGAAGAACCACCTTTACTGAGGGTAGGACCACTCCCTGGACAGGAATCCTGGACCCTATAAAATGGTGAGGACTCACTAAACAGACATGTTCATCACACTCTGCCTCCCAAGATGGATGACCAACTACATCCAGCTCCTGTTCTGTGACTCCCTGCCACGGTGGACTGCAACTTCTCACAGTGAGTCAAAACAAAACAACAAAACAAAAAAGCTTTTTGTCCTTCGAGTTGATTCTACCACTGCAACAGGAAATTAAGAGGGTTAATAATCAGAATAATATTATTTTTAATTACTTGAGGCCTTTTTTATGTCAGCATCAGAATTCTTACAGCAAACTGTCAATATTTTTAAAGCCATTTTTTACTCCCCCTCCCCCCACATACACCAAAAGCTAATCTTGTTTTTCTGTCATGTAGTGTGGGGGCATTTTACATCGTCTGTGGAAGACTGAAACCTGAGGGGCTTCTGCCAGATGAAGCCTCGGGTTCAGGGTATGGCTGCAATCATGTTGTTCTAAATAAAGGCTAGAAACACACTCTGCCCTTCATTACATAACGGCTGAGCTCCTACTAATGCATGTCTCTCTTCTCTCTAAATTACAGACTCTCTGTGCATCAGAGTCAATCCTCCCTTCTTGGCTGTTACGGTTTGAACATAAAATACCTCACATACCCCTGGCTCCTGGAACTCTTTTTTGTAGGGGTAGGTACGGGGGTTGGAAACCTGAGGAGGTGGGACCTGGCTAGAGGAACTAGGTCACTAGGGGCTGGTTCATGGGGGGTATTTTGTCCCTGCCTCTTTCCTGTCTCTCTCTCTCTGCTTCCTGTCTTCCATAAGGTGAGGAAAATCTTCTGCCCACTTCCCTGTTGCCACCACGTTCTGCATAAGTTCACGGGGCTAAGCGTAGGAACTGAGCTGTCTGAAACTGAGAGACAAAGCAACCTTTCGGTTGTTTCTGTTGAGTAATGGAAAAGTAGCAAAGACATTGACTTCCTGGAGGGTTACAACACCACACAGACCTAGTTCAAACTCTAGTGAGGGGAGAGGTGTAGTTGATGGTAAAGCATTTGCCTAGCAACTGGGAGGCCCCGGGTTCCACACTCAGTATACAGCACATACACGCGCACGCTATCGCAATCGGTGAAAATAAGAAATAGTTTTTAAAGTCACTGCAAGAAGCAGTGAGGGCTGGAGAGATGGTTGCTTAGTTAGGAGCACTAACTGCGATGATGCTCCGCTTCACATCGGCATAAGCTTCCTGTGCCATGATCCTCTCCCTCACACAGACATAAGCTCCCAATCCCATGATGCTCTCTCTGCCTTATACTGCCATGGTTACCAGTCCCTTGATGCTCTGCTTCATATAGACAGAAGTTTCCTGTACCATGACGCTCTGCTTCACACCGTTATTGTAAAGGAAGGACAGCTACGGTAATGCCACCTGTATCTCAGAAATGAAAAATGAGGACCAACCATCAACTGGCTCACAGAGAGGCTGAAATAGAAGACAAAAGAAAATGGATCCCAACAATGACACAAATGGATAGCATGATCATACTGAAGGAAGCAAATAAAAACAGAATTGTCTCCTAAACCAGACAATAGCCATTGGACTATATTCTATGAGACTATAGTTTGTTTTGCATTTTTTACTAAAATCTTATAGACTATTTTTTTTCACAGAGGTGTTGTTTAGAGATTCTGAAACCATTTTACATATATATTAGGGTTGAAAATATAAGTCAATAGAATATTTTTTTTAAAAAAAAGAGCACTAACTGCTCTTCTAGAGGATCCAGATTTGATTTCCTAACAGATCCATGGTGACTTACAACTGTCCATAACCAGTTCCAGACAACTCGGTGCCCTTTTCTGACCTCTGATAGCACTGCCTGCCCTTGGTGCACAGACACAAATACAGATAAAACACCCAACACATAAAGTAAAAATTCCTAAAGAAGAACTAGGGAGGTGACACTCAGGAAAACTCCCAGGTTTGGGGCTAAAACTCCCAGATTTTAGTTAACACCGACACTTTGGGCATTGATTCTTTCTCAGAAATGTGTGTTTTGAAAAGGGCTGTCAGCCATGTGACCTCCGCTTCCTCATTTGTCACGGGAGGGTGTTTCTGTTTGTCTCCATGCTGATGTAAGGAGCATGAGAATGAACTGTCCAGATGCCACCTCAAAGACTGGCTTGTCCCTGCTGCCAGCTCCTGCACAGTCATCTTGGAGGTAAACCTGCACTGACGACTGAGCTTGGGACCCCAGGGCCAGCCTGCTCCAGTCACCACCGCTCAGCTCCCCGGCATCACCAAGGCTGTTTGGTCTGCATCACAGTTCGGCTTCTCTCTCTTCCAAGTCCTCTCCCTCCCCAGCTATTGATCGCTGATCAATATTCCACATGGCAACTCCATCTCAGCAACTGTTCGGAGAGCCTGATTGGTGACAGTTAGTGTCCAGGGAGTCTGATAAAGCAGACCACAGAGTAGACCTTGATCCAGACGACTCACCCAAAGGTGAGGACAGACAGGCCCAAGTGTGAGGTGACCCTGGCTTGAGCGTTATGTGCCCACCCAAAGGCACTCGGGGCTGGTGTGGAAAGGATGCACTAGCTGAAATGCCGTACGAGGCATGGGAGATGTGCAGGCAAGTGGTTGCCATAGAGACAATACAATTAGATGAAGGTTTAGTTTCCTGACTGCCATAATAAATTACCACAAACTTGGCAGCTTATAGGAGCAGGAAAATGTTCTGTAGACCAGAAGTCCAATGTCACCATGCCGGTTTTTCTGGAGCTCTGAGGCAGAATCTGCTCAGTGCCTCTCTCCTCATGGCTCCTGAGGAGAAACTCTATGTCTGAGTCGGCGTTCATTTGGTGTTGTTTCCCATGTCCTCTGGGTCCTAAGTGCTGCTCCCTTCTCTCATGAAGAGACATCTCTCACCTGAAATCATGCTCACCTGGTCTGTGAGCTCATGTTGAGGACTCTGAATCACATCTGCAATGACCCCATTGACACCTTCAGATGTCTGTGATCAACTTATGTTAGAGGAGCCACAACTGAGCCTGCTGCAGAGCTTACTGAATAATGCGCTACTGTTAGAGCCTGCTGTTCCAGCTGCTCCAGAGGCTGAGGCAGAGGATAGCTTGTGCCTGGGAATTTAAGACCAACCTGGGCAGGGGAGTGAGCCCCTATCTCTAAAACAAAACCAAAGAATAACCCTATTAAGTGCGTGTGTGTGTGTGTGTGTGTGTGTGTGTGTGTGTGTGTGAGAGAGAGAGAGAGAGAGAGAGAGAGAGAGAGAGAGAGACAGAGAGACAGAGAGACAGAGAGACAGAGAGAGACAGAGAGAGAGACAGAAAGAGAGAAACAGAGAGAGAGAGAGAGAGAGAGAGAAGAGAGGCTACTGAGTAAAAAACTGTCATTGACCTGTGAAAGTCAAATAACCCCTCCGGCCACCCCCAGGAGCCTACAAAGAAGATGTCACCTACAGCAGGTAGACAGAGAGGCCAGGAGAGATCCTGGACTTCATACTCAGAAGGACCACGGTCCAGGGAACATGAACTATGCAATCAATGCAAACCTATATGTCAGGGCTGGGCCCTGCCTAAGAAAAAAGGGGCGGGGCTGACACTTGAGCTGGGGACGTCTGGCTGGAGTATTGGCCTGAGAAGCTCTAAGCCAGCAGCAGCAGCCCAGCCTTTTCCCAGCCAGAACAAGAGCTGGCCCTCAGGATCTGATCCCCCTCCCTTCCTGGCCATGAGACCCACATCTCAATGGACTTGGTGAGGAAAGAGACTATACCCCAGAGAGAGACCAGGACAGCATGTGTCCATATTCAGACATAGGCAGAACAGGATAGTAACAATGTCTGCTTAGCAGGCCTAGGGATTTAAAAAAAAAAAAAAGATTCTGGAGAGTTTAGTAATTTCTAAGCATACTCAAAAAAACAAAACAAAACAAAATTAACCCCCTGGAAAGAACAGTCAGGAACAGAGCTCTATGGTTTGTTTATTCTTGAAAGCACGGAAAGAACAATGGTTCACCCTAAGTTGTCATTGCTGAGGAAAACTACAGAGAAGATAAGAACACTCAAAAGGTCTGTAAGGATGGCTCAGTGGTCTCCAGCACTTACACAGTGCCAGGCGGGGGGGTGTGGCCTGCCTGTAACCCAGTGCTTGGGCGACGGAGACAGGGTCAGTGAGAACAAGCTGGCTAGTTAACTAATCAAACCAATGAGCTCTGGGTTCAAGTGAGAGACCCTGCCTCAAAATAAAAGGTAAAGAGTGATCAAAGAAGACACCCCGTGTTAGTGACCTCTAAGAGCTTATACATTAACGCACACATGTGCACTCACACATACAAACATGTATATACACAGGCATACACACCATAAACACAAATACAAGCAAAATCATTGTTTTTTAATGCTCGAGGAAGATGATGTGTCAGAGTCTGCAGAGAAACAAAACCAACAGAATACAAACACCAATAACTAGCTTATAATACTATAGAAGCTGACAGGTCCTAAGATCTGCACTTGGCAAACAGAGTACCCAAGGGAGCTGGTGCTGTAGCAAGACCCCAGGGGGAATATGCCTTAAAGTTTGAGTCTTAAGCAGGAAAACCTAGGTATGGAAGCATGCACTAGTTACATAATAAGCTGGCACAGGTGGATCACATGATCACAGGGATTTGAGACCATGATGTGCTCCACAGCAAGACCATGAGCCACAAAACAAAAATTCAATGACAGATCTTCTGTGTAGCCAGGACTGATGGCATAATACAAATGACTGAACTCCAGAACAATGGAGGCCAGGGCGTGGTAACCATCGCCAGAAGCCAGGTGGAGATGATTACACTTGGAAAGATGCCCGAGGGGGAATGATTCAGAGAGCAGGTCAATGAAGGCAGCACAGATGACAGACGCGTGCTAGCTGAGGAAAGAAAATAGGGGTGACCTGCAGGCTTAGCTCCAGGCTCCCAAGGGACAGCACAACCCCATGCCCTCTTCCAACCCTGAGCCAGTCTGGAGACACTGAATTGCACAAATGGAGGCTGAGTTAGGACGCCTGCATCTCCACATCAGCAAACACAGTGAGGACTAACTGCATCCTTCCCTGAAGGTACCCATGGCAACCATTCCCATCACACTTCTCTGGAGAATGGTGGATGCACTTAGAAGACTTGAGGACACATGGTATAGGCTAACCTGCAGTGTCCTGGTCTCCTCTGACAGAGCAGGGGACATATAGAGACACAGTCATAAATGGATTCCTGGGTCCAGAGCCCAGGAAAATGGCTCTCCGTTCTCTTACCTCTGCCTAGTATCTCTGCTTCCTCTCCCTATCTCTCTCTCTCCCCCTCTCTTCAAGCTTAAATCTCTTCCCCTCTTCTTTCCTTTTCTCTGTCTCTCTATTGCCCTTCTGTTTCTACAGCCCTTACCCCTCAGTCTTACACACTCACCCATCTTAGGCCCTGTTGGAAGCATCAGTTCATAGAGCCCTTACCCCACCCTTCTTCCAATTGACTTCTATTTTTGCTGCACTCGGTTCAGAAATTCTCTCTGGAACTTCAGGAGAACTGCCTTGGGGTCTTCATACCTGTCTCAACTATGAGAGCAACCAGACACTAACCACCAGTGCTCCCTAAATTGATCTAGAGACTCAGGGTGATCCTTATTGAAACTCAAGCTGACTTCCATACAGAAACTGAAAAGCTGTCCTAAAATCCTCGCAGAAATACAGGTGATCTCCAATAGAGAAATCTATTGCAAAGCAAGGCAGTGTAGATTAGCCTACGGCCCCGAGTATAGGTCAGTGGAGGAGAATCGATTGCACAGAATAAAACCTCAAGTGGACAACTGATTTTTGCCTGGGTAGTTCAATGAAGGCCATCCCTTCAACAAATGGTGCAAGAACAAGGAGAAATCCACATGTGTCCAGTACACAAACACTGGCAAAGATGCCTCAAAGACCAGAACTGAAGAGATGGAAATGCCTACTTGAATATAAAAGTCCTTCTGCATCAGGGAAATACATGTCAAACCTATGAGATCCCACAAAAAGGGCTACAATAAAGACAGCAAATATGAAGGTTCTTTAAGAAATTAAACATCGCCAGGCAGGGTAGTGGAGGCCAATAGTGTCAGCACTCAGGAGGCAGAATCAGGGAGATCCGGAAGTTCGAGGCTAGCCTCTGCATAATTAAATGCTGCTTGGGTATGATGGTTAGTGTTTAGAATTGCCAACCTGACAGAATCTAGAATCACCCGGTGGGTGGTCCTGTGGGAAGACACCTCCCACTCCCACTGTGGGTGGCGCCATTCGCCTGGCTAAGGTCTTATCGTGTGTAAGCAGAGAAAGGGAGCTGTGCGGCAATGTGCACTCATCCCTCTCTGCTTTCTGACTGCGAGGCCCGTGTCACCGCCTGCGTCAAGCTCATGCTGTCTTGCCATCTCCACCATGTCAGACTGGACTCTTGAAACCACGAGCCAAAAGAAACGCTTTCTCCCCTGAGTTGCTTTTGTCAGAGGTTTGGGGATTGGAGTGTGGTATTTTGTTTTTAATCACAGCAATAGGAAGACATGAAGACTCTGGGTCACGTTCAAAGAAACAAAAAGAAGTGAAACAAAATTACCCTGTGATCTATCAACCTCACGACTGGGAACTTAAAGCAGGAACCTGAAAGGATATCTGCACACCTACCTTCAGAGCCAGGCTCTTCATGATGGCCAAGGTGTTGAGGCTATCCCAGTGTCTGTCTATTGAAGGGCTGTAAGACCTTGTCTGTTCAAACAAGGGAATGTTACCCAGTCCCTTTATGGCATTTTTATTTATCATGCCATAAAATACTTCACACGATGCACATGTGGAGAGGTCAGAGGACGATTTGAAGGAGTCATCCTCTCCTTCCACCATGGAGCTCCAAGGATTCAATCCCGCTTGTCAGACTTGGTGACAAACACCATTACCTTCTGAGCCTTCTCACTCATCCTACACTCATGCTTGAAAAAGAAGGAGAGGCTGGGAAGATAGCTCAGTGGTTAAGATACTAGCTCCTCAAACATGAGGTCCCAAAGTTGGATTCCAGAACCCATGTTGTGGGTGTGGAGGCCTCAGGAGATGGAGACAGAGGATTCCCAGGACACACTAGCTAGCAAGGCTAGGCCTATCACCCAGAGCTGGGTTGATTAAGAGAGCAAAGTAGAACAATGATAGAGGGTGACCCCAACATCGACCTCAGAACTCCACATAGGCCCCCCTCCCTCCCATGCACCTGCAGACACCTGCACACACCCAGCATACAGAACACACTTGCACCTGTGGGTGGCAGGAAGGAGATTCTGTCATGGGCCACCACATGGATGAGCCTCAAGGACATTGTACTAGATAAAATAAGCCAATCAGGAGGAGTAAAAGATAAATGCTGAATGACTTCATGATAACAGCACCTAACATGATAAAACTGGTCAAGTAGACAGTTGCCCAGGCTGGGGGACAAGAGGCTGAGGCTTTCAGTCAAAGTGGAAAGAATCGCAGTTTAGGATGATGTTGGGTTTGGCAACAGATGATGATGGCCAAACAGCATTGCTGGTTTACTTAATTCCCCTGAGTTGTGAGGGTAAAATGGAAAATATCATATTATATGTTTTTCTATAATAGTAACTAAAGGAATTTTATAGTTGCCTAAACTTACCCATTTCATTCCAAATAAATGAGCTGGGAGTAGCTCAGTAGAGTAAACATGTTAAAGGCCTGGGATTCTAGCCATAGCATGTCCATCCATGCATTAAGTATGATTAAAGATCAAAACATGTAAAAATCATGGGAAGAATCACGGATTGAGTCCTGCTGAGCTAGCTTGGAGTCTCAGGAAATGTCCTCTAATCACTTCAAATAGTCTAAAATACAGCCTAATAAAACACTCTCTTGCCTTTCAAAAGGCTTCCCAGAACAATAAAGAACATTGGTTTCTTCCCTATGGACTGGGATTATATGACTTCAGGGAGGATCCACAAATTATTAGTTACAATATTTTTGGAGAAGGAAGGGATGAGTCTGTGGTGTTTATATAAGCTGCTGTAAGAGACGTGTGGATTGCGAGCCTGTGGGCACAGTGAGGAGGTGGTTAAGAGCCAGCAAAGGTTCAGCAGTTGGAGCTGGGGCCGCTGCAGCCACTGCTTGAGAAGGAGGGAAGGGCATTACACCTGAACAGACAAGAGTGCCTGAGTCCCAAAAATGTTGTCACAGCAGCATTATGATGGAGGCCTCAGGAGTCCTATCACAACCTACCACAACCAGGAGAGATGGAGAAACAGCTCCTCCCACACAGCAGCTGAGGCAGAGAGCTGTTCCCAGGACGGTTGATTCCCTAAGTCATGGGCTCTCAGAGGGCTTGTTAAAGCACAGAGAGCTGGGCCACCAGAGATGCCGTTTAATAGGCTGAAGGAAACAAGAGAGCATACACCAACAAAGTCCCAGGCAAGGCCTCTGGTGTTGCTGCCTTGAGGTCCACATGTTGAGAATACTGCCACACTAGTGCAGACCGGGTATGGTCACTCTGGCTCTGCTCCTATCTGTCTGCCCATCCTTATGTCCACTCGTCCACCTATACCCCCTCCCCAGGTCCTCACTCCCCTCCCTTCCCCTAAATAAACCCCCTTTTGTCAGATCTGTTGCATGGCATGATTTCTCAGAGGGACACCTTGGCATGGGTCTGCCAGGCACCCCACACACACATTGCATTTCATAACAGAAAGAGTTCCAAAACCTCCTGCTTCCCACTGGCCATGCTCAGTTCACTGGGAAACAGTCGTCCTGGGTGCCCAAGAAGGAAGCCATGCGACCACACAGTGTTATCCCCACCACACCAGCTCACATTGCACTCCCACCGTTCCCCAATTCTTCTTCTGCTTCTTTCCCGAGGACAAGGATGGTGACCCAACCTCAGTTCTAGAAGAGGGTCCCTCAGACTAAGATGAACACCTTACCAGCAATGACACAGGAACCCAGGTTCAAGCCAATCAGTGCCTGCTTTTCTCAGCTCTTTTCATTGGTCCAGGGGTGGTCATGTGACTGAATCCAGCCATAGAGAATGCAGGAAGTAAGCTAGTTACTTGAATGAGAAAGCTTCTGCTTCAGTTGCCAGTGGCAATCATCTCTGGCCAACCTAGAGGATGGCTGAACCTAGAGAAGAGTGGAAAAATGGAACCAAAGCCCTTGTATTAGTTAGAGGTTTGCTGCTGTGAATAGATACCATGGCCAAGGCAACTTCAATAAGGAAAACACTTAACTGGGACTGGTTTACAGGTTCAGAGGTTCAGTCCATTATCGTCAAGACAAGGGCATAGCAGCTTCCAGGCAGGCATGGTGCAGGAGGAGTTGAGAGTTCTACATATTCATCTGAAGGCTGCTAGTGGAAGACTGATTTCCAGGCAGCTAGGGTGAGGATCTTCAACCCACACCCACAGTGACACACCTACTCCAACAAGGCCACACCTCCTAATAGTGCCACTCCCTGGGCCAAGCATATACAAACCATCATAGCCCTGCCATCCACTTGAAGCCTAACTGACCTCTGAATTTATTTTAAGTTTTAGAGTCCAAATCTGTCATAGGTATCAGGAAATGAGTGGCCAAGTCAGTGACTTCTCAAAGCATTAGGATGAGAACAGAGATAATTTGTTTCCCTGCTCCATGCCTTGCTTTCTGCAGTTTTCTACAGAAGAAGAAATGGTGTCATGTTCAATAAAGATGGCCAGAGGTGTTGTAGAGCCAGGGTCTTGTAATACCTATGATGCTATGAGAACTGTCAATCCAGAATTCTATATGCAGCAAAACAAAAAACAAAACAATTTTTTAAATTCCCAGAAATAAAGAGATTGAGATACTCTTAAAACTTGTAACCAGCAACTCTGCTCTAAAGGAAGTGTTTTGAGCATCTTCTTCAAATACTAAATGAAGACACGGAAAGGAATTTAGGATTTGGATCAAAGAGAAACCACAATAAACCTATGTGAGGGGAAATGTAACAGAACAACAATATTTATTCATGACCAGAATTTTCAATAGCCTCAACTTAATAACAATAAAAAAAGGAGGAGGTAGCCTGTTGACTGTCCTTGAAATGAATCAAATAACGATGGACAACAGGACAAGCAGAAGGATGTCCACTTTCACCATTCCCACTGAAGAGGAGTCAGTGGACGCCATGAAAAAAGAAAAGAAAAAGAAATCAAAAATGCTGGATGAAAGGAACTATATTGCTCGAAGTCACAGACAGCATGGGTTTCTATGAAGAAAAACTGAAAGGAGTCTACAATAGCTTATGGAACTAATAAATAAGTTCAACAGGATTATAGGTTATAAGACAAGAATACAAAAATAAAAATATTTTTATACAGCAGTGAACAGTCAAAATTTTGTAAATGTGTGCTATTTACTAGAGCTCAAAAATCTCTCAGGTACTAATCGAACATACCATATATAGAATCTATAAGCTGAAGATTACAAATGAGAACTCCTGAACCATCTCCAGCCGGTAGAATGCTAGGTAACCACAGCTTCCATTCATATAAGAAAAGGTTAAGCAGCTTGAAAAACACAGCTTTTCCTGAACTGGGGCAAAGAGCCTTTGCTCCCTGAGATCTGGACACACACACACACACACACACACACACACATCCAGAAAAGCACACACGAATCCAAAGAAGCACACACGAGGGCTACTTCCGTGAAATAGAAGCTTCTGGAACCAGAAGACTGTAAGATCATGTCAGATGGTGACTTTCATAAACTGCTGAAGAATGAGCTTGAACTGACACATGAGTGAGGAACCCCTAGGGGACTCGGTCTCAGAGTTGGTTATTTCCGGGAAGCTCACTAGACTACATAGTTCTTAGCCTAAAACATTCTTGTCCTGGTTTGAGAAAAGGAAGAGGGACCCAATCACTGGGAAAGAGGTCAGGACATCCTCTGCTTCCAAGTACCACACCCCAGGGTCTTTCAGAGGCCAGGTCTGCCTGCAGAAAGACATTTCCCTGACTCTGGCGCCCCCTAGCTTTCCTGCACCAAGCCTTGTCCTTAAGTCTAAAAGACTGGGATTTGACCATTTAATCCCCTCCCTGCATTTCCTGGCTTGCCAGCAGTGCCCCTGGGCAGTAAACAGCAGACGAGCGTCACAAAGGCTGAAAAAGACAAGACTCAGTCTGACAGGGAATAGCAGGGAAGGACCAAAGGCAGAAAAAGGACTTTAGAGGTATGAGAAGCTGCAGTACTTGCTGCTTTAGCAAACACTTAAAAGCCAAAACCCACCCAGTCAACATGGAAACCACACATTTAAGAACTATATACTTGGCACTTAGAAGACATAATACAGGTGGATCTCTGTAAGTTCAAGGCCAGTCTGGTCTACATAGAGAGTTCCGAGAAGCCTAGGCTATGTAGTGATACTCCATCTTGAAAGAAAGAAAGAGAGAGAGAGAAAGAGAGAGAGAGAGAGAGAGAGAGAGAGAGAGAGAGGGAAGGGAAGGAAAAACAAAGCCATACTTCAGTTTCCATTTTCTGACACTCTTGTATCACTTTGAGCAAAATATTACAAGGCATTCTAAAAAGCAAGAAAAAGTAACAGTCTACAGGCTGGGGGTGGGTACAGTTCAGTGAGGAAAACCTCACTGCCTAAGCAAAGACCTCAATTTGAATCCCCCAAGCCCATGAGAAGCTAAGGCGTGGTGGTGTGCCCCTATTCCCAAGGCTCCTATGGTGAGGTGGGCATAGAGAGAGGGGAATCCCTGGAGGCTTCTGCCAGCTACCTGGTGCGCGCAGTGACAAAGAAAAAAACCCTGCCTCAAACAAACTGGATACCTGAGGTTGACCTCCGAGCCATAATCCAATGTCATGGCATGCATGTGCTCTCTCTCTCTCTCTCTCTCTCTCTCTCTCTCTCTCTCTCTCTCTCTCTCTCCCACTCACTGTGTGTGTGTGTGTGTGTGTGTGTGTGTGTGTGTGTGTGTGTGTGTGAGACAGAGAGCGAGAGAGAATACAGAGGTGGCACAGATGATGGAGCTGCCGTATAAGAAACTTAAACCGCTTATTATTCATGTGCCAAGGGCTTTGGTGGAAAACATAGGCTGCATGCAAGACGTGGATGACAGAAGTGCAGTGGTGGATATTCTAAGAATCAAAGACAATCCGAGAAAAAATATTTAATGCGGCAAACAACGGAAAAGGGGATGCCTCTGATGGGGCACTGTACTGTAGGTGTGGCTAAGGAAAGTCCCCAACCTGAACACAAGTCAGTAGAAATACCTGAGACTGAAGTGCAAGGAGGAAATGGAATGGAGGGAGGAGGGTGGTGAGAGGGGCAGGAAAAGAGACAGAGCACAAAGGGAGGACCTTGAAGGTCTGTGTACTCACTGGGGAGGACCACGAGCATCCGTGCACTCGCAGGCATGTCCCCTTCCATCTTGATGTGTTCATCAACCCAGACACTCATCAGGTGCACTCTATCAGAGGGTTTTTAAAAATAATTTATTCATTTTTCATTTTATGTGCATTGGTGTTTTGCCTGCATAAATGTATATCTGTGTGAGGTTGTTTGATCCCCTGGAGCTGGAGTTACAGTTGTGAGCTGCCATATGGGTACTGGGAATTGAACACATGGCCTTCGGAAAAATAGGCAGTGCTCTTAACCACTGAGTCATCTCTCCAGCCCCCTCTGTGAGAATTTTAATAGTACTTATTCTCCAGCCTCTATGTCACCTTCGTAGATCTGGCCCAGATGATGGGATTGAGAGTTCCAACCCTCAATCATCTGGTTTTTCCTGTGACTAGCGCATTCAGAGTCTATCCAAGATCCTTGAGTCTCCTCTGGTGTGATCAAACGGGTGCTCTTTTGTTTTGCTTTGGTGTGTATTTGTATCATATATGCCTCATTTCAGTGTGCAGTGCATACATGTATGTGTAGGTATACATATATTCACATATGTATGAAAGCCTGAAGATGACATCAGGTGTCTACCTCATTCTTCATTTTTTATGGAGGCAGAGTCTCTCACTGAAGCCAGAGTTCCCTGATTCTGGATAGTTTAGCTAGTGATCATACAGGGCTCTTTCTGAGTAGTAAAAGATGTTTAAATCTCTTTAAAAATTTAGGACTTTAGGAATGCTGTGCTAGAAATCAAAGATAAAGAGTAAACCAACTTACCCTACAGGAGCTTGTGCATTGGTTATAGGATGTCTTCTCTATTCTTCTGTCCATGAAGAGGCCCTAGTGATGTCCAAAGCAGTAAGATGCCAATGGAAAGGCTCACAGACACACTCTACAAATTATTGGGGTTTTAAATAATAGTATTGCTGAAAAGGACAGGAGACATTGTTTTGGATGGAGATCATGAATAGGCCAAAGCTAAAAATGGAGTTACTTGTGCTAAAGACAGCCACCACTGGTTGAAAGTTGTTTACTGGCCTAAGAAGACAGAAGAGAAAGATAACAGCCAACTTCCCAACTGTGGCAGCTCCAATTGCCCTAACAGAATCCCTCTGCCTTACTGAAGTGGAAACTGAAGTTACCTCGCGTTACCCCACCGATTACCTATTGTTCTCTCTCCCTGTCCCTGCCTGACCAGAACTGGTTTTGAAATGACTGGTGTGCGTTAGTTCTTCTGTCTGCTTTGTTCACGTCCTTCTCCGTCTGTAAAGTTTACCCCACTTGGCTCACGGGCACGGTGACCCTGTTTTATAGAACGAAGTAATACCTGACGCCGGAAGGAAACAATATAGCTGATTAAGAACTTTAAAACAACTTCATGTCATTTTGTTCTCTAAGGACAGTAATTAATGCATCTGGAAGCTGTCCAGTTTCTCTCACAGTCGTAAACTGCTCTGGGCCTTCAGAGGAAAGAAGTCAGATGATAAGAAATGAGCAGGGAGATGGAGGGAAACAGGAGGAAGCCAAGTCTTGGAAACTGCAAAGTGATACCTGTTCCATTTTTCTCATAAAGACTCGAGGTGCTTGCTGACACTGAAATACCCTGAGACTCCATGACAAAGTCACTCATTTTTCTCTATTTACTCCAGAATTTACAACTTTCATTTGACTTTGAAATGTTTTTCCAAATTGTCAGTAATAGTTCAGCTAAACCCATTTTGGGACACCACAGATCTGATAGATTACAGACCTCCATTTCGGCAGATGGACCTTGTATGTAGCAATTACTTCTTTATCTTTGGACCAGATATTTCACCATCTCATTTTATCCCAGACTTTAGGCCAGTTTTGGGGACAGGAAGTGGCCAGTTATTTCTTGCTTGAAGATCTGGGACAGTAGAGAGTAACAAGAACCAAACTCACAGGGTCCGCTACACATCAGGAGTCATCAGCACTCCCTGTATGTCAACCAGGTGGGTTTTTTTTTTTGTCATAACAACCCTGTATGTGTTGTACACACATATGAAAATAGAGGACCAGTCACTTGCCAACTCACGAGTCAAACATGTAGAGAAGTTTTCAATTTTACTCTTTTCCTTCCAAAGTCTTAATGATTTCAGCCAGTGAAATAAACCAACACACAACAATAATAACAACAACAATGAAAAGAATGCACAGATTTTTACTCCATGTTTAAACAGAAAAGCCACACATATCCCGTGTGAGTTTTACAGAGGGACAACATGGCTGAATTTCCTGTTGGAGTTTGCAGAGGAAAGGGGCTGTAGCTTTTAAGCTGTGGAAGGCCAGAGAGAGGAGGGGCAGTGACCAAGGGTTATCCTTATCCTTTTCTGTTATCTTTTAGCTCAGTGTGCAGGGATTAAACCTTGGTCCTCACATAAATAAGCAAAAACCCATTGGCTGTGTTAACACACATAATGCCTCCCAGATAAAAGTCCATCTCTGGGCTGCAAGTGTCAAACCATTTCTCCCCCACTACCCGACTCCCTCCAGCTGCTCATGCAGGCAAAACACCACACATAAGACAAAAAAAAATATATGTTTTAAGTATACGCATTTAAGGGCTAGAGAGCTGGCTCAGTGGTTAAGAGCACATGACACTCTTCCAGTGGACCCAAGTTCAGATCCCAGCACCCGCATGAGGCAGCTCACAGCTGTCTGTAACTGGAGTTCCTAAGGATCTGATGCCCTCTTCTGGCCTCTGGGGGCACATACATATACATGAACACACACACACATGTTTTAAAAAATGATAGTATATACCTTTATTTAAAAAGAAAGAGAAGGGCAGGTCAAGACTCTCTGCTTCTGTCAGCAAATGGCTAAATGAATGGTTCAAATGTAAAATACACACACACACACACCCCACAGCAGATCTCAGGAGACATCCAGAAGATAAGGCCCTTAGGTTCCAATCCCAACATCACAGAAAGAAAGAAAGAAAAAAAGAATACTAGAACCAGAATTTTTTCACCAATCGTTTTTCCTGTTCTTTTAAAACACGGATGAAAGACCAAAGCTTACAAGGTATAGGCATTATACAGAGCTCCACCACCCAGTCCGGGGGGGGGGGGGGGAATCTTCCCTGTAAATCCTAGCCTGGCAACACCCTTGTTAAGGAATACAGAGACACCTGCTAGCTGAGCTAGACAGTGAGGCCCCAGCATCCGCTGAAATCTAGTGGCATTTATCTTTGGAAATGGCTCTCAAACGTTTTTATTTCGTTGGCATGAGCTTTCCATCAGAGCCTCGGAGCTATCAGATGGAACACGAGGGCTTCTTAATAGCTCCTAACGCAGTGAGCGCCACGGTCATTTAAAGGAGTGAATGAGCTGAAGGGAGCAGGGGGATTTCTGCTGAGGAATGCAGATGCTGCGTTCTCTGATGTTCCGCTTCCGCCTCTTCCTTTGGGCAGAGGCAAAAACCGCACACAGGAGCGGGATGGAACTTTCCAGCTGGCGGTTTTGTGTTAGTAGGAGGGAGCGCGTTGTGAAAATGAAAATTACTGATAATTAGATGTAAATGCCTGCAAGGGAGAGAAATGGTGACGGATTAAAGGCTTTTTATTTCTACCAGGGGCTGAGCCCTATTGGTGCCTGTGAGAACCCATGCGTGCGTCTTTTCCAGGGGAATTTAGCAGTGTGCTGACGCTTTACACCCAACAATGCCACTTCTAGGCAGCAAGCATTTTAGAAATTATTTATGTGTGTGTGTGTGTGTGTGTGTGTGTGTGTGTGTGTGTGTGTGTGTGTTATGTATATGGAGCTGCACACGCTACAGCCTGTGTGTGAAGGTCAGGAGGAAACTTTTGTGGAGTTGTTCTCTCGCTCCATTCTTCTGCCGATTCCAGGACTTGAACTCAGGTTGTTTGGCTTTCCTCAAAAGCACCTTTACCTGCTGAGTCACCCTGCCAGCCCTGGGAATGAATTTTATATCAATACAGTTCTTGGCGGGTCCAAAAGGAAATCCCGGGAGGGCTGGAAAGCTGTCCCAGCGGATAAGAGCACTTGTCACAGACCCTGATGACCTAGGTCCGAGTCCTGGAACCCACACAGGGAAAAGAGAGAATGGTGTCCTCCAATTTGTCCTCTGACCTCCACGGGCATGTCACAGCACGTGTGTGCTCACATAAAGACACAGAAATGTAAAATCAGTTTTAAAGGGACGGCCAAAAAGACACTCACTGTCTCGTGTGTGAAAACTAGAAATGGGGCTGTGGGGTTGGCTTGGCATTACAGCATTGGCTAGTGTCTGCAAGGCTCTGGATCGTAAGACCAGGATTGCAAAAAGGAAAAGAGAAATAATCTGTCCGTCAATGTGAAATATCCATATTTTAGAGTAATTCTTTGCTAGTAATAGGAATAAAATACATCTATATGCTCTGACGAAGATGCCCTTGATATGTGAAGTGGTGAAAAAAGTAAATTGGAGAATAATATCTTTCATCCATTTCCACATAAAAAATGTTTTAAACATTAATATAGGCATAAGACTATCTGGAAGAATATGTACTGAAGATCACCAGTGGTTTCCTCGGGGATTAGGTACATAGCTTGTAATGTTTACATTTTTATGAGCTTGCATTACTCTTGCCAGCGAAGGGGTGGGAGGAATGTTGAGTTATTTCCTCAAGGGGAGAAAGAAGATAAGAAACGGCTGGTAACAAGCTTCTCTCGTGGAAGGGTTCTGTGTACTTCCGCGGTGAGTGCATCTCACATCCAAGCAGTCTGGGCAAGAGAGAGGGTTCCTTAGCATGAATCAAAATGCTCTTGCCAACACAGGAAGCCCGGAGCCCGGAGCCCCCGGAGCCCGAGGTCCCCGGAGTCCCCAGAGTCCCTGGAGCCCGGAGCCTGGAGCCCGGAGCCCCCAGAGCCCAAGGTCCCCGGAGCCCGGAGCCCGGAGCTTTCTGTCGGGCTTCTTCCTCTGGTCTCACAATTCCCTCTCCACGTTGCTGTTCTGAAATTTCATTCATGGTTTCCACTCAGCTAATTTCTCGTTCTCACCAAACGTCTCCCAAGTCATTTAAGACCTGGCTTTGTAGCCCACGCTTCCTCCTCTGCTGCCCTCTGCTCCCCCAGAGCTGATTCGTGTCCCCGTATTGGAAGGACTATATTCTTAGTACTGGGTGCCGCATGCTGCATGACAGCACGTGTTTGTTTGTTTGTTTAACTGTCTGTCTGCCGCAGACCCTGGGTTCCTACACAGCTGGGAGTTATAACCCGTTCACTGCAAAATTCTCAGCCCCAACCTCAGTGCAGTGTGGAGAGCCTCAGTCCAAGTAACCATCTCTCCAATCGAATGAATCACAGCTAGTCCTGCATCCACCTGCTGGGCCAGGCCTGTTTGTTTGTTTGTTTTAGTTCATGGTGACACTGTTGCAAGAGCTATATCTTTATTTTCCTTGCCTCTTCTCCTCACTGGTTATTTGACCCCCCCCCCCCACACTGGGTCCCTGCTCAAAACCCTTCAAAGATGGACTAGAGTGAGAGAGACCTTGGTGTGTGGCCAGCCCTGGATATGAACTCTGCTTTTAATACATGATCATGTGCGCACAGGAGGGCTGCTCTCTCCTGAGTGTCACCTGTCAGATGCAGATGGTGTTGCTACTTGTTCTCTCTCTCTCTCTCTCTCTCTCTCTCTCTCTCTGTGTGTGTGTGTGTGTGTGTGTACATGTGCACACATGAAGGTCAGAGGACAACATCCGGTGTAGGTCTGAGACAGGGTCTCTTGATGTTCTCCAGTGTGCACCACAGGCTAGACAGCCCTCGAGCTATTCTCCTGTTGCTGACTCCCATCTCACCATAGGAGTTTGGAGATTACAGACTTGGGCCTGCATGCCTGGCTTTACACAGTTCTAGTGACCCAAGCTGGGGACTTCAGGCTTGCACAGGTTAAGCACTTTTCTAGCAGGACCTTCTCCCCGGCCCCTTAGTAGGAGGTTGTTGTTGTTTTAAGATTGAAAAGCAAATTTTATTTTATGTGTACGTACAGTCACCTTCATGTATGTATGCATGTATGTATGCATGTATGTATTTATGTATGTATTTATGTATGTGTGTATTTATGTATGTATGTATGTATGATGTATGTCATGTGCATGTCTGGTACCCTTGTTGTTCAGAAGAGGACATCAGATCTTCGGGAACTGATTATTGTGAGCCACCATGTGGGTGCTGGGAACTTATCATTGAGCCACAGCTCCAGTCGTGGTGTGTGTCACAGCTGTGTTGGGTTGGAACCCAGGACCTTATGCATGCTAGGTAATTTCCCTAGCTCTGAGCCGCACCACCCAGCCCTAACCACTGAGGCACACCACCCAGCCCTAACAGTTCATTGTTGTTTTTGTTTTAGAGCAGGATCTTTCAGAGTATCTCAGTCCAACCTCAAACCTGCCAAGGCTTGCCTAGAACTCACCCCCTCCTGCCTTAGCCCACAAGTAGCTGGGACTGCGGGGGTGGGGGAGGGGGCATGCTGATCCTTGAGAGGCAGTGCAAGTTAGAGGAGAAAGAACAGCCTCAAAGAGTCAGGAGCTCAGCCATCTTGAGCAAGTTTCTCTCTCTCTCTCACTGTATAAAGAACTCTATGATATCTTCTACCTCAGGATCCCATTTTCTCCAGAAAAGGCGTGGAAATTAAAGGGCCCTTGGTGAGACCATCCCTGAGCAGGCAAGAAGTCTTCTCTGATCCTAAAATGGAATGCCAGTGTGAGGGAATGTTTATGCAATATGTTTCCTTTTATGGAGCGTTTTCTTTATTATCAGACTTGAAAGGAACTTTTAACATGACGAAACCTCGCCAGTTTCTAGCAATTACAATCCCATAGGCAGCCATGTTTTACATTTTTCATTTTTCTAAATCTTCACATTATCCTACAGCTTGGTGCTAGAGGTGATAGCTGCACAATGTCGTGAATGAGGTAGTTCATGCTTTCGTCTTAGCCCTTGCGAGACAGAGGCAGGTGGATGGCTCTGTGAGATCGAGGCCAGCTTGCTCTACATAGCAAATTCCAAGGCTGTTGCACAGTGAAACCCTGTCTGAAAAAAAAAAAAAACTTACACTTCAAGGCAAGCCTGGTCTACAGAAAGAGTTCCCGGACAGCCAGGAGTACACAGAGGAATCCTATCTCAAAAAAAAAAACCCTTCAATATACGGATGATTTGATTAATGTAATGGTTTAATAACCATTCATAGTTGCAAGGCTCTACAGCAGGTTCTCAGGATGGATATGCAGTGTGCTCCTCCTCCCACTAGAGGGCGCCACAGAGCCTCAGCCTCACCGCAGGTCGCCAGCTGCCTGCTCTGAAGCGCGCGTGCGTAGAGGGGCGGGGCCGGGCGGAAGCGCGGTCCGCACGACCGAGAATTGCGAGCACAGGGTCAGCACACACAGCACCCACTGTCCTACCGGCGGGCCAGCGCGCCTATGGCGCTGCAGGCGCTGCACAGCTCGGGCGTGGGCCTGCGCAGGATCCTGGCTCACTTCCCGGAGGACCTGAGTTTGGCTTTCGCCTACGGTTCCGCGGTCTATCGCCAGGCAGGACCCAGTGCACACCAGGAGGTGAGTCCGCGGACCCCTCTTTCCCCGACCAGTCCCATGCCTGGCATCTGTTCGCCCTCGCCGGTCCCCGTGTGCCTTCCATCCCTGCGGAGCCCCGGACATGCCAAGAGCCAACTAGTAAAATGTTCATCCTAGCAAAGTGTCCCTCGGTGTGAGCGGAATTTGGACTTTCCTGGTCAGGGTTGGCTGAAGGCTGGCTTCGAACTCACAGTACTGGAATTAAAGACTCGTGCTGCCACGCCAGGCAAATCTATATGTTTACATTTACTTAGTAGTTATGTAGCAAGCGCACATGCACCGCTGCGCACACTTGAAGGTCACAGGACGACTTGGAGTTGGTTCTCTCCTTGCACCACGTGGGTCATTCATGGTAGGTTGAACTCAGTTTATCTGGTTAGGCAGCAAATGGCACTCACTATATGCTGATCCATTGCCAGCCCGAGCTGATGGGATAAGTGAGGGATGAGTAGTCTATCTTCATCAAAGTCGGGAGTCACGAGGAAGAGGTGATGCCACTGCAGAGTCGTGGTGGGAAGGGAAAAACAAAGTAGCCCTACTTAAGTGTTTTCAGCCTTTGTCATTGGAGTTTTCCAGAGCTTTTTAGAAGTACAAAGACTGATTTTGTTTACAGGGATTGATTTCATTGGCTTAGGACTTTAGCAGTGTGTAAAACGTCCCAAGTGACTAATTTGAAACCAACTTTGAAAATCCCATCCAAAGATAAAGAGAAAATACGGAATGATCCGTGGGCTTCAAGAAGTTGATGGACTGGGTGGAGCACAGGCAGGTAGCACACTTATTCAACTCAACGCATTGAACAGGAGTCTAGTTAGGACTGAGCCTTGTTACTCCAGAGTTGACTGAGAAACGGCAATACAGGTCTCAGTGTGCTCTGCAGAGATCACTGTACAGGTTACAGTAGGGCATCCTGGGTCTAGACCCTGGCCAGAGCTTTCTTCCAATTAAAACTTACCTTCTGGTTGTTGCTTGAATTTCTTCTGTATCCTACCTATTCTCCCTAACTTGTCCGCATATGGGAAAGTATGGATCATGGGCATATAAGAAATTGTGAGTTGTCCAGTTACTTCATATACATTATCATAATTATAAATTTTTTACAATCATCTATCAGCCAGGCATTGTGGTACCCACTTGTAATCCCAGCCTTAGGGAGACAGAAACGGGTGGATCGGGTGGATCCCTGGGGCTTCTTGGCTCCCAGCATATTTGGCAACCTCCAGGTCAGTAAGAGACCCTGTCTCAGAAAAACAGATTAGACGGTACATGAATGGACCAACCTGCTCCCAATGACCTGCAAACATGGACTCTTACGTGCGTAACCATGCCCTATCCATGGTACCTCCAAATCTTAAATAATATCACCGACGGTTTATGATCGGCCTGGGAAACCGTAGCATTCCTTAGCCTCCTGACAGACACCTTGTGGGTTTTCAGTGAGGTTCTCCTTTGAGCTGACCTAGGATTCTCTCCTAGAAAGGACCCTTCTTTTCTCTTCTTTTTCCACTCTCGACGTCATGCCAATAAGTCTGGTGTATTTTCCCATGACCTCAGTGCCTGAGCAAGCTCTCCTCCCTCCGTTCAGTCTGGAAAGCTCTTCAATGTGGAGAATTGTCCTGATCTCATTTAGTACTCCATGAGCATCAGACTGGGGGTGGGGCTCGGGGGTTCTGGAGCATGCCTGGGTCCAGAGCAGAGAACAGTTTCCACTGGCGTGACAACCATTTTCCATACTTCCTGGGCTACTTCTCCATGCTGCGTCTCCCTCTCACATTCTTCGGAACTCATATATGTCACATCCAAGAAAAAATCCTTCCTCTTCTTTCTCCTGTTCTAATTTGTTCTGGGTACAGTTGGTATGTTAAGTGTTCCTGTGTAGAGTCTTGGGCATAATTTGTCTATCTTTAGTGGTAGGCTCTTGAGTTCTCTGCCCTGAAACCTATCAGCTTTTTTTTTTCCTTAATATTTTTAAACTATTTTTTTAAATACTTAGGTTTATGAGTATTTTACCTGTGTGATGTATGTGGACCACATGCAGGCCTAGTGCCCACAGAAGTCAGAAGGCCTTTGAGGACCACAATGTGGGTGCTGGGAATCAAACCCAGGTCCTCTGCAAGAGCAGCCAATGCTCTTAACCACTGAGCCACCTCTCCTTGGGTCGCTGGACTCTGCTCATTTCCTTTCCTGCACAACTGGAATAGTATTCTTGCCTGGTGGGATCATTTTGGAGATAAGCTAACTCTCTGTATGTTAAACGATCAGATGAGAGCTGACATGTAGCACATGGTAAATGGATGTGTGATGTCGTCATTTGTATGGATAAAGGCAGGCGAGCCTTGCTCTGTGGGACCTGCTCAGGTTTCTAAGGGCAGACCGCCCTAGGTCTTCTGACCATGAAATGTAATGCTGTAGCACTTTGGAACTTCCGGTTGTTCTCTAAGGAGTAGTAGTAAGCTCTTTGTTCTTCACTTCCCAGAATCCCATGTTAGACTTAGTGTTCACAGTGGACGACCCTGTTGCCTGGCACGCCATGAACCTGAAGAAGAACTGGAGCCACTACTCCCTCCTCAAGCTCTTGGGGCCCAGGATCATCTCGTCTGTCCAGAATAATTACGGTGCCGGCGTCTACTTCAACCCTCTGATCATGTGTGACGGGAAGGTAAGGGCCGTCGGGCCTTGGCTTTAACTGGGTGGTTGTAATTTAGCAGTAGAATCCCAGTGAAATATTATGTTCATATTCTCAGAGAACAGTCTCACCCCATCCAGCCGTCTTAAACCCAGGTGTAGACAGGACTAGAGTCTTCATCTGTCCTTGACTGTACCTGGTATCTAAGAGCGTGGCTGGCCGTGATTTGACTTTATGTTATCTTTTGACCTTTGACCAAGAAGTTCTCAGGTTTTAATCTGTTGGCCACGCTGCTTTACTGGGTAAAGTCCTGGGTAGGAGTGCACATCTTGAGGGCTGCTGTCTGGGATGTATGGAGAAGCAGTAGGACCACTGAGGACCGGGATAGACAGTGATGTCATCTAGGAGGAGGAACTGGTACTACCAGGAAGTAAAGAGGGTGTCAGGTGACTGGGATCGTGTGATGTCACATGATGGGAGGGAAGTTCTTGGGGTCAGTAGGTGGGTAGGATTTGAGAGTTGCGTGTTAGAGGGCAGGTATATTTGGATCCCCTCAAAATAGATTGTCTTGTGTCAGGAACCCTACCTGTGACACATAACTCATCAGGCACTGGTGATATAGCTTAGTGACAAAGTACTTAACCTAGGTCCTAGGTTTGGTCCCCAGTGTGGGGAGGGGTCTAACTAAATGAAGCATCCTCGTTTCTCAGAGGGGAAGTGGGAGCTGGGGTCGGGGTGATCTGTGGGTGCCAATTGCTCAGGGTAGTCTCACCTTTACAGGTGTGTGAGTCTCCTGGGGACCGTGTTAAAATGCAGGTCCAGATTCAGTTGGTCTGGGATGGAGCCTGAGATTCTGCATATTTGACAAGCCCCAGGTAACGGCCCTGCGGTCGGTCAGAGGTCCGGGCTATAAAGAGCAGAGGCAGTGCCCCCCTGCCACCCTAAGGGCGTGCCTTAACTTTTCTTATTTTATTTTTATTTTGTTGCTGGGTTTTTTTTGTTTTGTTTTGTTTTGTTTTGTTTTGTTTTGTTTTTTTGAGACAGGGTTTCCTCTGTGTAGCCCTGGCTGTCCCAGAACTTATGCTGTAGACCAGGCTGGCCTTGAATTCAGATCCACCTGCCTCTGCCTCCAGAGTGCTGGGATAAAAAGTGTGCACATCACACCTGGATTTCATTAGCTTTGCTGGTCCTTTGTGCACCTGCCTGCTGCTCTATGCAGTAAAGGGAACCTCAGTCTAGATAGGGGAAGTGACTTCATAAGGTCATGGGGCAAGTGACAGTTCCCTGAACTTCCAGGCGCAGTGTCCCTGGGGCCCCCTATCTGTCACTTGTCTGACACAGCACAGCCTTATGCTTCCATTCGTATTGTGTAAAACACATAGTTTGCTTCTTTCTTCATAATTAGTAATCCGCCAAGCCTGTCTTTGATAAGTAATTTCCAAACATTACAAGCTCAAGTAACCAAACGTTTGTGCATCATTGTGTGCCTCAGTGGCTGTACTTTCTAATTGAAATTTGTTAGCTACTTTTTAAATATTTACAGCCTGAGAAGACTACTTAGATATTTGTTAACACAATTAGTAAGCTGGGAAATCCGTGTTGGAATTTTATACAAATTATTGTGGAAATGGCCGTGTCTATAATTCCATGTGCTTAGCACAGCTGAAGGGGGTTTTCATCTTTGGGTGTTAATTTGTAATTGTCACCATTTGGAAGAGTCAACAACACTGAAAGTCACTGTCAGGAAAAGGCCAGTGAAACTTTTTTTTAAAAAGAATGATTTATTTTATGAATAATAGCACATTGTAGCTATCTTCAGACATCCCAGAAGAGGGCATCACATCTCTGTACAGATGGTTGTGAGCCACCATGTGGTTGCTAGGAATTGAACTCAGGAATTCTGGAAGTGCTCTTAACTGCTAAGCCATCTCTCCAACCCCAGTGAAAACTTTTAATGAAAGAAGAATTTCTAATATTTTGCAATGCAAAGAATATCAGAAGTCCAGGATGCAATTTTAGGGTGTAATCATTAAACCCTTGGGCACATTGTCATCCAGCCTGGCCCCAAACGACTGGGTTTAAGAAATCCAGTATTCTACAAGGTTCTGGTATAGCAGCTCTGTGGGCAAGCATTTCTGTGCCCAGCTACAGGGACTAGCTCACACTCTGCTGGTGCAGTGTCACCATGACTTGTCATTTACTGTCACTGGACCTCAATTTCTAAGATTTACTCTGTGTGTGTGTGTGTGTGTGTGTGTGTGTTTCAGTCAGAAGACAACTGGTAGGATTCAGTTCTCTCTTTCCATCTTATGGGTTCCAGGCTCACAAAGTCATCAGGATTGCCTGAAGCAGCTTTACCTACCGAGCCCTTTCACTGGCCCCGACACTCAGTTTCTTATTTCTCAAATAAGGAGCATTACCTAAATCATCGCTTCTGAAACTGGAAGGATCTAGCCTTGCGGACTGATAGTAGGCGGTATCTAAGAGCCATACAGCCTTTAGCAGGCATATATATTAAAATACTGGCCATCTCACTTCCAATACCTTGGGAGCCAGATCAGTCTTGATACTAAATCTCTGGGCAGTTTTGATAAAGATGTGGGTTTTATTTTTGTTTATTTGTTTGTTTGTTTTGGGAGGTTGTTGTTTTCTTTTTATTTTTCTAAGACAGAGATTCTCTGTATAGCCCTGGCTGTCTTGGAATTCACTCTCTAGCCCAGGCTGGGCTCGAACTCAGAGATCCTCTTGCCTCTGCCTCCTGAGTGCTGGGATTAAAGGTATGCTCCACCAACACCCAGCAAGATGAGGGTTTTTGAAGGGTAGGTATTTTAAGTTGCTTAGGAGACCAGCATCCTGTTCCTGGTCAAGCCCTTAGCCATTACATCACTTGTGCTTGTGGAAGGAGCAGCCTGGTAGTTTGCTTTTTGTCATGTTCTTGTCTTCTCTTGCAGCTTATCAAATATGGGGTCATTAGCACTTGCACACTGATCGAGGACCTCCTGAACTGGAATAACCTGTACATCGCCGGACGCCTCCAAAAACCGGTGAGTGTGCGCCCCTCGGGGCGCCACAGTTGGCGCAGTCGCTTATCTCTGAACTTGACCTCACTTGATCTTTATGAGCTTATAAATGTGGAATTTCAGGAAATGGAAATATAGGTAGAGTCCTCTTATCTTCCATGAAGTTCATCATCCCACAGTCTAAAGAGCTTACCCTGTGATGTTGCGCCCTAAGAGGAGATGATATACGTAACGTGCATACATTAATCTTTATGCATTTAAGACATGTGGTGGGGGTTGTCCTGGCTCCTGGCAGAGAGCCCCTAAACCCTTGGAATTCCTGGATGGAACAGAGGTGCCGTGGCTGTTACACTGAACCACACTGCCAAGCTGGAGAGTCTGGGCAAGCCTCTGCCTAGCTTCAGGGTAGGGCTGATTCCCAGAGGAACCAGCCATGTGATCATGTGATGGGAGGGCTCTCCTGCCCAACTCTAGGAAGGAGAAGGGGTGCTGGAGACAAGAAACTCAGATAAGGCTGGGAACGTCTCAGTCACAGCTAACAGGACAGCCGTCTGGAGAGACGGCCCCATGGCTGAGAGCACTGACTGCTCTTCTGGAGGACACAGGTTCCATTCCCAACACCCACGTGGTTACTCACAGACGTCTGTCACTGCATTCCCAGGGACTCCAAAGCCATCTTCCAATATCAGGAATGCAAGTGGTGCACATTACATGTATGCAGTTAAGACCGTCGTACACATTAACATGGTGGAACTATGTCTGTGGAGCAGTGCGACACATTTGTGTGCTCCTTACACACGCGTGTGCATATTACACATGTGTATGCTTAGGTAAACACAGAGCGGTGCCTTCCCTCTGTCTCCACGGGAGCTGGAATGTGTGTGCTGGGGTGGGAACCCAGGGCCTGATGCACACTGGTTGACACGGATGGGCTGAGCCCACTATATGTCTTAAATGTCAAAACTGCTCGAGGAGAAACAGTTTTAAATGTCCGAGAGCAGCAGCCACTCTGGAGCTGTTTGAGATATTCACAAGAAAGAACCGTGTGCTTCATGATCCTATCAGTTCAAGGTCCTATAACTAGCAAAACCCATCGTTGAGGGTGGTACTACAAATGAAGGTATTTTAGAAAGCAAATTTTAGAAACCAAAAATACTCATTTTCTATCCCAAGTTTTTTTCCCCCGTTTCTTGCTTTGCCCTTCCTTGAGGCATGGTCCTGTCATGTTCCCCGGAGTAGCTGGACTACGGGTGTGCACATGCTGTGTGCACAGTCCCACGAGTGTGAGCAGCAGGTACTCTGCCACTGGGTGATTGTGGGATTTGATTTCAGTGATTTTTTTTCCTTGGGGTATGTCTATCTATTTTTGCCAACTCTGTGGCTTAATGGGGGAAAGGTGGGTGTAAACCGAGAAGCCTCGGGCCTCAGTCTTCTGCCACTTGATACCTTTATGTGAACCCACACAGTTGGGTTTTGTCTCTAAATCTCAGTTAATCCACCTGAACAGTGGAGGTAGTAATCCTGCCCTGCCTGGAAATTAGAATCAGGATTTTATGCTCAAAAAGACTCGAACTTTTAGAGCCCAACAACACCTAGTCTTCAGAAGTCTGCCTCCCATGTAACTGCGTGTCCCACACCGCTAGCTCACCGGCTGGGGTCTCCCTCACCCGGCAGAGTTCATCTGTGGGCTGAGCATTCCCAAGAGAAGCTCAGAAGTGCTCTTTCCCTCTCAGTGTTCTTGGCTGTCTGTTACTTTTACATAAAAGGAAACTGAACCAAAATGTATGAGTACAAATGTGTCTTTACTATACTTTTGCCAGGAATACTAAACTTTTTCAAGAGTTAGTTTTTATTTTAAGTAAATGCATCTTTTGCCTACATGCATGTCTCTGTACCTCATGTGTGCAGTGCCTGTAGAGGCCAGAAGATGGTGTCTGCAGCCCTGGAACTGGAGTTACAGTCACCACGTGGGTACTGGAAGAGCAGCCAGTGCCCTCAAGTGCTGAGCGACCTCTCCGGCGCTTTAAGCTTTTTGTTTTTTTGTTTTTTGTTTTTTTTTTTAAATTAGCTTTTAGAAACCAAAATTGCTATGGAATCATATAGTAAACACAATGGCCTCTGAGTTGTTTGTTGTGCTGGGGATTAAACCTAGAGCCTCCTCTGTGCTCAGCTTGGGGATACAACTGTCTGTAACTGTACTTCCCAAGAGTCTGACACCCTCTGGTCTCTTTGGGCATTATGCACATACCGTTCATTATGGATGTAAAACTCACTCATACACATTAAAAATAAATAAGTTTTTGAAGTAAATCACTGACGATGGTATGTGAGCACCTCCCCTCCCGCTCTCACTCTCACTCCTGTAGGAATAAACCTGCCTACCTCTCCCCATTAGGATCCACAGTCAAACTTTTTGCCTGTAGGTGGCAGCAAACACTTGTGACACTTGAACAAAGGTGGCGTCTTCTATAAGAAAAATGAGCAAGTGTCTTAAAAAAGAATTCTGAAATATGCAAACTCCTCACCTTTATGGTTTAAAAGACATCGTGTCAGATCATGTTGTCTAAAGCTTCCAGTGTGTCGGGGACTTGCAAATTGAAAGGGGATTTCTTGCCCACTAGCAAGTGTTCAAAAGGAATGTGAAGGATTTAGAAAGGTGGACATTTCTAGAAAGAGTTGACTGTAAATTGAACTTCTATTACACTTTTGCTTGACATGGTGGTATATGCTTTTATCCCAGTTCTCAGGAGATGAGGCAAGGGGATCTCTGAGTTCCAGAACAGCCAGGGCTACATAGTGAGACCCTGTATCATAAAAAAGAAAAGAATTGTTTAAATAAAAGATTTTTAAATAAAAAAATTTATATTATACTTTCCTGTCAGCTTGCCTCATGATTGAAAAGATACCTATTTTTATTTCCTGGACAGCTTTAAGTTCTGAGTCAGTCTCTCCCTCTCCCTCCCCCTCCCCCCTCCTTCCCCCTCCACTCCCTCCCCTTCCCTCTCCACTCCCCTCCCCCTCCCTCTGTGTGTACCTATGCATAGTGCAGTGCATGGAACCCAGAGGGCTAACACTGAGCTCTATCCCAAACCCTACAACAGGTATTTTTCCGAGTCATGGAATTTGAAGTGTTGAGTGGAGCTGGGTGTGATAGTACAAGCTTTTAATCCCAGCTCTCGATATGCAGAAACAGGGGATCTCTGAATTCCAGGCCAGCTTGATCTGCCTAGCATTTAATCCAGCCAGGGTTAAAACAGTGAGCACTGTTCCAAAAAAATATAAAGTAACTAAAATGGCAGTTTTATTGAGAAGAAAATCACATGCCATATGATTCATCTGTGTGAAATGTTAAGTGGTACTTTTAGTATGTTCATCCTTAGGTGATTTTTTTTTTTTTTGGCCTTGTTGTAACTTTATTGATTTACATTCCGAGGTAGAAACATGCCAATGAATTAGGAGTCGGGAGGCCTGATGTACCAGTTCTGGCTCTGCAGCGCTGTGAGCCGGCTTTGTGCCTCTCTTACCTTTGAAATGCAAAGATTGGGCAATTCATTGAATGACTCAGAAGGCAGCCAAGTTTCCTCTCTGCATGCCGAAGGAATAAAAATGAAGACCCCACATCAGTTGTCCTAAGAGCCCACAGTCCAGCAGATTGACCAGCCTCCAGCCCTCATGGCTTCAAGCAGTGACAGCTTCGAGCAGTCCCTGCCCTGGTGTCGAGATGGGCATGTTCAGGTGGGAGCTGGTGTCACAGGACTGTGCGGGTCTGCGTTCTTTGAGACTAGAAGTTCACTCTGCACTTCAAGTAGACTCTGCTGTCACTGTTGCACTGGAGTCCCTGGTGAAATTCTCTTTTCCTGGCTTGAAAGGCACCCACAAATCTCAAGGGCCTTTGAAAGACCCTTCAGGCGTCGCCCTTCCTCCCTGCAGTTGAGATCGCGAATGCCGCGTGCAGTCCAGGTCGGAGCATTCCCAGTAGGTACACACAGCTATTCACAAGTGTGAGGACGGTCTCCTTTTCCCAGGCCTCTCTGGCAGGGCCCCAAGCGCTCGCTGCTTTCCACTCTGAACAACAAACAGCACTGCTACGGAGACGCAGGCAGGCCTAGTTCACCTTTTGCTGGAGAACCAGAGCTGCACATTTTCCCCTTGAGCAAGGATGCTTTTATTTTTCACTCAACCTCAAATAGCAAGCAGACTGCTCTCCGACGGCACGAGCAGAGCGGCCTTCGCGGGGAACAAGTGGTATTTTGTTAACCAGGAAAAGACGTCCAAGGTTACTCACGTGTTTGAGTTATTCACATCCCAAAATAGCTTCTCTGTGAAAGCCTCAGAAATGTACACAAAGGAGATGTGACACTCTTAAGAAGGGTCTGGTAGATTAGGGTAAGAATGGGGATGTGGGTGTCGAGAGGCATCCTGGGACGGATCGGGAGCTCACTAGCCTGGGCTGTTGTCCCTCAGGTTGTCTTCCAGCATCCGGGATTTTGTGTGGAATGCAGGGTTTGAGAGAGCTAGTGGGGAGGCTGGTGGGATGGCTCAGAGGGTAATGAACAAGTTTGATTCCTGGAACCTACATAGTGAAAGGGTGAGGACAGACTCCCTCAGGTTGTCCTCTGATCTCCACGTGTGCACTGGCATGTGAACACACACACACACACACAAAGCTAGGGAGTATAATAGGAGTTATTTTAGGACCTTAAAATGGGCACATGGGGGTATAGCTAAGGGCTAGGGTACCTGGATGTGGAAGACTCTGGGTTTGATCCATCCTTAAGCACTGAAAGGGGGGGGGTACCATCTGTGACAATGAGAAGTCCATCCCTGACTGAATCCTCAAGGAAAAGTCCAAACGTATAGGACTTGGTTTCCTGGTGGAGGCTCCGCCCTTGGCTCTGCCGAATCTTCGTCCCTCAGCCTTGGCTGTCCCACGCTGTTGTTTACTTCTACTCCATGAGTGCAGTGACACTAAATTCACCAAATGTTGAAAGGCTCAATTTTGGACGATTGTGTTCTCATCATGAGGGCGGAAGAGGTGTGTTGAATCAAATGTCTTCGCCTCACCTGCGGTGTATGAGGTGTATGTTATAAATAGTCCCGCTGTTTATAGGAGGTAGCACGCTCCTGTAACCTCAGCACTTAAGGGACCGGGGTGGGGGGCATATCACCACAAGTTCAAAGCTAGCCTGGGCTACAATACCATATTCTCAATATCAAAGAGTGGAACATGGTGGCACCTGCCTTTAATCTCACCCTCAGGAGGCAGATGAAGAAGGAGCTCTGAGTTTGAAGCCAGCCTGGTCTACATAGCAGTTTCAGGCCAGCAAGGGCTACATGATGAGATACTGTCTTTTTTTTGTTTTTGTTTTTGTTTGTTTGTTTGTTTTGTTTTGTTTTTTTTCAAGACAGGGTTTCTCTGTATAGCCCTGGCTGTCCTGGAACTCCCTCTGTAGACCAGGCTGGCCTCAAACTCAGAAATCTGCCTGCCTCTGCCTCCCAGAGTGCTGGGATTACAGGTATGCACCACCACCACCTGACTGAGACCCTGTCTTTAAGGTCGATTGTTTGGCTTATTTTCAGGGTTCTCCTAGGCCTGCCTAAGTAAAACCTGAATATGAACTGCCATGGATGCTAGAGGGGAGAAAAAAATCTAAGAGGTCAAACCAGAGAAGGTCCTGCTCTGCGCAAGAAAGCCAGAGGCTCGAGTCGGCCAACAGATGTGTGGGATTCCTGTTAAGGCCGTTTTATTGCTAAGTATTATACCTGTCATCACAGAGTTAGAAAGCAGCAGAGTTGGGGACTTGAAAATGCTGTTAACATGGTGCAGACCTGAAGACCGTGCGTCTCAGAGCAGACTCGGTGCCACACGGCACCACTTGGAGTCGGAGCAGCTCCTGCTGCATGGGAAGGAAAAGGCCCTTTCCTTAAGCAAGTGGAGTGGCCTCTGTGGGTGTGGGTCATGCGCACCTCTGTGACAGCTCTTTGGATGGATTTGGGCCTGGACTTGACTCCTGAGGACTCAGTGATCGGCCCCAGGCTCACACATGCCTCAGTTTCACACTGGACAGCTTCAAACCCAGTCTCGTCAGCGTTTCCTTTTATTATTTTTATTTATGTGTACACGTGAACATCAGCCTGAGGCGACCAGAAGAGGGAGTCAGATCCCTTGAACCTAGAGTTGCAGCAACGCTGAGCCACCTGGTATGGGTGTGCAAGGAATTGAATCCCAGGCCTTTGGGAGAACAGCAAGGGTTCTAAACCTCTGAACCGTCTCTCCAGCCCCGAGATTGTTCTTTTATAGCTGATTTTGTTTCTCTTTACTTAGTCAGGTATAAATCTATGTATCTAACAATAATAAAATGGAACATGAACTACCCAGGTTACATATGGTCAAGAAGAGAGTCAATTGTAAATAGTAAAATGCCCCCTTCCGCTTGCACAGTCAGTCAAAGAACAATAAAAGGCTACGATGCTGTAGTGTAATTCTCCCAGGACATTTGTTCCTTTACAGAGCCTATGGTGAGTTTCCTTATTCAAAAATATTGGGGGCTGGAGAGATGGCTCTGCGGTTAAGAGTTCTGGCTGTTCTTCCAGAGGACCTGGGTTCTATTCCCAACAACCATTCAGGGCCTCACAGCCACCTGTAACTGCAGTTGCGGGCATCAGACACCCTCTTCTGGCCTCTGCACAGCGTGCACATGTTGCTTGTGCTTACATGCAGGCAAAACACTCCTGCACATAAAATCATTTTTTTAAATAAGAATATTAATTTTGTCTCCCTCGAAATGATTTTTTTTTCTGTCTCACAATTTCTCTGACTTTGACATTGAGCAGGAGACTCTGGGGTCTCTTGTTAGAGTCATGATGGCTTCATGTCGCTGGGCTCACGGTTGATGGTAGATAGAAGGGACAGTCAGTGTTTGAGCCCAGTTTGAGCAACCCCTGCTTCTGCAGTGCTGCTTCTTAACAATCGGCTTTTCCAGGTGAAGATCGTATCGATGAATGAGAACATGGTTCTTAGAGCTGCCCTGGATAGAAACCTGAAGAGCGCTGTGACCACCGCCTGCCTCATGCTACCGGAAAGCTTCTCCGAAGAAGACCTATTCATCGAGATTGCTGGGCTCTCCTACTCAGGTCTGTATGGTGTGTGCCCCACCATCCCCAGGGGGGGACTTCCAGAGAGTTTACGTTACCAGCCCCATGCCCAGATGGCTGTTAGTACATTTGGGGTGTGGCCCAGCACAAGTATTTCTAACCAGTTAATGGATGACTGGTGCTCCTCCAGGGATCCCAGTTGGAGAACTACGGCTCACTGGGGTTCTCTACAAGTACCGTAGTGCTCCAGCCCCAACTCCCCACCCCGGAAATGTACTGTACCACAGTATCCCTAGTAGGCCCCACATACCAGTTTGTGCTTCCTGTGAGTAAGAGTCGTCTCTCCATGCCAGTGGCAGCAGTGTTCCCTGCCTCCTGTGACGTCTGCATGTGTGAGGCTTGCGTGCATGACCTGCTGCTCCTCACACCGTCCTCGGCTTAGCCACCACCTAGGACTCTCACGGTGCTCCTCAGTGTAGGGGGGAGGGGGTGGCAGCCTCGAGCCCACTGCTTCCACACTTAAACTTACAGGCTCTTCTTTCTTCACCATTGATTTCTCTGAG